>NC_053518.1:52579195-52890104 GCF_016920715.1 Anopheles arabiensis | reverse complement strand
ATGTTGAATTTGTTGTCATCTATTATCGTTGTTACGGCCATGTTTCATCCAAATGAAGCCATCTTGCACTATTTGAATGGCCTTGAAATTTGATGTTGAATTTTTGTTGCCATCTATTATCGTTGTTACGGCCATGTTTCATCCAAATGAAGCCATCTTGCACTATTTGAATGGCCTTAAAATTTGATGTTGAATTTTTTTGCCATCTATTATCGTTGTTACGGCCATGTTTCATCCAACTGAAGCCATATTGCACTATTTGAATGGCCTTGAAATTTGATGTTGAGTTTGTTGCCATCTATTATCGTTGTTACGGCCATGTTTCATCCAAATGAAGCCATCTTGCACTATTTGAATGGCCTTGAAATTTGATGTTGAGTTTGTTGCCATGTATTATCGTTGTTACGGCCATGTTTCATCCAAATGAAGCCATCTTGCACTATTTGAATGGCCTTGAAATTTGATGTTGAGTTTGTTGCCATCTATTATCGTTGTTAACGTACTTAACAACATGCTCGTCATGGGTTCAAGCCCCGAATAGACCGTGCTCCCATACGTAGGACTGACTATCCTGCTATGGTACAATAAGTCGAAAGCCAAGCTCACTTCAATTGCGGGTGCCTTGGCAGGCCCTTGACCGACAGTGGTTGTTGTGCCAAAGAAACATATTATCGTTGTTACGGCCATGTTACATCCAACTGAAGCCATTTTGCACTATTTCAATGGACTTAAAATTTGATGTTGAGTTTTTTGCCATCTATTATCGTTGTTAGGGCCATGTTTCATCCAAATGAAGCCATGTTGCACTATTTGAATGGACTTGAAATTTGATGTTGAGTTTTTTTGCCATCTATTATCGTTGTTACGGCCATGTTTCATCCAATGAAGCATCTTGTACTAATTGAATGACCTTGAAATTTGATGTTGAATTTTGTTGCCATCTATTATCGTTGTTAACGTACTTAACAACATGCCCGTCATGGGTTCAAGCCCCGAATAGACCGTGCTCCCATACGTAGGACTGACTATCCTGCTATGGTAACAATAAGTCACTGAAAGCCAAGCTCACTTCACTAGTGGGTACTTGGCAGGCCCTTGACCGACAGTGGTTGTTGTGCCAAAGAAAAAAATTATCGTTGTTACGGCCATGTTTCATCCAAATAAAGCCATCTTGCACTAATTCAATGGCCTTGAAATTTGATGTTGAATTTTGTTGCCATCTATTATCGTTGTTACGGCCATGTTTCATCCAAATGAAGCCATCTTGCACTATTTGAATGGCCTTGAAATTTGATGTTGAATTTTGTTGCTACCCATTATCTTTGTTACGACCATGTTTCATCCAAATGAAGCCATATTGCACTTATTCAATAGCCTTGAAATTTGATGTTGAATTTTGTTGCCATCTATTATCGTTGTTACGGCCATGTTTCATCCAACTGAAGCCATATTGCACTATTTCATGGTCTTGAAATTTGATGTTGAGTTTGTTGCCATCTATTATCGTTGTTACGGCCATGTTTCATCCAAATGAAGCCATCTTGCACTATTTGAATGGCCTTGAAATTTGATGTTGAGTTTGTTGCCATCTATTATCGTTGTTACGGCCATGTTTCATCCAAATGAAGCCATCTTGCACTATTTGAATGGCCTTGAAATTTGATGTTGAATTTTGTTGCCATTCATCGTTGTTAACGTACTTAACAACATGCTCGTCATGGGTTCAAGCCACGAATAGACCGTGCTCCCATACGTAGGACTGACTATCCTAATATGGTAACAATAAGTCACTGAAAGCCAAGCTCACTTCATTAGTGGGTACTTGGCAGGCCCTTGACCGACAGTGGTTGTTGTGCCAAAGAAAAAAATATCGTTGTTACGGCCATGTTACATCCCCATGTTAAATCAGCCATGTTTTATCCAAATGAAGTCGTATTGCACTATTTGAATGGCCTTGAAATTTGATGTTGAATTTTGTTGCCATCTATTATCGTTGTTACGGCCATGTTTCAGCCAAATGAAGCCATATTGCACTATTTCAATGGACTTAAAATTTGATGTTGAGTTTGTTGCCATCTATTATCGTTGTTACGGCCTTGTTTCATCCAAATGAAGCCATCTTGCACTAATTTAATGGCCTTGAAATTTGATGTTGAATTTTGTTGCCATCTATTATCGTTGTTACGGCCATGTTTCATCCAAATGAAGCCATCTTGCACTATTTGAATGGCCTTAAAATTTGATGTTGAATTTTTGCCATCTATTATCGTTGTTACGGCCATGTTTCATCCAAATGAAGCCATCTTGTACTATTTAAATGGCCTTGAAATTTGATGTTGAGTTTTTGTTGCCATCTATTATCGTTGTTACGGCCATGTTTCATCCAAATGAAGCCATCTTGCACTATTTGAATGGCCTTGAAATTTGATGTTGAATTTTGTTGCCATCTATTATCGTTGTTACGGCCATGTTTCATCCAAATGAAGCCATCTTGCACTATTTGAATGGCCTTGAAATTTGATGTTGAGTTTGTTGCCATCTATTATCGTTGTTACGGCCATGTTTCATCCAAATGAAGCCATCTTGCACTATTTGAATGGCCTTGATATTTGATGTTGAATTTTGTTGCCATCTATTATCGTTGTTACGGCCATGTTTCATCCAAATGAAGCCATCTTGCACTATTTCAATGGCCTTGAAATTTGATGTTGAGTTTTTTGCCATCTATTATCGTTGTTACGGCCATGTTTCATCCAAATGAAGCCATCATGCACTATTTGAATGGCCTTGAAATTTGATGTTGAATTTTGTTGCCATCTATTATCGTTGTTAACGTACTTAACAACATGCCCGTCATGGGTTCAAGCCCCGAATAGACCGTGCTCCCATACGTAGGACTGACTATCCTGCTATGGTAACAATAAGTCACTGAAAGCCAAGCTCACTTCACTAGTGGGTACTTGGCAGGCCCTTGACCGACAGTGGTTGTTGTGCCAAACAAAAAAAATTATCGTTGTTACGGCCATGTTACAACCAAATGAAGCCATCTTGCACTAATTCAGTGGCCTTGAAATTTGATGTTGAATTTTGTTGCCATCTATTATCGTTGTTACGGCCATGTTTCATCCAAATGAAGCAATCTTGCACTATTTCAATGGCCTTGAAATTTGATGTTGAGTTTTTGCCATCTATTATCGTTGTTACGGCCATGTTTTATCCAAATGAAGCCATTTTGCACTATTTCAATGGCCTTGAAATTTGATGTTGAGTTTGTTGCCATCTATTATCGTTGTTACGGCCATGTTTCATCCAAATGAAGCCATCATGCACTATTTGAATGGCCTTGAAATTTGATGTTGAATTTTGTTGCCATCTATTATCGTTGTTAACGTACTTAACAACATGCCCGTCATGGGTTCAAGCCCCAAATAGACCGTGCTCCCATACGTAGGACTGACTATCCTGCTATGGTAACAATAAGTCACTGAAAGCCAAGCTCACTTCACTAGTGGATACTTGGCAGGCCCTTGACCGACAGTGGTTGTTGTGCCAAAGAAAAAAAAATTATCGTTGTTACGGCCATGTTACATCCAAATAAAGGCATCTTGCACTAATTCGTTGGCCTTGAAATTTGATGTTGAATTTTGTTGCCATCTATTATCGTTGTTACGGCCATGTTTCATCCAAATGAAGCCATCTTGCACTATTTCAATGGCCTTGAAATTTGATGTTGAATTTTGTTGCCATCTATTATCGTTGTTACGGCCATGTTTCATCCAAATGAAGCCATATTGCACTATTTCAATGGACTTAAAATTTGATGTTGAGTTTTTGTTGTCATCTATTATCGTTGTTACGGCCATGTTTCATCCAAATGAAGCCATCTTGCACTATTTGAATGGCCTTGAAATTTGATGTTGAGTTTAATTTGCCATCTATTATCGTTGTTACTGCCATGTTTCATCCAAATGAAGCCATCTTGCACTTTTTCAATGGCCTTGAAATTTAATGTTGAGTTTTTTTGCCATCTATTATCGTTGTTACGGCCATGTTTCATCCAAATGAAGCCATCTTGCACTATTTCAATGGCCTTGAAATTTGATGTTGAGTTTTTTTGCCATCTATTATCGTTGTTACGGCCTTGTTTCATCCAAATGAAGCCATCTTGTACTATTTCAATGGCCTTGAAATTTGGTGTTGATTTTTTGTTGTCATCTATTATCGTTGTTACGGCCATGTTTCATCCAAATGAAGCCAACTTGCACTATTTGAATGGCCTTGAAATTTGATGTTGAGTTTTTTTGCCATCTATTATTGTTGTTACGGCCATGTTTTATCCAAATGAAGCCATCTTGTACTATTTCAATAGCCTTGAAATTTGGTGTTGATTTTTGTTGTCATCTATTATCGTTGTTACGGCCATGTTTCATCCAACTGAAGCCATATTGCACTATTTTCATGGCCTTGAAATTTGATGTTGAGTTTGTTGCCATCTATTATCGTTGTTAGGGCCATGTTTCATCCAAATGAAGCCATGTTGCACTATTTCAATGGACTTGAAATTTGATGTTGAGTTTTGCTGCCATCTATTATCGTTGTTACGGCCATGTTTCATCCAAATAAAGCCATCTTGCACTAATTCAATGGCTTTGAAATTTGATGTTGAATTTTGTTGCCATCTATTATCATTGTTAACGTACTTAACAACATGCTGGTCATGGGTTCAAGCCCCGAATAGACCGTGCTCCCATACGTAGGACTGACTATCCTGCTATGGTAACAATAAGTCACTGAAAGCCAAGCTCACTTCACTAGTGGGTACTTGGCAGGCCCTTGACCGACAGTGGTTGTTGTGCCAAAGAAAAAAAATTATCGTTATTACGGCCATGTTTCATCCAAATAAAGCCATCTTGCACTATTTCAATGGCCTTGAAATTTGATGTTGAATTTTGTTGCCATCTATTATCGTTGTTACGGCCATGTTTCATCCAAATGAAGCCATCTTGCACTATTTGAATGGCCTTGAAATTTGATGTTGAATTTTGTTGCCATCTATTATCGTTGTTACGGCCATGTTTCATCCAAATGAAGCCATCTTGCACTATTTGAATGGCCTTAAAATTTGATGTTGAATTTTTTTGCCATCTATTATCGTTGTTACGGCCATGTTTCATCCAACTGAAGCCATATTGCACTATTTGAATGGCCTTGAAATTTGATGTTGAGTTTGTTGCCATCTATTATCGTTGTTACGGCCATGTTTCATCCAAATGAAGCCATCTTGCACTATTTGAATGGCCTTGAAATTTGATGTTGAGTTTGTTGCCATGTATTATCGTTGTTACGGCCATGTTTCATCCAAATGAAGCCATCTTGCACTATTTGAATGGCCTTGAAATTTGATGTTGAGTTTGTTGCCATCTATTATCGTTGTTAACGTACTTAACAACATGCTCGTCATGGGTTCAAGCCCCGAATAGACCGTGCTCCCATACGTAGGACTGACTATCCTGCTATGGTAACAATAAGTCACTGAAAGCCAAGCTCACTTCACTAGTGGGTACTTGGCAGGCCCTTGACCGACAGTGGTTGTTGTGCCAAAGAAAAAAAAATTATCGTTGTTACGGCCATGTTTTATCCAAATGAAGCCATTTTGCACTATTTCAATGGACTTAAAATTTGATGTTGAGTTTTTTTGCCATCTATTATCGTTGTTACGGCCATGTTTCATCCAAATGAAGCCATGTTGCACTATTTCAATGGACTTAAAATTTGATGTTGAGTTTTTTTGCCATCTATTATCGTTGTTACGGCCATGTTTCATCCAAATAAAGCCATCTTGCACTAATTCAATGACCTTGAAATTTGATGTTGAATTTTGTTGCCATCTATTATCGTTGTTAACGTACTTAACAACATGCCCGTCATGGGTTCAAGCCCCGAATAGACCGTGCTCCCATACGTAGGACTGACTATCCTGCTATGGTAACAATAAGTCACTGAAAGCCAAGCTCACTTCACTAGTGGGTACTTGGCAGGCCCTTGACCGACAGTGGTTGTTGTGCCAAAGAAAAAAATTATCGTTGTTACGGCCATGTTTCATCCAAATAAAGCCATCTTGCACTAATTCAATGGCCTTGAAATTTGATGTTGAATTTTGTTGCCATCTATTATCGTTGTTACGGCCATGTTTCATCCAAATGAAGCCATCTTGCACTATTTGAATGGCCTTGAAATTTGATGTTGAATTTTGTTGCCATCTATTATCTTTGTTACGACCATGTTTCATCCAAATGAAGCCATATTGCACTTATTCAATAGCCTTGAAATTTGATGTTGAATTTTGTTGCCATCTATTATCGTTGTTACGGCCATGTTTCATCCAACTGAAGCCATATTGCACTATTTTCATGGTCTTGAAATTTGATGTTGAGTTTGTTGCCATCTATTATCGTTGTTACGGCCATGTTTCATCCAAATGAAGCCATCTTGCACTATTTTCATGGCCTTGAAATTTGATGTTGAGTTTGTTGCCATCTATTATCGTTGTTACGGCCATGTTTCATCCAAATGAAGCCATCTTGCACTATTTGAATGGCCTTGAAATTTGATGTTGAATTTTGTTGCCATCTATTATCGTTGTTAACGTACTTAACAACATGCTCGTCATGGGTTCAAGCCACGAATAGACCGTGCTCCCATACGTAGGACTGACTATCCTAATATGGTAACAATAAGACACTGAAAGCCAAGCTCACTTCACTAGTGGGTACTTGGCAGGCCCTTGACCGACAGTGGTTGTTGTGCCAAAGAAAAAAAAATATCGTTGTTACGGCCATGTTACATCCCCATGTTACATCAGCCATGTTTTATCCAAATGAAGTCATATTGCACTATTTGAATGGCCTTGAAATTTGATGTTGAATTTTGTTGCCATCTATTATCGTTGTTACGGCCATGTTTCAGCCAAATGAAGCCATCTTGCACTATTTGAATGGCCTTAAAATTTGATGTTGAATTTTTTGCCATCTATTATCGTTGTTACGGCCATGTTTCATCCAACTGAAGCCATATTGCACTATTTTCATGGCCTTGAAATTTGATGTTGAGTTTGTTGCCATCTATTATCGTTGTTACGGCCATGTTACATCCAATTGAAGCCATCTTGCACTATTTGAATGGCCTTGAAATTTGATGTTGAATTTTGTTGCCATCTATTATCGTTGTTACGGCCATGTTTCATCCAACTGAAGCCATATTGCACTATTTTCATGGCCTTGAAATTTGATGTTGAGTTTGTTGCCATCTATTATCGTTGTTACGGCCATGTTTCATCCAAATGAAGCCATCTTGCACTATTTGAATGGCCTTGAAATTTGATGTTGAATTTTGTTGCCATCTATTATCGTTGTTACGGCCATGTTTCATCCAAATGAAGCCATCTTGCACTATTTGAATGGCCTTAAAATTTGATGTTGAGTTTTTTTGCCATCTATTATCGTTGTTACGGCCATGTTTCATCCAACTGAAGCCATATTGCACTATTTTCATGGCCTTGAAATTTGATGTTGAGTTTGTTGCCATCTATTATCGTTGTTACGGCCATGTTTCATCCAAATGAAGCCATCTTGCACTATTTGAATGGCCTTGAAATTTGATGTTGAATTTTGTTGCCATCTATTATCGTTGTTAACGTACTTAACAACATGCCCGTCATGGGTTCAAGCCCCGAATAGACCGTGCTCCCATACGTAGGACTGACTATCCTGCTATGGTAACAATAAGTCACTGAAAGCCAAGCTCACTTCACTAGTGGGTACTTGGCAGGCCCTTGACCGACAGTGGTTGTTGTGCCAAACAAAAAAAAAAATATCGTTGTTACGGCCATGTTACAACCAAATAAAGGCATCTTGCATTAATTCAGTGGCCTTGAAATTTGATGTTGAATTTTGTTGCCATCTATTATCGTTGTTACGGCCATGTTTCATCCAAATGAAGCAATTTTGCACTATTTCAATGGCCTTGAAATTTGATGTTGAGTTTTTTGCCATCTATTATCGTTGTTACGGCCATGTTTTATCCAAATGAAGCCATTTTGCACTATTTCAATGGCCTTGAAATTTGATGTTGAGTTTGTTGCCATCTATTATCGTTGTTACGGCCATGTTTCATCCAAATGAAGCCATCATGCACTATTTGAATGGCCTTGAAATTTGATGTTGAATTTTGTTGCCATCTATTATCGTTGTTAACGTGCTTAACAACATGCCCGTCATGGGTTCAAGCCCCAAATAGACCGTGCTCCCATACGTAGGACTGACTATCCTGCTATGGTAACAATAAGTCACTGAAAGCCAAGCTCACTTCACTAGTGGATACTTGGCAGGCCCTTGACCGACAGTGGTTGTTGTGCCAAAGAAAAAAAAAATTATCGTTGTTACGGCCATGTTACATCCAAATAAAGGCATCTTGCACTAATTCGTTGGCCTTGAAATTTGATGTTGAATTTTGTTGCCATCTATTATCGTTGTTACGGCCATGTTTCATCCAAATGAAGCCATCTTGCACTATTTGAATGGCCTTGAAATTTGATGTTGAATTTTGTTGCCATCTATTATCGTTGTTACGGCCATGTTTCATCCAAATGAAGCCATATTGCACTATTTGAATGGCCTTGAAATTTGATGTTGAGTTTTTGTTGTCATCTATTATCGTTGTTACGGCCATGTTTCATCCAAATGAAGCCATCTTGCACTATTTGAATGGCCTTGAAATTTGATGTTGAGTTTAATTTGCCATCTATTATCGTTGTTACTGCCATGTTTCATTAAAATGAAGCCATCTTGCACTTTTTCAATGGCCTTGAAATTTAATGTTGAGTTTTTTTGCCATCTATTATCGTTGTTACGGCCATGTTTCATCCAAATGAAGCCATCTTGCACTATTTCCATGGCCTTGAAATTTGATGTTGAGTTTTTTGCCATCTATTATCGTTGTTACGGCCATGTTTCATCCAAATGAAGCCATCTTGTACTATTTCAATGGCCTTGAAATTTGGTGTTGAGTTTTTGTTGTCATCTATTATCGTTGTTACGGCCATGTTTCATCCAAATGAAGCCATCTTGCACTATTTGAATGGCCTTGAAATTTGATGTTGAGTTTTTTTGCCATCTATTATCGTTGTTACGGCCATGTTTCATCCAAATGAAGCCATCTTGTACTATTTCAATAGACTTGAAATTTGGTGTTGATTTTTTGTTGTCATCTATTATCGTTGTTACGGCCATGTTTCATCCAAATGAAGCCATCTTGCACTATTTGAATGGCCTTGAAATTTGATGTTGAGTTTAATTTGCCATCTATTATCATTGTTACTGCCATGTTTCATCCAAATGAAGCCATCTTGCACTTTTTAATGGCCTTGAAATTTAATGTTGAGTTTTTTGCCATCTATTATTGTTGTTACGGCCATGTTTCATCCAAATGAAGCCAACTTGCACTATTTGAATGGCCTTGAAATTTGATGTTGAGTTTTTTTGCCATCTATTATTGTTGTTACGGCCATGTTTTATCCAAATGAAGCCATCTTGCACTAATTCAATGTCCTTGAAATTTGATGTTGAGTTTTGTTGCCATCTATTATCGTTGTTACGGCCATGTTTCATCCAAATGAAGCCATCTTGCACTATTTTCATGGCCTTGAAATTTGATGTTGAATTTTGTTGCCATCTATTATCGTTGTTACGGGCATGTTTTATCCTTATGAAGCCATCTTGCACTATTTGAATGGCCTTGAAATTTGATGTTGAATTTTGTTGCCATCTATTATCGTTGTTACGGCCATGTTTCATCCAAATGAAGCCATCTTGCACTATTTGAATGGCCTTGAAATTTGATGTTGAATTTTTTGCCATCTATTATCGTTGTTAACGTGCTTAACAACATGCCCGTCATGGGTTCAAGCCCCAAATAGACCGTGCTCCCATACGTAGGACTGACTATCCTGCTATGGTAACAATAAGTCACTGAAAGCCAAGCTCACTTCACTAGTGGATACTTGGCAGGCCCTTGACCGACAGTGGTTGTTGTGCCAAAGAAAAAAAATTATCGTTGTTACGGCCATGTTTCATCCAAATAAAGGCATCTTGCACTAATTCATTGGCCTTGAAATTTGATGTTGAATTTTGTTGCCATCTATTATCGTTGTTACGGCCATGTTTCATCCAAATGAAGCCATTTTGCACTATTTCAATGTCCTTGAAATTTGATGTTGAGTTTTTTTGCCATCTATTATCGTTGTTACGGCCATGTTTCATCCAAATGAAGCCATCTTGCACTATTTGAATGGCCTTGAAATTTGATGTTGAATTTTGTTGCCATTTATTATCGTTGTTACGGCCATGTTTCATCCAAATGAAGCCATATTGCACTATTTCAATGGACTTAAAATTTGATGTTGAGTTTTTGCCATCTATTATCGTTGTTACGGCCATGTTTCATCCAAATGAAGCCATCTAGCACTATTTCAATGGCCTTAAAATTTGATGTTGAGTTTTTTTGCCATCTATTATCGTTGTTACGGCCATGTTTCATCCAAATGAAGCCATATTGCACTATTTGAATGGCCTTGAAATTTGATGTTGAATTTTGTTGCCATCTATTATCGTTGTTAACGTACTTAACAACATGCCCGTCATGGGTTCAAGCCCTAAATAGACCGTGCTCCCATACGTAGGACTGACTATCCTGCTATGGTAACAATAAGTCACTGAAAGCCAAGCTCACTTCACTAGTGGGTACTTGGCAGGCCCTTGACCGACAGTGGTTGTTGTGCCAAAGAAAAAAAATTATCGTTGTTACGGCCATGTTTCATCCAAATAAAGCCATCTTGCACTAATTCAATGGCCTTGAAATTTAATGTTGAATTTTGTTGCCATCTATTATCGTTGTTACGACCATGTTTCATCCAAATGAAGCCATCTTGCACTATTTGAATGGCCTTAAAATTTGATGTTGAGTTTTTTGCCATCTATTATCTTTGTTACGACCATGTTTCATCCAACTGAAGCCATATTGCACTATTTGAATGGCCTTGAAATTTTATGTTGAGTTTGTTGCCATCTATTATCGTTGTTACGGCCATGTTTCATCCAAATGAAGCCATCTTGCACTATTTGAATGGCCTTGAAATTTGATGTTGAATTTTGTTGCCATCTATTATCGTTGTTACGGCTTTGTTTCATCCAAATGAAGCCATCTTGCACTATTTGAATGGCCTTGAAATTTGATGTTGAGTTTTTTTGCCATCTATTATCGTTGTTACGGCCATGTTTCATCCAACTGAAGCCATATTGCACTATTTTCATGGCCTTGAAATTTGATGTTGAGTTTGTTGCCATCTATTATCGTTGTTACGGCCATGTTTCATCCAAATGAAGCCATCTTGCACAATTTGAATGGCCTTCAAATTTGATGTTGAGTTTTTTGCCATCTATTATCGTTGTTACGGCCATGTTTCATCCAAATGAAGTCACATTACACTATTTGAATGGCCTTGAAATTTGATGTTGAGTTTTGTTGCCATCTATTATCGTTGTTACGGCCATGTTTCAGCCAAATGAAGCCATATTGCACTATTTCAATGGACTTAAAATTTGAGTTTGATATTTTCTGCCATCTATTATCGTTGTTACGGCCTTGTTTCATCCAAATGAAGCCATCTTGCACTAATTTAATGGCCTTGAAATTTGATGTTGAATTTTGTTGCCATCTATTATCGTTGTTACGGCCATGTTTCATCCAAATGAAGCCATCTTGCACTATTTGAATGGACTTAAAATTTGATGTTGAGCTTTTTTGCCATCTATTATCGTTGTTACGGCCATGTTTCATCCAAATGAAGACATATTGCACTATTTGAATGGCCTTGAAATTTGATGTTGAGTTTTTTGCCATCTATTATCGTTGTTACGGCCATGTTTTATCCAACTGAAGCCATTTTGCACTATTTGAATGGCCTTGAAATTTGATGTTGAGTTTGTTGCCATCTATTATCGTTGTTACGGCCATGTTTCATCCAAATGAAGCCATATTGAACTATTTGAATGGCCTTGAAATTTGATGTTGAGTTTTTTGCCATCTATTATCGTTGTTAACGTACTTAACAACATGCTCGTCATGGGTTCAAGCCCTAAATAGACCGTGCTCCCATTCATCCAAATAAAGGCATCTTGCACTAATTCATTGGCCTTGAAATTTGATGTTGAATTTTGTTGCCATCTATTATCATTGTTACGGCCATGTTTCATTCAAATGAAGCCATTTTGCACTAATTCAATGTCCTTGAAATTTGATGTTGAGTTTTTTGCCATCTATTATCGTTGTTACGGCCATGTTTCATCCAAATGAAGCCATCTTGCACTATTTGAATGGCCTTGACATTTGATGTTGAATTTTGTTGCCATCTATTATCGTTGTTACGACCATGTTTCATCCAAATGAAGCCATCTTGCACTATTTGAATGGCCTTAAAATTTGATGTTGAGTTTTTTTGCCATCTATTATCTTTGTTACGACCATGTTTCATCCAACTGAAGCCATATTGCACTATTTGAATGGCCTTGAAATTTTATGTTGAGTTTGTTGCCATCTATTATCGTTGTTACGGCCATGTTTCATCCAAATGAAGCCATCTTGCACTATTTGAATGGCCTTGAAATTTGATGTTGAATTTTGTTGCCATCTATTATCGTTGTTACGGCTTTGTTTCATCCAAATGAAGCCATCTTGCACTATTTGAATGGCCTTGAAATTTGATGTTGAGTTTTTTGCCATCTATTATCGTTGTTACGGCCATGTTTCATCCAACTGAAGCCATATTGCACTATTTACATGGCCTTGAAATTTGATGTTGAGTTTGTTGCCATCTATTATCGTTGTTACGGCCATGTTTCATCCAAATGAAGCCATGTTGCACTATTTCAATGGACTTGAAATTTGATGATGAGTTTTTCTGCCATCTATTATCGTTGTTACGGCCATGTTTCATCCAAATAAAGCCATCTTGCACTAATTCAATGGCCTTGAAATTTGATGTTGAATTTTGTTGCCATCTATTATCATTGTTAACGTACTTAACAACATGCCCGTCATGGGTTCAAGCCCCGAATAGACCGTGCTCCCATACGTAGGACTGACTATCCTGCTATGGTAACAATAAGTCACTGAAAGCCAAGCTCACTTCACTAGTGGGTACTTGGCAGGCCCTTGACCGACAGTGGTTGTTGTGCCAAAGAAAAAAAATTATCGTTATTACGGCCATGTTTCATCCAAATAAAGCCATCTTGCACTATTTCAATGGCCTTGAAATTTGATGTTGAATTTTGTTGCCATCTATTATCGTTGTTACGGCCATGTTTCATCCAAATGAAGCCATCTTGCACTATTTGAATGGCCTTGAAATTTGATGTTGAATTTTGTTGCCATCTATTATCGTTGTTACGGCCATGTTTCATCCAAATGAAGCCATCTTGCACAATTTGAATGGCCTTCAAATTTGATGTTGAGTTTTTTGCCATCTATTATCGTTGTTACGGCCATGTTTCATCCAACTGAAGCCATATTGCACTATTTGAATGGCCTTGAAATTTGATGTTGAGTTTGTTGCCATCTATTATCGTTGTTACGGCCATGTTTCATCCAAATGAAGCCATCTTGCACTATTTTCATGGCCTTGAAATTTGATGTTGAGTTTGTTGCCATCTATTATCGTTGTTACGGCCATGTTTCATCCAAATGAAGCCATCTTGCACTATTTGAATGGCCTTGAAATTTGATGTTGAATTTTGTTGCCATCTATTATCGTTGTTAACGTGCTTAACAACATGCTCGTCATGGGTTCAAGCCCCGAATAGACCGTGCTCCCATACGTAGGACTAACTATCCTGCTATGGTAACAATAAGTCACTGAAAGCCAAGCTCACTTCACTAGTGGGTACTTGGCAGGCCCTTGACCGACAGTGGTTGTTGTGCCAAAGAAAAAAAATTATCGTTATTACGGCCATGTTTCATCCAAATAGAGCCATCTTGCACTATTTCAATGGCCTTGAAATTTGATGTTGAGTTTTGTTGCCATCTATTATCGTTGTTACGGCCATGTTTCATCCAAATGAAGCCATCTTGCACTATTTGAATATCCTTGAAATTTGATGTTGAATTTTGTTGCCATCTATTATCGTTGTTAGGGCCATGTTTCATCCAAATGAAGCCATCTTGCACAATTTGAATGGCCTTGAAATTTGATGTTGAGTTTTTTTGCCATCTATTATCGTTGTTACGGCCATGTTTCATCCAACTGAAGCCATATTGCACTATTTGAATGGCCTTGAAATTTGATGTTGAGTTTGTTGCCATCTATTATCGTTGTTACGGCCATGTTTCATCCAAATGAAGCCATGTTGCACTATTTCAATGGACTTAAAATTTAATGTTGAGTTTTTCTGCCATCTATTATCGTTGTTACGGCCATGTTTCATCCAAATAAAGCCATCTTGCACTAATTCAATGACCTTGAAATTTGATGTTGAATTTTGTTGCCATCTATTATCGTTGTTAACGTACTTAACAACATGCCCGTCATGGGTTCAAGCCCCGAATAGACCGTGCTCCCATACGTAGGACTGACTATCCTGCTATGGTAACAATAAGTCACTGAAAGCCAAGCTCACTTCACTAGTCTAATTTTAAGAAACACATAGTTTATAAGACATTAGTTTTAATTGTGTATGTAGGCCATGGAGGCTCGATACTCTATAATAAATAAATAAAAGTGGGTACTTGGCAGGCCCTTGACCGACAGTGGTTGTTGTGCCAAAGAAAAAAAATAATCGTTGTTACGGCCATGTTTCATCCAAATGAAGCCATCTTGCACTAATTCAATGGCCTTGAAATTTGATGTTGAATTTTGTTGCCATCTATTATTGTTGTTACGGCCATGTTTCATCCAAATGAAGCCATCTTGCACTATTTGAATGGCCTTGAAATTTGATGTTGAATTTTGTTGCCATCTATTATCTTTGTTACGACCATGTTTCATCCAAATGAAGCCATATTGCACTTATTCAATAGCCTTGAAATTTGATGTTGAATTTTGTTGCCATCTATTATCGTTGTTACGGCCATGTTTCATCCAACTGAAGCCATATTGCACTATTTTCATGGTCTTGAAATTTGATGTTGAGTTTGTTGCCATCTATTATCGTTGTTACGGCCATGTTTCATCCAAATGAAGCCATCTTGCTCTATTTTCATGGCCTTGAAATTTGATGTTGAGTTTGTTGCCATCTATTATCGTTGTTACGGCCATGTTTCATCCAAATGAAGCCATCTTGCACTATTTGAATGGCCTTGAAATTTGATGTTGAATTTTGTTGCCATCTATTATCGTTGTTAACGTACTTAACAACATGCTCGTCATGGGTTCAAGCCACGAATAGACCGTGCTCCCATACGTAGGACTGACTATCCTAATATGGTAACAATAAGACACTGAAAGCCAAGCTCACTTCACTAGTGGATACTTGGCAGGCCCTTGACCGACAGTGGTTGTTGTGCCAAAGAAAAAAAATATCGTTGTTACGGCCATGTTACATCCAAATAAAGCCATATTGGACTAATTCAATGGCCTTGAAATTTAATGTTGAATTTTGTTGCCATCTATTATCGTTGTTACGGCCATGTTACATCCAAATGAAGCCATCTTGCACTATTTGAATGGCCTTGAAATTTGATGTTGAATTTTGTTGCCATCTATTATCGTTGTTACGGCCATGTTTCATCCAAATGAAGCCATCTTGCACTATTTGAATGGCCTTAAAATTTGATGTTGAGTTTTTTTGCCATCTATTATCGTTGTTACGGCCATGTTTCATCCAAATGAAGCCATATTGCACTATTTTCATGGCCTTGAAATTTGATGTTGAGTTTTTTTGCCATCTATTATCGTTGTTACGGCCATGTTTCATCCAAATGAAGCCATCTTGCACTATTTGAATGGCCTTGAAATTTGATGTTGAATTTTGTTGCCATCTATTATCGTTGTTAACGTACTTAACAACATGCCCGTCTTGGGTTCAAGCCCCGAATAGACCGTGCTCCCATACGTAGGACTGACTATCCTGCTATGGTAACAATAAGTCACTGAAAGCCAAGCTCACTTCACTAGTGGGTACTTGGCAGGCCCTTGACCGACAGTGGTTGTTGTGCCAAACAAAAAAAAAATTATCGTTGTTACGGCCATGTTACAACCAAATAAAGGCATCTTGCATTAATTCAGTGGCCTTGAAATTTGATGTTGAATTTTGTTGCCATCTATTATCGTTGTTACGGCCATGTTTCATCCAAATGAAGCAATCTTGCACTATTTCAATGGCCTTTAAATTTGATGTTGAGTTTTTTGCCATCTATTATCGTTGTTACGGCCATGTTTCATCCAAATGAAGCCATTTTGCACTATTTGAATGGCCTTGAAATTTGATGTTGAGTTTGTTGCCATCTATTATCGTTGTTACGGCCATGTTTCATCCAAATGAAGCCATCATGCACTATTTGAATGGCCTTGAAATTTGATGTTGAATTTTGTTGCCATCTATTATCGTTGTTAACGTGCTTAACAACATGCCCGTCATGGGTTCAAGCCCCAAATAGACCGTGCTCCCATACGTAGGACTGACTATCCTGCTATGGTAACAATAAGTCACTGAAAGCCAAGCTCACTTCACTAGTGGATACTTGGCAGGCCCTTGACCGACAGTGGTTGTTGTGCCAAAGAAAAAAAAAATTATCGTTGTTACGGCCATGTTACAACCAAATAAAGGCATCTTGCATTAATTCAGTGGCCGTGAAATTTGATGTTGAATTTTGTTGCCATCTATTATCGTTGTTACGGCCATGTTTCATCCAAATGAAGCAATCTTGCACTATTTCAATGGCCTTTAAATTTGATGTTGAGTTTTTTGCCATCTATTATCGTTGTTACGGCCATGTTTTATCCAAATGAAGCCATTTTGCACTATTTGAATGGCCTTGAAATTTGATGTTGAATTTTGTTGCCATCTATTATCGTTGTTACGGCCATGTTTCATCCAAATGAAGCCATCATGCACTATTTGAATGGCCTTGAAATTTGATGTTGAATTTTGTTGCCATCTATTATCGTTGTTAACGTACTTAACAACATGCCCGTCTTGGGTTCAAGCCCCGAATAGACCGTGCTCCCATACGTAGGACTGACTATCCTGCTATGGTAACAATAAGTCACTGAAAGCCAAGCTCACTTCACTAGTGGATACTTGGCAGGCCCTTGACCGACAGTGGTTGTTGTGCCAAAGAAAAAAAATTATCGTTGTTACGGCCATGTTACAACCAAATAAAGGCATCTTGCATTAATTCAGTGGCCTTGAAATTTGATGTTGAATTTTGTTGCCATCTATTATCGTTGTTACGGCCATGTTTCATCCAAATGAAGCCATATTGCACTATTTCAATGGACTTAAAATTTGATGTTGAGTTTTTGTTGTCATCTATTATCGTTGTTACGGCCATGTTTCATCCAAATGAAGCCATCTTGCACTATTTGAATGGCCTTGAAATTTGATGTTGAGTTTAATTTGCCATCTATTATCGTTGTTACTGCCATGTTTCATCCAAATGAAGCCATCTTGCACTATTTCAATGGCCTTGAAATTTGATGTTGAGTTTCATTTGCCATCTATTATCGTTGTTACTGCCATGTTTCATTTAAATGAAGCCATCTTGCACTATTTGAATGGCCTTGAAATTTAATGTTGAGTTTTTTGCCATCTATTATCGTTGTTACGGCCATGTTTCATCCAAATGAAGCCATTTTGCACTATTTCAATGGCCTAGAAATTTGATGTTGAGTTTTTTGCCATCTATTATCGTTGTTACGGCCATGTTTCATCCAAATGAAGCCATCTTGTACTATTTCAATGGCCTTGAAATTTGGTGTTGATTTTTGTTGTCATCTATTATCGTTGTTACGGCCATGTTTCATCCAAATGAAGCCATCTTGCACTATTTCAATGGCCTTGAAATTTGATGTTAAGTTTTTTTGCTATCTATTATCGTTGTTACGGCTATGTTTCAACCAAATGAAGCCATCTTGTACTATTTCAATAGCCTTGAAATTTGGTGTTGATTTTTTGTTGTCATCTATTATCGTTGTTACGGCCATGTTTCATCCAAATGAAGCCATCTTGCACTATTTGAATGGCCTTGAAATTTGATGTTGAGTTTAATTTGCCATCTATTATCGTTGTTACTGCCATGTTTCATCCAAATGAAGCCATCTTGCACTTTTTAATGGCCTTGAAATTTGATGTTGAGTTTTTTTGCCATCTATTATCGTTGTTACGGCCATGTTTCATCCAAATGAAGCCAACTTGCACTATTTGAATGGCCTTGAAATTTGATGTTGAGTTTTTTTGCCATCTATTATTGTTGTTACGGCCATGTTTTATCCAAATGAAGCCATCTTGCACTAATTCAATGTCCTTGAAATTTGATGTTGAGTTTTGTTGCCATCTATTATCGTTGTTACGGCCATGTTTCATCCAAATGAAGCCATCTTGCACTATTTTCATGGCCTTGAAATTTGATGTTGAATTTTGTTGCCATCTATTATTGTTGTTACGGCCATGTTTTATCCACATGAAGCCATCTTGCACTATTTGAATGGCCTTGAAATTTGATGTTGAATTTTGTTGCCATCTATTATCGTTGTTACGGCCATGTTTCATCCAAATGAAGCCATCATGCACTATTTGAATGGCCTTGAAATTTGATGTTGAATTTTGTTGCCATCTATTATCGTTGTTAACGTGCTTAACAACATGCCCGTCATGGGTTCAAGCCCCAAATAGACCGTGCTCCCATACGTAGGACTGACTATCCTGCTATGGTAACAATAAGTCACTGAAAGCCAAGCTCACTTCACTAGTGGATACTTGGCAGGCCCTTGACCGACAGTGGTTGTTGTGCCAAAGAAAAAAAAAATTATCGTTGTTACGGCCATGTTTCATCCAAATAAAGGCATCTTGCACTAATTCATTGGCCTTGAAATTTGATGTTGAATTTTGTTGCCATCTATTATCGTTGTTACGGCCATGTTTCATCCAAATGAAGCCATCTTGCACTATTTGAATGTCCTTGAAATTTGATGTTGAGTTTTTTTGCCATCTATTATCGTTGTAACGGCCATGTTTCATCCAAATGAAGCCATCTTGCACTATTTGAATGGCCTTGAAATTTGATGTTGAATTTTGTTGCCATTTATTATCGTTGTTACGGCCATGTTTCATCCAAATGAAGCCATATTGCACTATTTCAATGGACTTAAAATTTGATGTTGAGTTTTTTTGCCATCTATTATCGTTGTTACGGCCATGTTTCATCCAAATGAAGCCATCTAGCACTATTTCAATGGCCTTAAAATTTGATGTTGAGTTTTTTTGCCATCTATTATCGTTGTTACGGCCATGTTTCATCCAAATGAAGCCATATTGCACTATTTGAATGGCCTTGAAATTTGATGTTGAATTTTGTTGCCATCTATTATCGTTGTTAACGTACTTAACAACATGCCCGTCATGGGTTCAAGCCCTAAATAGACCGTGCTCCCATACGTAGGACTGACTATCCTGCTATGGTAACAATAAGTCACTGAAAGCCAAGCTCACTTCACTAGTGGGTACTTGGCAGGCCCTTGACCGACAGTGGTTGTTGTGCCAAAGAAAAAAAAATTATCGTTGTTACGGCCATGTTTCATCCAAATAAAGCCATCTTGCACTAATTCAATGGCCTTGAAATTTAATGTTGAATTTTGTTGCCATCTATTATCGTTGTTACTGCCATGTTTTATCCAAATGAAGTCATATTGCACTATTTGAATGGCCTTGAAATTTGATGTTGAATTTTGTTGCCATCTATTATCGTTGTTACGGCCATGTTTCAGCCAAATGAAGCCATATTGCACTATTTCAATGGACTTAAAATTTGAGTTTGATTTTTTCTGCCATCTATTATCGTTGTTACGGCCTTGTTTCATCCAAATGAAGCCATCTTGCACTAATTTAATGGCCTTGAAATTTGATGTTGAATTTTATTGCCATCTATTATCGTTGTTACGGCCATGTTTCATCCAAATGAAGCCATCTTGCACTATTTGAATGGACTTAAAATTTGATGTTGAGCTTTTTGCCATCTATTATCGTTGTTACGGCCATGTTTCATCCAAATGAAGACATATTGCACTATTTGAATGGCCTTGAAATTTGATGTTGAGTTTTTTGCCATCTATTATCGTTGTTACGGCCATGTTTTATCCAAATGAAGCCATTTTGCAGTATTTGAATGGCCTTGAAATTTGATGTTGAGTTTGTTGCAATCTATTATCGTTGTTACGGCTTTGTTTCATCCAAATGAAGCCATCTTGCACTATTTGAATGGCCTTGAAATTTGATGTTGAGTTTTTTTGCCATCTATTATCGTTGTTACGGCCATGTTTCATCCAAATGAAGCCATCTTGCACTATTTCAATGGCCTTGAAATTTGATGTTGAGTTTAATTTGCCATCTATTATCGTTGTTACGGCCATGTTTCATCCAAATGAAGCCATCTTGCACTATTTGAATGGCCTTGAAATTTGATGTTGAGTTTTTTTGCCATCTATTATCGTTGTTACGGCCATGTTTCATCCAAATGAAGCCATCTTGCACTAATTCAATGGCCTTGAAATTTGATGTTGAGTTTTGTTGCCATCTATTATCGTTGTTACTGCCATGTTTCATCCAAATGAAGCCATCTTGCATTATTTCAATGGCCTTAAAATTTGATGTTGAGTTTAATTTACCATCTATTATCGTTGTTACGGCCATGTTTTATCCAAATGAAGCCATCTTGCACTATTTGAATGGCCTTGAAATTTGATGTTGAGTTTGTTGCCATCTATTATCGTTCTTACGGCCATGTTTCATCCAAATAAAGCCATCTTGAACTATTTGAATGGCCTTGAAATTTGATGTTGAGTTCAATTTGCCATCTATTATCGTTGTTAACGTACTTAACAACATGCTCGTCATGGGTTCAAGCCCCGAATAGACCGTGCTCCCATACGTAGGACTGACTATCCTGCTATGGTAACAATAAGTCACTGAAAGCTAAGCTCACTTCACTAGTGGGTACTTGGCAGGCCCTTGACCGACAGTGGTTGTTGTGCCAAAGAAAAAAATTATCGTTGTTACGGCCATGTTTCATCCAAATAAAGCCATCTTGCACTAATTCAATGGCCTTGAAATTTAATGTTGAATTTTGTTGCCATCTATTATCGTTGCTACGGCCATGTTTCATCCAAATGAAGCCATCTTGCACTATTTGAATGGCCTTGAAATTTGATGTTGAATTTTGTTGCCATCTATTATCGTTGTTACGGCCATGTTTCATCCAAATGAAGCCATCTTGCACTATTTGAATGGCCTTGAAATTTGATGTTGAGTTTGTTGCCATCTATTATCGTTGTTACGGCCATGTTTCATCCAACTGAAGCCATATTGCACTATTTTCATGGCCTTGAAATTTGATGTTGAGTTTGTTGCCATCTATTATCGTTGTTACGGCCATGTTTCATCCAAATGAAGTTATGTTGCACTATTTCAATGGACTTAAAATTTGATGTTGAGTTTTGCTGCCATCTATTATCGTTGTTACGGCCATTTTTCATCCAAATAAAGCCATCTTGCACTAATTCAATGGCCTTGAAATTTGATGTTGAATTTTGTTGCCATCTATTATCGTTGTTAACGTACTTAACAACATGCCCGTCATGGGTTCAAGCCCCAAATAGACCGTGCTCCCATACGTAGGACTGACTATCCTGCTATGGTAACAATAAGTCACTGAAAGCCAAGCTCACTTCACTAGTGGGTACTTGGCAGGCCCTTGACCGACAGTGGTTGTTGTGCCAAAGAAAAAAAAATTATCGTTGTTACGGCCATGTTTCATCCAAATAAAGCCATCTTGCACTAATTCAATGGCCTTGAAATTTGATGTTGAATTTTGTTGCCATCTATTATCGTTGTTACGGCCATGTTTCATCCAAATGAAGCCATCTTGCACTATTTGAATGGCCTTGAAATTTGATGTTGAATTTTGTTGCCATCTATTATCGTTGTTACGGCCATGTTTCATCCAAATGAAGCCATCTTGCACTATTTGAATGGCCTTAAAATTTGATGTTGAGTTTTTTGCCATCTATTATCGTTGTTACGCCCATGTTTCATCCAACTGAAGCCATATTGCACTATTTTCATGGCCTTGAAATTTGATGTTGAGTTTGTTGCCATCTATTATCGTTGTTACGGCCATGTTTCATCCAAATGAAGCCATCTTGCACTATTTTCATGGCCTTGAAATTTGATGTTGAGGTTGTTGCCATCTATTATCGTTGTTACGGCCATGTTTCATCCAAATGAAGCCATCTTGCACTATTTGAATGGCCTTGAAATTTGATGTTGAATTTTGTTGCCATCTATTATCGTTGTTAACGTACTTAACAACATGCTCGTCATGGGTTCAAGCCCCGAATAGACCGTGCTCCCATACGTAGGACTGACTATCCTGCTATGGTAACAATAAGACACTGAAAGCCAAGCTCACTTCACTAGTGGGTACTTGGCAGGCCCTTGACCGACAGTGGTTGTTGTGCCAAAGAAAAAAAAATTATCGTTGTTACGGCCATGTTTTATCCAAATGAAGCCATTTTGCACTATTTCAATGGACTAAAAATTTGATGTTGAGTTTTTTTGCCATCTATTATCGTTGTTACGGCCATGTTTCATCCAAATGAAGCCATGTTGCACTATTTCAATGGACTTAAAATTTGATGTTGAGTTTTGCTGCCATCTATTATCGTTGTTACGGCCATTTTTCATCCAAATAAAGCCATCTTGCACTAATTCAATGGCCTTGAAATTTGATGTTGAATTTTGTTGCCATCTATTATCGTTGTTAACGTACTTAACAACATGCCCGTCATGGGTTCAAGCCCCGAATAGACCGTGCTCCCATACGTAGGACTGACTATCCTGCTATGGTTACAATAAGTCACTGAAAGCCAAGCTCACTTCACTAGTGGGTACTTGGCAGGCCCTTGACCGACAGTGGTTGTTGTGCCAAAGAAGAAAAAATTATCGTTGTTACGGCCATGTTTCATCCAAATAAAGCCATCTTGCACTAATTCAATGGCCTTGAAATTTGATGTTGAATTTTGTTGCCATCTATTATCGTTGTTACGGCCATGTTTCATCCAAATGAAGCCATCTTGCACTATTTCAATGGCCTTGAAATTTGATGTTGAATTTTGTTTCCATCTATTATCGTTGTTACGGCCATGTTTCATCCAAATGAAGCCATCTAGCACTATTTGAATGGCCTTAAAATTTGATGTTGAGTTTTTTTGCCATCTATTATCGTTGTTACGCCCATGTTTCATCCAACTGAAGCCATATTGCACTATTTTCATGGCCTTGAAATTTGATGTTGAGTTTGTTGCCATCTATTATCGTTGTTACGGCCATGTTTCATCCAAATGAAGTTATGTTGCACTATTTCAATGGACTTAAAATTTGATGTTGAGTTTTGCTGCCATCTATTATCGTTGTTACGGCCATGTTTCATCCAAATAAAGCCATCTTGCACTTATTGAATGACCTTGAAATTTGATGTTGAATTTTGTTGCCATCTATTATCGTTGTTAACGTACTTAACAACATGCCCGTCATGGTTTCAAGCCCCGAATAGACCGTGCTCCCATACGTAGGACTGACTATCCTGCTATGGTAACAATAAGTCACTGAAAGCCAAGCTCACTTCACTAGTGGGTACTTGGCAGGCCCTTGACCGACAGTGGTTGTTGTGCCAAAGAAAAAAAATTATCGTTGTTACGGCCATGTTTCATCCAAATAAAGCCATCTTGCACTAATTCAATGGCCTTGAAATTTGATGTTGAGTTTGTTGCCATCTATTATCGTTGTTACGGCCATGTTTCATCCAAATGAAGCCATCTTGCACTATTTGAATGGCCTTGAAATTTGATGTTGAGTTTGTTGCCATCTATTATCGTTGTTACGGCCATGTTTCATCCAAATGAAGCCATCTTGCACTATTTGAATGGCCTTGAAATTTGATGTTCAATTTTGTTGCCATCTATTATCGTTGTTAACGTACTTAACAACATGCTCGTCATGGGTTCAAGCCCCGAATAGACCGTGCTCCCATACGTAGGACTGACTATCCTGCTATGGTAACAATAAGACACTGAAAGCCAAGCTCACTTCACTAGTGGGTACTTGGCAGGCCCTTGACCGACAGTGGTTGTTGTGCCAAAGAAAAAAAAATATCGTTGTTACGGCCATGTTGCATCCAAATAAAGCCATATTGCACTAATTCAATGGCCTTGAAATTTGATGTTGAATTTTGTTGCCATCTATTATCGTTGTTACGGCCATGTTACATCCAAATGAAGCCATCTTGCACTATTTGAATGGCCTTGAAATTTAATGTTGAATTTTGTTGCCATCTATTATCGTTGTTACGGCCATGTTTCACCCAAATGAAGCCATCTTGCACTATTTGAATGGCCTTAAAATTTGATGTTGAGTTTTTTTGCCATCTATTATCGTTGTTACGGCCATGTTTCATCCAACTGAAGCCATATTGCGCTATTTGAATGGCCTTGAAATTTGATGTTGAGTTTGTTGCCATCTATTTTCGTTGTTACGGCCATGTTTCATCCAAATGAAGCCATCTTGCACTATTTGAATGGCCTTGAAATTTGATGTTGAATTTTGTTGCCATCTATTATCGTTGTTAACGTACTTAACAACATGCCCGTCTTGGGTTCAAGCCCCGAATAGACCGTGCTCCCATACGTAGGACTGACTATCCTGCTATGGTAACAATAAGTCACTGAAAGCCAAGCTCACTTCACTAGTGGGTACTTGGCAGGCCCTTGACCGACAGTGGTTGTTGTGCCAAAGAAAAAAAAATTATCGTTGTTACGGCCATGTTACATCCAAATAAAGGCATCTTGCACTAATTCATTGGCCTTGAAATTTGATGTTGAATTTTGTTGCCATCTATTATCGTTGTTACGGCCATGTTTCATCCACATGAAGCCATATTGCACTATTTCAATGGACTTGAAATTTGATGTTGAGTTCTTTTGCCATCTATTATCGTTGTTACGGCCATGTTTCATCCAAATGAAGCCATATTGCACTATTTCAATGGACTTAAAATTTGATGTTGAGTTTTTTTGCCATCTATTATCGTTGTTACGGCCATGTTTCATCCAAATGAAGCCATGTTGCACTATTTCAATGGACTTAAAATTTGATGTTGAGTTTTTCTGCCATCTATTATCGTTGTAACGGCCATGTTTCATCCAAATAAAGCCATCTTGCACTAATTCAATGGCCTTGAAATTTGATGTTGAATTTTGTTGCCATCTATTATCGTTGTTACGGCCATGTTTCATACAAATGAAGCCATCTTGCGCTATTTGAATGGCCTTAAAATTTGATGTTGAGTTTTTTTGCCATCTATTATTGTTGTTACGGCCATGTTTCATCCAAATGAAGCCATCTTGCACTATTTCAATGGCCTTGAAATTTGATGTTGAGTTTTTTTGCCATCTATTATCGTTGTTACGGCCGTGTTTCATCCAAATGAAGCCATATTGCACTTATTCAATAGGCTTGAAATTTGATGTTGAGTTTTTTTGCCATCTATTATCGTTGTTAGGGCCATGTTTTATCCAAATGAAGTCATAATGCACTATTTGAATGGCCTTGAAATTTGGTGTTGAGTTTTTTGCCATCTATTATCGTTGTTGACGTACTTAACAACATGCTCGTCATGGGTTCAAGCCCTTAATAGACCGTGCTCCCATACGTAGGACTGAATATCCTGCTATGGTAACAATAAGTCACTGAAAGCCAAGCTCACTTCACTAGTGGGTACTTGGCAGGCCCTTGACCGACAGTGGTTGTTGTGCCAAACAAAAAAAATTATCGTTGTTACGGCCATGTTACAACCAAATAAAGGCATCTTGCATTAATTCAGTGGCCTTGAAATTTGATGTTGAATTTTGTTGCCATCTATTATCGTTGTTACGGCCATGTTTCATCCAAATGAAGCAATCTTGCACTATTTCAATGGCCTTTAAATTTGATGTTGAGTTTTTTGCCATCTATTATCGTTGTTACGGCCATGTTTTATCCAAATGAAGCCATTTTGCACTATTTGAATGGCCTTGAAATTTGATGTTGAGTTTGTTGCCATCTATTATCGTTGTTACGGCCATGTTTCATCCAAATGAAGCCATCATGCACTATTTGAATGGCCTTGAAATTTGATGTTGAATTTTGTTGCCATCTATTATCGTTGTTAACGTGCTTAACAACATGCCCGTCATGGGTTCAAGCCCCAAATAGACCGTGCTCCCATACGTAGGACTGACTATCCTGCTATGGTAACAATAAGTCACTGAAAGCCAAGCTCACTTCACTAGTGGATACTTGGCAGGCCCTTGACCGACAGTGGTTGTTGTGCCAAAGAAAAAAAATTATCGTTGTTACGGCCATGTTACAACCAAATAAAGGCATCTTGCATTAATTCAGTGGCCTTGAAATTTGATGTTGAATTTTGTTGCCATCTATTATCGTTGTTACGGCCATGTTTCATCCAAATGAAGCAATCTTGCACTATTTCAATGGCCTTTAAATTTGATGTTGAGTTTTTTGCCATCTATTATCGTTGTTACGGCCATGTTTTATCCAAATGAAGCCATTTTGCACTATTTGAATGGCCTTGAAATTTGATGTTGAGTTTGTTGCCATCTATTATCGTTGTGTTACGGCCATGTTTCATCCAAATGAAGCCATCATGCACTATTTGAATGGCCTTGAAATTTGATGTTGAATTTTGTTGCCATCTATTATCGTTGTTAACGTACTTAACAACATGCCCGTCTTGGGTTCAAGCCCCGAATAGACCGTGCTCCCATACGTAGGACTGACTATCCTGCTATGGTAACAATAAGTCACTGAAAGCCAAGCTCACTTCACTAGTGGATACTTGGCAGGCCCTTGACCGACAGTGGTTGTTGTGCCAAAGAAAAAAAAATTATCGTTGTTACGGCCATGTTACAACCAAATAAAGGCATCTTGCATTAATTCAGTGGCCTTGAAATTTGATGTTGAATTTTGTTGCCATCTATTTTCGTTGTTACGGCCATGTTTCATCCAAATGAAGGCATATTGCACTATTTCAATGGACTTAAAATTTGATGTTGAGTTTTTGTTGTCATCTATTATCGTTGTTACGGCCATGTTTCATCCAAATGAAGCCATCTTGCACTATTTGAATGGCCTTGAAATTTGATGTTGAGTTTTTTGTTGCCATCTATTATCGTTGTTACTGCCATGTTTCGTCCAAATGAAGCCATCTTGCACTATTTGAATGGCCTTGAAATTTGATGTTGAGTTTCATTTGCCATCTATTATCGTTGTTACTGCCATGTTTCATTTAAATGAAGCCATCTTGCACTTTTTCAATGGCCTTGAAATTTAATGTTGAGTTTTTTTGCCATCTATTATCGTTGTTACGGCCATGTTTCATCCAAATGAAGCCATTTTGCACTATTTGAATGGCCTTGAAATTTGATGTTGAGTTTTTTTGCCATCTATTATCGTTGTTACGGCCATGTTTCATCCAAATGAAGCCATCTTGTACTATTTCAATGGCCTTGAAATTTGGTGTTGATTTTTGTTGTCATCTATTATCGTTGTTACGGCCATGTTTCATCCAAATGAAGCCATCTTGCACTATTTCAATGGCCTTGAAATTTGATGTTAAGTTTTTTTGCTATCTATTATCGTTGTTACGGCTATGTTTCAACCAAATGAAGCCATCTTGTACTATTTCAATAGCCTTGAAATTTGGTGTTGATTTTTTGTTGTCATCTATTATCGTTGTTACGGCCATGTTTCATCCAAATGAAGCCATCTTGCACTATTTGAATGGCCTTGAAATTTGATGTTGAGTTTAATTTGCCATCTATTATCGTTGTTACTGCCATGTTTCATCCAAATGAAGCCATCTTGCACTTTTTAATGGCCTTGAAATTTGATGTTGAGTTTTTTGCCATCTATTATCGTTGTTACGGCCATGTTTCATCCAAATGAAGCCAACTTGCACTATTTGAATGGCCTTGAAATTTGATGTTGAGTTTTTTGCCATCTATTATTGTTGTTACGGCCATGTTTTATCCAAATGAAGCCATCTTGCACTAATTCAATGTCCTTGAAATTTGATGTTGAGTTTGTTGCCATCTATTATCGTTGTTACGGCCATGTTTCATCCAAATGAAGCCATCTTGCACTATTTTCATGGCCTTGAAATTTGATGTTGAATTTTGTTGCCATCTATTATTGTTGTTACGGCCATGTTTTATCCACATGAAGCCATCTTGCACTATTTGAATGGCCTTGAAATTTGATGTTGAATTTTGTTGCCATCTATTATCGTTGTTACGGCCATGTTTCATCCAAATGAAGCCATCATGCACTATTTGAATGGCCTTGAAATTTGATGTTGAATTTTGTTGCCATCTATTATCGTTGTTAACGTGCTTAACAACATGCCCGTCATGGGTTCAAGCCCCAAATAGACCGTGCTCCCATACGTAGGACTGACTATCCTGCTATGGTAACAATAAGTCACTGAAAGCCAAGCTCACTTCACTAGTGGATACTTGGCAGGCCCTTGACCGACAGTGGTTGTTGTGCCAAAGAAAAAAAAAATTATCGTTGTTACGGCCATGTTTCATCCAAATAAAGGCATCTTGCACTAATTCATTGGCCTTGAAATTTGATGTTGAATTTTGTTGCCATCTATTATCGTTGTTACGGCCATGTTACATCCAAATGAAGCCATCTTGCACTATTTGAATGTCCTTGAAATTTGATGTTGAGTTTTTTGCCATCTATTATCGTTGTAACGGCCATGTTTCATCCAAATGAAGCCATCTTGCACTATTTGAATGGCCTAGAAATTTGATGTTGAATTTTGTTGCCATTTATTATCGTTGTTACGGCCATGTTTCATCCAAATGAAGCCATATTGCACTATTTCAATGGACTTAAAATTTGATGTTGAGTTTTTTGCCATCTATTATCGTTGTTACGGCCATGTTTCATCCAAATGAAGCCATCTAGTACTATTTCAATGGCCTTAAAATTTGATGTTGAGTTTTTTGCCATCTATTATCGTTGTTACGGCCATGTTTCATCCAAATGAAGCCATATTGCACTATTTGAATGGCCTTGAAATTTGATGTTGAATTTTGTTGCCATCTATTATCGTTGTTAACGTACTTAACAACATGCCCGTCATGGGTTCAAGCCCTAAATAGACCGTGCTCCCATACGTAGGACTGACTATCCTGCTATGGTAACAATAAGTCACTGAAAGCCAAGCTCACTTCACTAGTGGGTACTTGGCAGGCCCTTGACCGACAGTGGTTGTTGTGCCAAAGAAAAAAATTATCGTTGTTACGGCCATGTTTCATCCAAATAAAGCCATCTTGCACTAATTCAATGGCCTTGAAATTTAATGTTGAATTTTGTTGCCATCTATTATCGTTGTTACTGCCATGTTTTATCCAAATGAAGTCATATTGCACTATTTGAATGGCCTTGAAATTTGATGTTGAATTTTGTTGCCATCTATTATCGTTGTTACGGCCATGTTTCAGCCAAATGAAGCCATATTGCACTATTTCAATGGACTTAAAATTTGAGTTTGATTTTTTCTGCCATCTATTATCGTTGTTACGGCCTTGTTTCATCCAAATGAAGCCATCTTGCACTAATTTAATGGCCTTGAAATTTGATGTTGAATTTTGTTGCCATCTATTATCGTTGTTACGGCCATGTTTCATCCAAATGAAGCCATCTTGCACTATTTGAATGGACTTAAAATTTGATGTTGAGCTTTTTTGCCATCTATTATCGTTGTTACGGCCATGTTTCATCCAAATGAAGACATATTGCACTATTTGAATGGCCTTGAAATTTGATGTTGAGTTTTTTGCCATCTATTATCGTTGTTACGGCCATGTTTTATCCAAATGAAGCCATTTTGCAGTATTTGAATGGCCTTGAAATTTGATGTTGAGTTTGTTGCAATCTATTATCGTTGTTACGGCCATGTTTCATCCAAATGAAGCCATCTTGCACTATTTGAATGGCCTTGAAATTTGATGTTGAGTTTTTTGCCATCTATTATCGTTGTTACGGCCATGTTTCATCCAAATGAAGCCATCTTGCACTATTTCAATGGCCTTGAAATTTGATGTTGAGTTTAATTTGCCATCTATTATCGTTGTTACTGCCATGTTTCATCCAAATGAAGCCATCTTGCACTATTTGAATGGCCTTGAAATTTGATGTTGAGTTTAATTTGCCATCTATTATCGTTGTTACGGCCATGTTTCATCCAAATGAAGCCATCTTGCACTGATTCAATGGCCTTGAAATTTGATGTTGAGTTTAATTTGCCATCTATTATCGTTGTTACTGCCATGTTTCATCCAAATGAAGCCATCTTGCATTATTTCAATGGCCTTAAAATTTGATGTTGAGTTTAATTTACCATCTATTATCGTTGTTACGGCCATGTTTTATCCAAATGAAGCCATCTTGCACTATTTGAATGGCCTTGAAATTTGATGTTGAGTTTGTTGCCATCTATTATCGTTGTTACGGCCATGTTTCATCCAAATGAAGCCATCTTGAACTATTTGAATGGCCTTGAAATTTGATGTTGAGTTCAATTTGCCATCTATTATCGTTGTTAACGTACTTAACAACATGCTCGTCATGGGTTCAAGCCCTAAATAGACCGTGCTCCCATACGTAGGACTGACTATCCTGCTATGGTAACAATAAGTCACTGAAAGCTAAGCTCACTTCACTAGTGGGTACTTGGCAGGCCCTTGACCGACAGTGGTTGTTGTGCCAAAGAAAAAAAATTATCGTTGTTACGGCCATGTTTCATCCAAATAAAGCCATCTTGCACTAATTCAAAGGCCTTGAAATTTAATGTTGAATTTTGTTGCCATCTATTATCGTTGCTACGGCCATGTTTCATCCAAATGAAGCCATCTTGAACTATTTGAATGGCCTTGAAATTTGATGTTGAATTTTGTTGCCATCTATTATCGTTGTTACGGCCATGTTTCATCCAAATGAAGCCATCTTGCACTATTTGAATGGCCTTGAAATTTGATGTTGAGTTTTTTGCCATCTATTATCGTTGTTACGCCCATGTTTCATCCAACTGAAGCCATATTGCACTATTTGAATGGCCTTAAAATTTGATGTTGAGTTTTTTGCCATCTATTATCGTTGTTACGCCCATGTTTCATCCAACTGAAGCCATATTGCACTATTTTCATGGCCTTGAAATTTGATGTTGAGGTTGTTGCCATCTATTATCGTTGTTACGGCCATGTTTCATCCAAATGAAGCCATCTTGCACTATTTTCATGGCCTTGAAATTTGATGTTGAGGTTGTTGCCATCTATTATCGTTGTTACGGCCATGTTTCATCCAAATGAAGCCATCTTGCACTATTTGAATGGCCTTGAAATTTGATGTTGAATTTTGTTGCCATCTATTATCGTTGTTAACGTACTTAACAACATGCTCGTCATGGGTTCAAGCCACGAATAGACCGTGCTCCCATACGTAGGACTGACTATCCTGCTATGGTAACAATAAGTCACTGAAAGCCAAGCTCACTTCACTAGTGGGTACTTGGCAGGCCCTTGACCGACAGTGGTTGTTGTGCCAAAGAAAAAAAAATATCGTTGTTACGGCCATGTTTCATCCAAATAAAGCCATCTTGCACTAATTCAATGGCCTTGAAATTTGATGTTGAATTTTGTTGCCATCTATTATCGTTGTTACGGCCATGTTTCATCCAAATGAAGCCATCTTGCACTATTTGAATGGCCTTGAAATTTGATGTTGAATTTTGTTGCCATCTATTATCGTTGTTACGGCCATGTTTCATCCAAATGAAGCCATCTTGCACTATTTGAATGGCCTTAAAATTTGATGTTGAGTTTTTTTGCCATCTATTATCGTTGTTACGCCCATGTTTCATCCAACTGAAGCCATATTGCACTATTTTCATGGCCTTGAAATTTGATGTTGAGTTTGTTGCCATCTATTATCGTTGTTACGGCCATGTTTCATCCAAATGAAGCCATCTTGCACTATTTTCATGGCCTTGAAATTTGATGTTGAGGTTGTTGCCATCTATTATCGTTGTTACGGCCATGTTTCATCCAAATGAAGCCATCTTGCACTATTTGAATGGCCTTGAAATTTGATGTTGAATTTTGTTGCCATCTATTATCGTTGTTAACGTACTTAACAACATGCTCGTCATGGGTTCAAGCCCCGAATAGACCGTGCTCCCATACGTAGGACTGACTATCCTGCTATGGTAACAATAAGACACTGAAAGCCAAGCTCACTTCACTAGTGGGTACTTGGCAGGCCCTTGACCGACAGTGGTTGTTGTGCCAAAGAAAAAAATTATCGTTGTTACGGCCATGTTTTATCCAAATGAAGCCATTTTGCACTATTTCAATGGACTAAAAATTTGATGTTGAGTTTTTTTGCCATCTATTATCGTTGTTACGGCCATGTTTCATCCAAATGAAGCCATGTTGCACTATTTCAATGGACTTAAAATTTGATGTTGAGTTTTGCTGCCATCTATTATCGTTGTTACGGCCATTTTTCATCCAAATAAAGCCATCTTGCACTAATTCAATGGCCTTGAAATTTGATGTTGAATTTTGTTGCCATCTATTATCGTTGTTAACGTACTTAACAACATGCCCGTCATGGGTTCAAGCCCCGAATAGACCGTGCTCCCATACGTAGGACTGACTATCCTGCTATGGTTACAATAAGTCACTGAAAGCCAAGCTCACTTCACTAGTGGGTACTTGGCAGGCCCTTGACCGACAGTGGTTGTTGTGCCAAAGAAGAAAAAATTATCGTTGTTACGGCCATGTTTCATCCAAATAAAGCCATCTTGCACTAATTCAATGGCCTTGAAATTTGATGTTGAATTTTGTTGCCATCTATTATCGTTGTTACGGCCATGTTTCATCCAAATGAAGCCATCTTGCACTATTTCAATGGCCTTGAAATTTGATGTTGAATTTTGTTTCCATCTATTATCGTTGTTACGGCCATGTTTCATCCAAATGAAGCCATCTAGCACTATTTGAATGGCCTTAAAATTTGATGTTGAGTTTTTTGCCATCTATTATCGTTGTTACGCCCATGTTTCATCCAACTGAAGCCATATTACACTATTTTCATGGCCTTGAAATTTGATGTTGAGTTTGTTGCCATCTATTATCGTTGTTACGGCCATGTTTCATCCAAATGAAGTTATGTTGCACTATTTCAATGGACTTAAAATTTGATGTTGAGTTTTGCTGCCATCTATTATCGTTGTTACGGCCATGTTTCATCCAAATAAAGCCATCTTGCACTTATTGAATGACCTTGAAATTTGATGTTGAATTTTGTTGCCATCTATTATCGTTGTTAACGTACTTAACAACATGCCCGTCATGGTTTCAAGCCCCGAATAGACCGTGCTCCCATACGTAGGACTGACTATCCTGCTATGGTAACAATAAGTCACTGAAAGCCAAGCTCACTTCACTAGTGGGTACTTGGCAGGCCCTTGACCGACAGTGGTTGTTGTGCCAAAGAAAAAAAATTATCGTTGTTACGGCCATGTTTCATCCAAATAAAGCCATCTTGCACTAATTCAATGGTCTTGAAATTTGATGTTGAGTTAGTTGCCATCTATTATCGTTGTTACGGCCATGTTTCATCCAAATGAAGCCATCTTGCACTATTTCAATGGCCTTGAAATTTGATGTTGAGTTTGTTGCCATCTATTATCGTTGTTACGGCCATGTTTCATCCAAATGAAGCCATCTTGCACTATTTGAATGGCCTTGAAATTTGATGTTCAATTTTGTTGCCATCTATTATCGTTGTTAACGTACTTAACAACATGCTCGTCATGGGTTCAAGCCCCGAATAGACCGTGCTCCCATACGTAGGACTGACTATCCTGCTATGGTAACAATAAGACACTGAAAGCCAAGCTCACTTCACTAGTGGGTACTTGGCAGGCCCTTGACCGACAGTGGTTGTTGTGCCAAAGAAAAAAATTATCGTTGTTACGGCCATGTTGCATCCAAATAAAGCCATATTGCACAAATTCAATGGCCTTGAAATTTGATGTTGAATTTTGTTGCCATCTATTATCGTTGTTACGGCCATGTTACATCCAAATGAAGCCATCTTGCACTATTTGAATGGCCTTGAAATTTAATGTTGAATTTTGTTGCCATCTATTATCGTTGTTACGGCCATGTTTCACCCAAATGAAGCCATCTTGCACTATTTGAATGGCCTTAAAATTTGATGTTGAGTTTTTTTGCCATCTATTATCGTTGTTACGGCCATGTTTCATCCAACTGAAGCCATATTGCGCTATTTGAATGGCCTTGAAATTTGATGTTGAGTTTGTTGCCATCTATTTTCGTTGTTACGGCCATGTTTCATCCAAATGAAGCCATCTTGCACTATTTGAATGGCCTTGAAATTTGATGTTGAATTTTGTTGCCATCTATTATCGTTGTTAACGTACTTAACAACATGCCCGTCTTGGGTTCAAGCCCCGAATAGACCGTGCTCCCATACGTAGGACTGACTATCCTGCTATGGTAACAATAAGTCACTGAAAGCCAAGCTCACTTCACTAGTGGGTACTTGGCAGGCCCTTGACCGACAGTGGTTGTTGTGCCAAAGAAAAAAAATTATCGTTGTTACGGCCATGTTACATCCAAATAAAGGCATCTTGCACTAATTCATTGGCCTTGAAATTTGATGTTGAATTTTGTTGCCATCTATTATCGTTGTTACGGCCATGTTTCATCCACATGAAGCCATCTTGCACTATTTGAATGGACTTGAAATTTGATGTTGAGTTTTTTGCCATCTATTATCGTTGTTACGGCCATGTTTCATCCAAATGAAGCCATATTGCACTATTTCAATGGACTTAAAATTTGATGTTGAGTTTTTCTGCCATCTATTATCGTTGTTACGGCCATGTTTCATACAAATGAAGCCATGTTGCACTATTTCAATGGACTTAAAATTTGATGTTGAGTTTTTCTGCCATCTATTATCGTTGTAACGGCCATGTTTCATCCAAATAAAGCCATCTTGCACTAATTCAATGGCCTTGAAATTTGATGTTGAATTTTGTTGCCATCTATTATCGTTGTTACGGCCATGTTTCATACAAATGAAGCCATCTTGCGCTATTTGAATGGCCTTGAAATTTGATGTTGAGTTTTGTTGCCATCTATTATCGTTTTTACGGCCATGTTTCATCCAAATGAAGCCATCTTGCACTATTTCAATGGCCTTGAAATTTGATGTTGAATTTTGTTGCCATCTATTATCGTTGTTACGGCCGTGTTTCATCCAAATGAAGCCATATTGCACTTATTCAATAGCCTTGAAATTTGATGTTGAGTTTTTTGCCATCTATTATCGTTGTTAGGGCCATGTTTTATCCAAATGAAGTCATAATACACTATTTGAATAGCCTTGAAATTTGGTGTTGAGTTTTTGCCATGTATTATCGTTGTTGACGTACTTAACAACATGCTCGTCATGGGTTCAAGCCCTTAATAGACCGTGCTCCCATACGTAGGACTGACTATCCTGCTATGGTAACAATAAGTCACTGAAAGCCAAGCTCACTTCACTAGTGGGTACTTGGCAGGCCCTTGACCGACAGTGGTTGTTGTGCCAAAGAAAAAAAATTATCGTTGTTACGGCCATGTTTCATCCAAATAAAGCCATCTTGCACTAATTCAATGGCCTTGAAATTTGATGTTGAATTTTGTTGCCATCTATTATCGTTGTTACGGCCATGTTTCATCCAAATGAAGCCATCTTGCACTATTTGAATGGCCTTGAAATTTGATGTTGAGTTTTTTTGCCATCTATTATCGTTGTTACGGCCATGTTTTATCCAAATGAAGTTATAATGCACTATTTGAATGGCCTTGAAATTTTATGTTGAATTTTGTTGCCATCTATTATCGTTGTTACGGCCATGTTTCATCCAAATGAAGCCATATTGCACTATTTCAATGGACTTAAAATTTAATGTTGAATTTTGTTTGCCATCTATTATCGTTGTTAACGTACTTAACAACATGCCCGTCATGGGTTCAAGCCCCGAATAGACCGTGCTCCCATACGTAGGACTAACTATCCTGCTATGGTAACAATAAGTCACTGAAAGCCAAGCTCACTTCACTAGTGGGTACTTGGCAGGCCCTTGACCGACAGTGGTTGTTGTGCCAAAGAAAAAAAATTATCGTTATTACGGCCATGTTTCATCCAAATGAAGCCATCTTGCAGTATTTGAATGTCTCTGAAATTTGATGTTGAAATTTTTTGCCATCTATTATCGTTGTTACGGCCATGTTTCATCCAAATGAAGCCATCTTGCACTATTTGAATGGCCTTGAAATTTGATGTTGAGTTTTTTTGCCATCTATTATCGTTGTTACGGCCATGTTTCATCCAAATGAAGCCATCTTGTACTATTTCAATGGCCTTGAAATTTGATGTTGATTTTTTGTTGTCATCTATTATCGTTGTTACGGCCATGTTTCATCCAAATGAAGCCATCTTGCACTATTTGAATGGCCTTGAAATTTGATGTTGAGTTTAATTTGCCATCTATTATCGTTGTTACGGCCATGTTTCATACAAATGAAGCCATCTTGCACTTTTTCAATGGCCTTGAAATTTAATGTTGAGTTTTTTTGCCATCTATTATCGTTGTTACGGCCATGTTTCATCCAAATGAAGCCAACTTGCACTATTTGAATGGCCTTGAAATTTGATGTTGAGTTTTTTTGCCATCTATTATCGTTGTTACGGCCATGTTTTATCCAAATGAAGCCATCTTGCACTATTTCAATGGCCTTGAAATTTGATGTTGAATTTTGTTGCCATCTATTATCGTTGTTACGGCCATGTTTCATCCAAATGAAGCAATCTTGCACTATTTGAATGGCCTTGAAATTTGGTGTTGAGTTTTTTTGCCATCTATTATCGTTGTTAACGTACTTAACAACATGCTCGTCATGGGTTCAAGCCCTTAATAGACCGTGCTCCCATACGTAGGACTGAATATCCTGCTATGGTAACAATAAGTCACTGAAAGCCAAGCTCACTTCACTAGTGGGTACTTGGCAGGCCCTTGACCGACAGTGGTTGTTGTGCCAAAGAAAAAAAAATTATCGTTGTTACGGCCATGTTTCATCCAAATAAAGCCATCTTGCACTAATTCAATGGCCTTGAAATTTGATGTTGATTTTTTGTTGTCATCTATTATCGTTGTTACGGCCATGTTTCATCCAAATGAAGCCATCTTGCACTATTTGAATGGCCTTGAAATTTGATGTTGAGTTTAATTTGCCATCTATTATCGTTGCTACTGCCATGTTTCATCCAAATGAAGCCATCTTGCACTTTTTCAATGGCCTTGAAATTTGATGTTGAATTTTGTTGCCATCTATTATCGTTGTTACGGCCATGTTTCATCCAAATAAAGCCATATTGCACTATTTCAATGGACTTAAAATTTAATGTTGAGTATTTTTGCCATCTATTATCGTTGTTAACGTACTTAACAACATGCCCGTCATGGGTTCAAGCCCCGAATAGACCGTGCTCCCATACGTAGGACTGACTATCCTGTTATGGTAACAATAAGTCACTGAAAGCCAAGCTCACTTCACTAGTGGGTACTTGGCAGGCCCTTGACCGACAGTGGTTGATGTGCCAAAGAAAAAAAATTATCGTTGTTACGGGCATGTTTCATCCAAATGAAGCCATCTTGCACTATTTGAATGGCCTTGAAATTTGATGTTGAATTTGTTGCCATCTATTATCGTTGTTACGGCCATGTTTCATCCAAATGAAGCCATCTTGCACTATTTGAATGGCCTTGAAATTTGATGTTGAGTTTTTTGCCATCTATTATCGTTGTTACGGCCATGTTTCATCCAAATGAAGCCATCTTGTACTATTTCAATGGCCTTGAAATTTGATGTTGATTTTTGTTGTCATCTATTATCGTTGTTACGGCCATGTTTCATCCAAATGAAGCCATCTTGCACTATTTGAATGGCCTTGAAATTTGATGTTGAGTTTAATTTGCCATCTATTATCGTTGCTACTGCCATGTTTCATCCAAATGAAGCCATCTTGCACTTTTTCAATGGAATTGAAATTTAATGTTGAGTTTTTTTGCCATCTATTATCGTTGTTACGGCCATGTTTCATCCAAATGAAGCCAACTTGCACTATTTGAATGGCCTTGAAATTTGATGTTGAGTTTTTTTGCCATCTATTATCGTTGTTACGGCCATGTTTTATCCAAATGAAGTCATATTGCACTATTTCAATGGCCTTGAAATTTGATGTTGAATTTTGTTGCCATCTATTATCGTTGTTACGGCCATGTTTCATCCAAATGAAGCCATCTTGCACTATTTGAATGGTCTTGAAATTTGATGTTGAATTTTGTTGCCATCTATTTTCGTTGTTACGGCCATGTTTCATCCAAATGAAGCCATATTGCACTATTTCAATGGACTTAAAATTTAATGTTGAGTTTTTTTGCCATCTATTATTGTTGTTACGGCCATGTTTTATCCAAATGAAGCCATCTTGCACTAATTCAATGTCCTTGAAATTTGATGTTGAGTTTTGTTGCCATCTATTATCGTTGTTACGGCCATGTTTCATCCAAATGAAGCCATCTTGCACTATTTGAATGGCCTTGAAATTTGATGTTGAATTTTGTTGCCATCTATTATTGTTGTTACGGCCATGTTTCATCCAAATGAAGCCATCATGCACTATTTGAATGGCCTTGAAATTTGATGTTGAGTTTTTTTGCCATCTATTATCGTTGTTAACGTACTTAACAACATGCTCGTCATGGGTTCAAGCCCTAAATAGACCGTGCTCCCATACGTAGGACTGACTATCCTGCTATGGTAACAATAAGTCACTGAAAGCCAAGCTCACTTCACTAGTGGGTACTTGGCAGGCCCTTGACCGACAGTGGTTGTTGTGCCAAAGAAAAAAAATTATCGTTGTTACGGCCATGTTTCATCCAAATAAAGCCATCTTGCACTAATTCAATGGCCTTGAAATTTGATGTTGAATTTTGTTGCCATCTATTATCGTTGTTACGGCCATGTTTCATCCAAATGAAGCCATCTTGCACTATTTGAATGGCCTTGAAATTTGATGTTGAGTTTTTTTGCCATCTATTATCGTTGTTAGGGCCATGTTTTATCCAAATGAAGTCATAATGCACTATTTGAATGGCCTTGAAATTTTATGTTGAATTTTGTTGCCATCTATTATCGTTGTTACGGCCATGTTTCATCCAAATGAAGCCATATTGCACTATTTCAATGGACTTAAAATTTAATGTTGAGTTTTTTTGCCATCTATTATCGTTGTTAACGTACTTAACAACATGCCCGTCATGGGTTCAAGCCCCGAATAGACCGTGCTCCATACGTAGGACTGACTATCCTGTTATGGTAACAATAAGTCACTGAAAGCCAAGCTCACTTCACTAGTGGGTACTTGGCAGGCCCTTGACCGACAGTGGTTGTTGTGCCAAAGAAAAAAAAATTATCGTTGTTACGGCCATGTTTCATCCAAATGAAGCCATCTTGCACTATTTGAATGGCCTTGAAATTTGATGTTGAATTTTGTTGCCATCTATTATCGTTGTTACGGCCATGTTTCATCCAAATGAAGCCATCTTGCACTATTTGAATGGCCTTGAAATTTGATGTTGAGTTTTTTTGCCATCTATTATCGTTGTTACGGCCATGTTTCATCCAAATGAAGCCATCTTGTACTATTTCAATGGCCTTGAAATTTGATGTTGATTTTTTGTTGTCATCTATTATCGTTGTTACGGCCATGTTTCATCCAAATGAAGCCAACTTGCACTATTTTAATGGACTTGAAATTTGGTGTTGAGTTTTTTGCCATCTATTATCGTTGTTACGGCCATGTTTTATCCAAATGAAGTCATATTGCACTATTTCAATGGCCTTGAAATTTGATGTTGAATTTTGTTGCCATCTATTATCGTTGTTACGGCCATGTTTCATCCAAATGAAGCCATCTTGCACTATTTGAATGGTCTAGAAATTTGATGTTGAATTTTGTTGCCATCTATTTTCGTTGTTACGGCCATGTTTCATCCAAATGAAGCCATATTGCACTATTTGAATGGCCTTGAAATTTGATGTTGAATTTTGTTGCCATCTATTATCGTTGTTAACGTGCTTAACAACATGCCCGTCATGGGTTCAAGCCCCAAATAGACCGTGCTCCCATACGTAGGACTGACTATCCTGCTATGGTAACAATAAGTCACTGAAAGCCAAGCTCACTTCACTAGTGGATACTTGGCAGGCCCTTGACCGACAGTGGTTGTTGTGCCAAAGAAAAAAAATTATCGTTGTTACGGCCATGTTTCATCCAAATAAAGGCATCTTGCACTAATTTATTGGCCTTGAAATTTGATGTTGAATTTTGTTGCCATCTATTATCGTTGTTACGGCCATGTTTCATCCAAATGAAGCCATTTTGCACTATTTCAATGTCCTTGAAATTTGATGTTGAGTTTTTTGCCATCTATTATCGTTGTTACGGCCATGTTTCATCCAAATGAAGCCATCTTGCACTATTTGAATGGCCTTGAAATTTGATGTTGAGTTTTTTTGCCATCTATTATCGTTGTTACGGCCATGTTTCATCCAAATGAAGCCATATTGCACTATTTCAATGGACTTAAAATTTGATGTTGAGTTTTTTTGCCATCTATTATCGTTGTTACGGCCATGTTTCATCCAAATGAAGCCATCTTGCACTATTTCAATGGCCTTGAAATTTGATGTTGAGTTTTTTTGCCATCTATTATCGTTGTTACGGCCATGTTTCATCCAAATGAAGCCATATTGCACTATTTGAATGGCCTTGAAATTTGATGTTGAGTTTTTTGCCATCTATTATCGTTGTTAACGTACTTAACAACATGCCCGTCATGGGTTCAAGCCCTAAATAGACCGTGCTCCCATACGTAGGACTGACTATCCTGCTATGGTAACAATAAGTCACTGAAAGCCAAGCTCACTTCACTAGTGGGTACTTGGCAGGCCCTTGACCGACAGTGGTTGTTGTGCCAAAGAAAAAAAATTATCGTTGTTACGGCCATGTTTCATCCAAATAAAGCCATCTTGCACTAATTCAATGGTCTTGAAATTTGATGTTGAATTTTGTTGCCATCTATTATCGTTGTTACGGCCATGTTTCATCCAAATGAAGCCATCTTGCACTATTTGAATGGACTTAAAATTTGATGTTGAGTTTTTTGCCATCTATTATCGTTGTAACGGCCATGTTTCATCCAAATGAAGCCATATTGCACTATTTGAATGGCCTTGAAATTTGATGTTGAGTTTTTTGCCATCTATTATCGTTGTTACGGCCATGTTTTATCCAAATGAAGCCGTTTTGCACTATTTGAATGGCCTTGAAATTTGATGTTGAGTTTGTTGCCATCTATTATCGTTGTTACGGCCATGTTTCATCCAAATGAAGCCATCTTGCACTATTTGAATGGCCTTGAAATTTGATGTTGAGTTTTGTTGCCATCTATTATCGTTGTTACGGCCATGTTTCATCCAAATGAAGCCATATTGCACTATTTGAATGGCCTTGAAATTTGATGTTGAATTTTGTTGCCATCTATTATCGTTGTTAACGTACTTAACAACATTCCCGTCATGGGTTCAAGCCCTAAATAGACCGTGCTCCCATACGTAGGACTGACTATCCTGCTATGGTAACAATAAGTCACTGAAAGCCAAGCTCACTTCACTAGTGGGTACTTGGCATTCCCTTGACCGACAGTGGTTGTTGTGCCAAAGAAAAAAAATTATCGTTGTAACGGCCATGTTTCATCCAAATAAAGCCATCTTGCACTAATTCAATGGCCTTGAAATTTGATGTTGAATTTTGTTGCCATCTATTATCGTTGTTACGGCCATGTTTCATCCAAATGAAGCCATCTTGCACTATTTGAATGGACTTAAAATTTGATGTTGAGTTTTTTGCCATCTATTATCGTTGTTACGGCCATGTTTCATCCAAATGAAGACATATTGCACTATTTGAATGGCCTTGAAATTTGATGTTGAGTTTTTTTGCCATCTATTATCGTTGTTACGGCCATGTTTTATCCAAATGAAGCCGTTTTGCACTATTTGAATGGCCTTGAAATTTGATGTTGAGTTTGTTGCCATCTATTATCGTTGTTACGGCCATGTTTCATCCAAATGAAGCCATCTTGCACTATTTGAATGGCCTTGAAATTTGATGTTGAGTTTTGTTGCCATCTATTATCGTTGTTAGGGCCATGTTTTATCCAAATGAAGTCATCTTGCACTATTTGAATGGCCTTGAAATTTGATGTTGAATTTTGTTGCCATCTATTATCGTTGTTACGGCTGTTGAAAAACGCGGTGGATTTTTTAGAGAAAACACTTTATTTACTGTGGTATGAGGTTAAATCAAAAAATTAATCCACATGTACCGATTGTCGAATTTCAACTAACTGGTTAGGGGCGGACCAACCCTCCTCCTTATCTCCTAATTTACCGTTTTTATCCTCCCTCTCACTCTCTTCTCTAGCGTTGTCACCTGACAGACTGTTGGGCACTCACGAGTTTCCAACATTGTTCCCCCAGTGTACCACGGTTGAGGCGGTTGAATTTGTTAGTAGCCCGTAAACGCTGAACGTGTAACCCGCTTGAGCTTATAGCCCGTAAACGCTGATCGTGTAACCCGCTTAAGCTCTATAGCCCGTTACACAAAAACGTCAATCCCGCTTAACAATGGTGCAACCTCTTTTTTCGCCATCGTAGCCTGCGACACTATCTACCTTGGCTACACTTCCTATTATCTGTCAGGTGTTTTGCGTGTATGTGTATGTGCATTGGTTTGTTTACTGTCTGCTCACTGTTCGATCTGTTGCGTCGTAACCACGCGGTTTTACCCCAATTACTCTAAGGAAATTGCACATCCGTGCGTAGACCTATCGTACGTTTAATGGGCCGTTTTGACGGTGGCTTGACTAACTTGTCCATTCCTATCAGGGTTTACTACCACGATTCCTCCCTTAGGCCAACAATTCCTAGGAATTGTTACACGCCACTACAACTATATCGCCTATTTCTGTCGGCCGCACCGGTTCGGACCGCTCGGTTCTGTGGTGAAGTGTAGGTAAAAACTCTGCTACATTTGTTCTATTCACATCGTTTGCTAACTTCGAATATTTTGCCATCTTCTGTTTTAGAAACCCATCACGCTTGAACGCCTTTTTGTTGTAGGGCAAATTGACGCTGTCGTACCGCCACAAAGGTCCCATTTCGTATCGCTGTCCGTTCGTTTCCCGCTCCAATATTGCCAACGCTCTTTCGTCGTCCCTAGGCCGCAACGGCCGCACTGCTTTGTCGGACTTGGAGTTACAAGAGAGGTTGTGAAACGGGCGGCCCGAGAAGGACCGGTTTGAAGGACTCGGCTTTGCACTCGCAACCGAGCAAGGCCCATAGACAACCCATCCAAGGCGGGTTTTCGAAGCGACCGGTTCGTTGCAGCTTGCATCCACGGTCTTCAGAGTTCGCGTTATGTTGCAGTTGTCTATGCCTATGAGGATGCGAGGCACGGCGTAAGCGTAGGATTCGAACTGGAGACCTCTCAGATGAGTATAGCGTGCAGTCAGTTGTGCTACGTTTACAGATTGTTCCGGAAGGGCAAGCTCTTTGACCGTGTGTACTTCTGATAGTTTGTATATCGCATGCGACATGTTTCTACCCGATATGCGCACCGATAGCCTTACGGAGTCTTGTTCTGCTCTTGTCACGTCTCCCGTCCATTGTAGACACAAGGGGTACGGTGTCCCTGTAACTCCAAGCTCCTGTGCTAGTTCGTGCTCCATAAACGTGGAAGTAGAGCCGTCATCTAAAAAGGCGAACGTATCTATTCGCCCCCTGGGCCCGTGCAGCGTAACGGGTACGTATTTTAAAAGCGAAGAGTCTTTCGGTCCGGAATGGGTAAGAACGTTAGCGACACCAGTGTACACGACCTTACCTGAGCCATTTAGATGATCGCGTTGGTGAGGGCTGGCTGGTGTCTGGTCATTTACGTGGAGCAGCTCATGGTGTTGTCTGTTGCATCCGTTCACCGCGCACGGTGCTCTTACGCTGCATCCACCTCTATGGTATCCGAGGCATTTCCGGCATATCCTGCGTTCACTTACAAACGATCTTCTGGTGGCAACCGTTGTCCTTTGGAACTGCTCACACTGGACCAGAGTGGGACAATCCCTGCCGCACAAGGGACAGACAGTCAGCAATTCTGGTGTATTTTGCGATGAAGATGGATCACCAAGATTCTCATCCTGCAATACCGTTGCGTTGCAGTAGGCTAGATGAACCCGCCCAGTACGGATCGGTGGCCGTCGATCGAGTTGCGCTGGCGGGGCACGATGGGGTTGAAACCGCTGAGGCTGGGTGCGGCTGTGATGAGTTGGGGGTTCTGGTTGTTGATGAGTTGAGTCGCTATTGTCCATGATGGACATCACGTCGACAACACCACAGAGATCTTCTGCTAAGTCACCAACCCATTTTCCAAACTCCAAAAGCGTCACTTCCGAAAGTTTACTCCTCGTTCTCGCCCAGTCGATGCATAGGACGGGGGGTAGTTTCCTGACTAACTCCTTGAATAACGCCACGTCGTACATGTACCCTCGTAACCCGGAGGCCGTCATCGTTCCTACCAACCGCTTCACCGCATATCCAAACTCTACGACCGTTGACAACCTTTCAATCTTCGGTGGTGCCATTTTTCTGATCTTCTCGGTCATGGACTCCACAATCAGATCTGGTCTGCCGAAACGCGCCTTTAGAGTCGCCATCACCTCATTCAACCCGTCCGGGAAGGACAAAAGGTGGCCTACCGCTTCGAACGCCGCTCCTCTCAACGCATATTGTAGACGGCCAATGTTTTCGTCATCGGTGTAACCACATGCCGTGTTAGTGCGGTTATACGTGGCTATGAAAAACGACCACGCTTCTGGTTCCCCGGAAAAGATCGGAAGGTCCCGGGGCACCGGTTGACGAGCAGCTATCTGGCTCTGACTCAGTGTGCTGGTGTTGAAATGTGGTTGCACATATTCGTGTTGTGGTAGTATCGTGTGAGCCGAATGTGTATGCGAAGTGTACGTCGGGTGTGTCTGTATAGTGTGCGCTGAGTGAGAATGTGTCGCGTGAGGAAGAGTTTGTGTTGCGTGAGGATGCATCCTTTGTGACGGTAGTGTAGCGTAGGTCGACGCAATCGCGGGGCTCGGTTGAGGGAGTTGGGCTTGCTCAGCAGCGGCGCGTTGCCCGAGGTCGTTGCCCCCTGGAATTTGGCCTTGCGTAAGGGCTTTTCCCGCCGGGTATATTCGACGCAAGGATTCCTCGAAATTCTTCACCCACCCAGCAAACTCCGGATAATGTGTCCCCCCAGTGCCGCCGTGGTTGGGATGCTCAGCGATGGCCGCCGAGCCATTTTCGTCCTCTGCATCCCGTAGCATCTGCATCTCGTGCTCAATCTCCTGCAATCGTCGTCTTCGCGATTCGCGAATGTCAACGCGGCCCTGGTTCGCACCGTGGTTTAATGCGTGGAACGGTGAACTTATCCCCTTACTCTGCCCCTCTTTGCGAAGTACCGCAACGTTCGTTGTGGTGGCATCGCTCCTCGGGGTGCTTCCTTCCGTCGTTACAGTGCTCGATGTTCCCGGGGAGGATGGATCGTACCTGTGCCCGCCAGAGACGTTACCGCTTTCCTGCGGCGTTTCCGGACTCGCTGGTAGGTTTTGCTCCACCCGAAGCGTACGACGCATTTTACGTTGGTTTATTTTCCCGTTCCACTATATATCACTTGCGCGCGCGACTTACTGTGCTTTCTGCTCTGCGAAACGAGTTTTCGATCAACTTTATTGGCTTTTTCGCGCGAATGCTAATTTTTTGAAATGTTGAAAAACGCGGTGGATTTTTTAGAGAAAACACTTTATTTACTGTGGTATGAGGTTAAATCAAAAAATTAGTCCACATGTACCGATTGTCGAATTTCAACTAACTGGTTAGGGGCGGCCCACGCCTCCTTATCTCCTAATTTACCGTTTTTATCCTCCCTCTCACTCTCTTCTCTAGCGTTGTCACCTGACAGACTGTTGGGCACTCACGAGTTTCCAACAACGGCCATGTTTCATCCAAATGAAGCCATATTGCACTATTTCAATGGACTTAAAATTTGATGTTGAGTTTTTCTGCCATCTATTATTGTTGTTACGGCCATGTTTCATCCAAATGAAGCCATCTTGCACTATTTGAATGGCCTTGAAATTTGATGTTGAATTTTGTTGCCATCTATTATTGTTGTTACGGCCATGTTTTATCCAAATGAAGCCATCTTGCACTATTTGAATGGCCTTGAAATTTGATGTTGAATTTTGTTGCCATCTATTATCGTTGCTACGGCCATGTTTCATCCAAATGAAGCCATCATGCACTATTTGAATGGCCTTGAAATTTGATGTTGAGTTTTTTGCCATCTATTATCGTTGTTAACGTACTTAACAACATGCTCGTCATGGGTTCAAGCCCTAAATAGACCGTGCTCCCATACGTAGGACTGACTATCCTGCTATGGTAACAATAAGTCACTGAAAGCCAAGCTCACTTCACTAGTGGGTACTTGGCAGGCCCTTGACCGACAGTGGTTGTTGTGCCAAAGAAAAAAAAAATTATCGTTGTTACGGCCATGTTTCATCCAAATAAAGCCATCTTGCACTAATTCAATGGCCTTGAAATTTGATGTTGAATTTTGTTGCCATCTATTATCGTTGTTACGGCCATGTTTCATCCAAATGAAGCCATCTTGCACTATTTGAATGGCCTTGAAATTTGAGGTTGAATTTTGTTGCCATCTATTATTGTTGTTTCGGCCATGTTTCATCCAAATGAAGCCATCATGCACTATTTGAATGGCCTTGAAATTTGGTGTTGAGTTTTTTTGCCATCTATTATCGTTGTTAACGTACTTAACAACATGCTCGTCATGGGTTCAAGCCCTTAATAGACCGTGCTCCCATACGTAGGACTGACTATCCTGCTATGGTAACAATAAGTCACTGAAAGCCAAGCTCACTTCACTAGTGGGTACTTGGCAGGCCCTTGACCGACAGTGGTTGTTGTGCCAAAGAAAAAAAAAATTATCATTGTTACGGCCATGTTACATCCAAATAAAGCCATCTTGCACTAATTCAATGACCTTGAAATTTAATGTTGAATTTTGTTGCCATCTGTTATCGTTGTTACGGCCATGTTTCATCCAAATGAAGCCATCTTGCACTATTTGAATGGCCTTGAAATTTGATGTTGAGTTTTTTGCCATCTATTATCGTTGTTACGGCCATGTTTCATCCAAATGAAGCCATCTTGCACTAATTCAATGTCCTTGAAATTTGATGTTGAGTTTTTTTGCCATCTATTATTGTTGTTACGGCCATGTTTCATCCAAATGAAGTCATATTGCACTATTTGAATGGCCTTGAAATTTGATGTTGAATTTTGTTGCCATCTGTTATCGTTGTTAACGTGCTTAACAACATGCCCGTCATGGGTTCAAGCCCCAAATAGACCGTGCTCCCATACGTAGGACTGACTATCCTGCTATGGTAACAATAAGTCACTGAAAGCCAAGCTCACTTCACTAGTGGGTACTTGGCAGGCCCTTGACCGACAGTGGTTGTTGTGCCAAAGAAAAAAAAATTATCGTTGTAACGGCCATGTTTCATCCAAATAAAGCCATCTTGCACTAATTCAATGGCCTTGAAATTTAATGTTGAATTTTGTTGCCATCTATTATCGTTGTTACGGCCATGTTTCATCCAAATGAAGCCATCTTGCACTATTTGAATGGCCTTGAAATTTGATGTTGAGTTTAATTTGGCATCTATTATCGTTGTTAGGGCCATGTTTTATCCAAATGAAGTCATCTTGCACTATTTGAATGGCCTTGAAATTTGATGTTGAATTTTGTTGCCATCTATTATCGTTGTTACGGCCATGTTTCATCCAAATGAAGCCATATTGCACTATTTCAATGGACTTAAAATTTGATGTTGAGTTTTTCTGCCATCTATTATTGTTGTTACGGCCATGTTTCATCCAAATGAAGCCATCTTGCACTATTTGAATGGCCTTGAAATTTGATGTTGAATTTTATTGCCATCTATTATTGTTGTTACGGCCATGTTTTATCCAAATGAAGCCATCTTGCAGTATTTGAATGGCCTTGAAATTTGATGTTGATTTTTGTTGTCATCTATTATCGTTGTTACGGCCATGTTTCATCCAAATGAAGCCATCTTGCACTATTTGAATGGCCTTGAAATTTGATGTTGAGTTTAATTTGCCATCTATTATCGTTGTTACTGCCATGTTTCATCCAAATGAAGCCATCTTGCACTATTTGAATGGCCTTGAAATTTGATGTTGAATTTTGTTGCCATCTATTATCGTTGTTACGGCCATGTTTCATCCAAATGAAGCCATCTTGCACTATTTGAATGGCCTTGAAATTTGATGTTGAATTTTGTTGCCATCTATTTTCGTTGTTACGGCCATGTTTCATCCAAATGAAGCCATATTGCACTATTTGAATGGACTTAAAATTTGATGTTGAGTTTTTTTGCCATCTATTATCGTTGTTACGGCCATGTTTCATCCAAATGAAGACATATTGCACTATTTGAATGGCCTTGAAATTTGATGTTGAGTTTTTTTGCCATCTATTATCGTTGTTACGGCCATGTTTTATCCAAATGAAGCCATTTTGCACTATTTGAATGGCCTTGAAATTTGATGTTGAGTTTGTTGCCATATATTATCGTTGTTACGGCCATGTTTCATCCAAATGAAGCCATCTTGCACTATTTGAATGGCCTTGAAATTTGATGTTGAGTTTTTTGCCATCTATTATCGTTGTTACGGCCATGTTTCATCCAAATGAAGCCATATTGCACTATTTGAATGGCCTTGAAATTTGATGTTGAATTTTGTTGCCATCTGTTATCGTTGTTAACGTGCTTAACAACATGCCCGTCATGGGTTCAAGCCCTTAATAGACCGTGCTCCCATACGTAGGACTGACTATCCTGCTATGGTAACAATAAGTCACTGAAAGCCAAGCTCACTTCACTAGTGGGTACTTGGCAGGCCCTTGACCGACAGTGGTTGTTGTGCCAAAGAAAAAAAAAATTATCGTTGTTACGGCCATGTTTCATCCAAATAAAGCCATCTTGCACTAATTCAATGGCCTTGAAATTTAATGTTGAATTTTGTTGCCATCTATTATCGTTGTTACGGCCATGTTTCATCCAAATGAAGCCATCTTGCACTATTTGAATGGCCTTGAAATTTGATGTTGAGTTTTTTTGCCATCTATTATCGTTGTTAGGGCCATGTTTTATCCAAATGAAGTCATCTTGCACTATTTGAATGGCCTTGAAATTTGATGTTGAATTTTGTTGCCATCTATTATCGTTGTTACGGCCATGTTTCATCCAAATGAAGCCATATTGCACTATTTCAATGGACTTAAAATTTGATGTTGAGTTTTTCTGCCATCTATTATTGTTGTTACGGCCATTTTTCATCCAAATGAAGCCATCTTGCACTATTTGAATGGCCTTGAAATTTGATGTTGAATTTTGTTGCCATCTATTATTGTTGTTACGGCCATGTTTTATCCAAATGAAGCCATCTTGCAGTATTTGAATGGCCTTGAAATTTGATGTTGATTTTTTGTTGTCATCTATTATCGTTGTTACGGCCATGTTTCATCCAAATGAAGCCATCTTGCACTATTTGAATGGCCTTGAAATTTGATGTTGAGTTTAATTTGCCATCTATTATCGTTGTTACTGCCATGTTTCATCCAAATGAAGCCATCTTGCACTATTTGAATGGCCTTGAAATTTGATGTTGAGTTTTTTTGCCATCTATTATTGTTGTTACGGCCATGTTTTATCCAAATGAAGCCATCTTGCACTAATTCAATGTCCTTGAAATTTGATGTTGAATTTTGTTGCCATCTATTATCGTTGTTACGGCCATGTTTCATCCAAATGAAGCCATCTTGCACTATTTGAATGGACTTAAAATTTGATGTTGAGTTTTTTTGCCATCTATTATCGTTGTTACGGCCATGTTTCATCCAAATGAAGACATATTGCACTATTTGAATGGCCTTGAAATTTGAAGTTGAGTTTTTTGCCATCTATTATCGTTGTTACGGCCATGTTTTATCCAAATGAAGCCATTTTGCACTATTTGAATGGCCTTGAAATTTGATGTTGAGTTTGTTGCCATCTATTATCGTTGTTACGGCCATGTTTCATCCAAATGAAGCCATCTTGCACTATTTGAATGGCCTTGAAATTTGATGTTGAGTTTAATTTGCCATCTATTATCGTTGTTAGGGCCATGTTTCATCCAAATGAAGCCATATTGCACTATTTGAATGGCCTTGAAATTTGATGTTGAATTTTGTTGCCATCTATTATCGTTGTTAACGTACTTAACAACATGCCCGTCATGGGTTCAAGCCCTAAATAGACCGTGCTCCCATACGTAGGACTGACTATCCTGCTATGGTAACAATAAGTCACTGAAAGCCAAGCTCACTTCACTAGTGGGTACTTGGCATTCCCTTGACCGACAGTGGTTGTTGTGCCAAAGAAAAAAAAATTATCGTTGTAACGGCCATGTTTCATCCAAATAAAGCCATCTTGCACTAATTCAATGGCCTTGAAATTTGATGTTGAGTTTTGTTGCCATCTATTATCGTTGTTACGGCCATGTTTCATCCAAATGAAGCCATCTTGCACTATTTGAATGGCCTTGAAATTTGATGTTGAGTTTTTTTGCCATCTATTATCGTTGTTAGGGCCATGTTTTATCCAAATGAAGTCATCTTGCACTATTTGAATGGCCTTGAAATTTGATGTTGAATTTTGTTGCCATCTATTATCGTTGTTACGGCCATGTTTCATCCAAATGAAGCCATATTGCACTATTTCAATGGACTTAAAATTTGATGTTGAGTTTTTCTGCCATCTATTATTGTTGTTACGGCCATGTTTCATCCAAATGAAGCCATCTTGCACTATTTGAATGGCCTTGAAATTTGATGTTGAGTTTAATTTGCCATCTATTATCGTTGTTACTGCCATGTTTCATCCAAATGAAGCCATCTTGCACTATTTGAATGGCCTTGAAATTTGATGTTGAATTTTGTTGCCGTCTATTATCGTTGTTACGGCCATGTTTCATCCAAATGAAGCCATCTTGCACTATTTGAATGGTCTTGAAATTTGATGTTGAATTTTGTTGCCATCTATTTTCGTTGTTACGGCCATGTTTCATCCAAATGAAGCCATATTGCACTATTTCAATGGACTTAAAATATAATGTTGAGTTTTTTGCCATCTATTATTGTTGTTACGGCCATGTTTTATCCAAATGAAGCCATCTTGCACTAATTCAATGTCCTTGAAATTTGATGTTGAGTTTTGTTGCCATCTATTATCGTTGTTACGGCCATGTTTCATCCAAATGAAGCCATCTTGCACTATTTGAATGGCCTTGAAATTTGATGTTGAATTTTGTTGCCATCTATTATTGTTGTTACGGCCATGTTTTATCCAAATGAAGCCATCTTGCAGTATTTGAATGGCCTTGAAATTTGATGTTGAATTTTGTTGCCATCTATTATCGTTGTTACGGCCATGTTTCATCCAAATGAAGCCATCATGCACTATTTGAATGGCCTTGAAATTTGATGTTCAATTTTGTTGCCATCTGTTATCGTTGTTAACGTGCTTAACAACATGCCCGTCATGGGTTCAAGCCCCAAATAGACCGTGCTCCCATACGTAGGACTGACTATCCTGCTATGGTAACAATAAGTCACTGAAAGCCTAGCTCACTTCACTAGTGGATACTTGGCAGGCCCTTGACCGACAGTGGTTGTTGTGCCAAAGAAAAAAAAATTATCGTTGTTACGGCCATGTTTCATCCAAATAAAGCCATCTTGCACTAATTCAATGGCCTTGAAATTTAATGTTGAATTTTGTTGCCATCTATTATCGTTGTTACGGCCATGTTTCATCCAAATGAAGCCATCTTGCACTATTTGAATGGCCTTGAAATTTGATGTTGAGTTTTTTTGCCATCTATTATCGTTGTTAGGGCCATGTTTTATCCAAATGAAGTCATCTTGCACTATTTGAGTGGCCTTGAAATTTGATGTTGAATTTTGTTGCCATCTATTATCGTTGTTACGGCCATGTTTCATCCAAAAGACGCCATCTTGCACTATTTCAATGGCCTTGAAATTTGATGTTGAGTTTGTTGCCATCTATTATCGTTGTTACGGCCATGTTTCATCCAAATGAAGCCATCTTGCACTATTTCAATGGCCTTGAAATTTGATGTTGAGTTTGTTGCCATCTATTATCGTTGTTACGGCCATGTTTCATCCAAATGAAGCCATCTTGCACTATTTGAATGGCCTTGAAATTTGATGTTGAGTTTTTTTGCCATCTATTATCGTTGTTAGGGCCATGTTTTATCCAAATGAAGCCATCTTGCACTAATTCAATGGTCTTGAAATTTGATGTTGAATTTTGTTGCCATCTATTTTCGTTGTTACGGCCATGTTTCATCCAAAAGACGCCATCTTGCACTATTTGAATGGCCTTGAAATTTGATGTTGAGTTTGTTGCCATCTATTATCGTTGTTACGGCCATGTTTCATCCAAATGAAGCCATCTTGCACTATTTCAATGGCCTTGAAATTTGATGTTGAGTTTGTTGCCATCTATTATCGTTGTTACGGCCATGTTTCATCCAAATGAAGCCATCTTGCACTATTTCAATGGCCTTGAAATTTGATGTTGAGTTTTGTTGCCATCTATTATCGTTGTTACGGCCATGTTTCATCCAAATGAAGCCATCTTGCACTATTTCAATGGCATTGAAATTTGATGTTGAGTTTTGTTGTCATCTATTATCGTTGTTACGGCCATGTTTCATCCAAATAAAGCCATCTTGCACTAATTCAATGGCCTTGAAATTTGATGTTGAGTTTTGTTGCCATCTATTATTGTTGTTACGGCCATGTTTTATCCAAATGAAGCCATCTTGCAGTATTTGAATGGCCTTGAAATTTGATGCTGAATTTTGTTGCCATCTATTATCGTTGTTACGGCCATGTTTCATCCAAATGAAGCCATCATGCACTATTTGAATGGCCTTGAAATCTGATGTTGAATTTTGTTGCCATCTGTTATCGTTGTTAACGTGCTTAACAACATGCCCGTCATGGGTTCAAGCCCCAAATAGACCGTGCTCCCATACGTAGGACTGACTATCCTGCTATGGTAACAATAAGTCACTGAAAGCCAAGCTCACTTCACTAGTGGATACTTGGCAGGCCCTTGACCGACAGTGGTTGTTGTGCCAAAGAAAAAAAAATTATCGTTGTTACGGCCATGTTTCATCCAAATAAAGGCATCTTGCACTAATTTATTGGCCTTGAAATTTGATGTTGAATTTTGTTGCCATCTATTATCGTTGTTACGGCCATGTTTCATCCAAATGAAGCCATTTTGCACTATTTCAATGTCCTTGAAATTTGATGTTGAGTTTTTTTGCCATCTATTATCGTTGTTACGGCCATGTTTCATCCAAATGAAGCCATCTTGCACTATTTGAATGGCCTTGAAATTTGATGTTGAATTTTGTTGCCATTTATTATCGTTGTTACGGCCATGTTTCATCCAAATGAAGCCATATTGCACTATTTGAATGGACTTAAAATTTGATGTTGAGTTTTTTTGCCATCTATTATCGTTGTTACGGCCATGTTTCATCCAAATGAAGCCATCTTGCACTATTTCAATGGCCTTGAAATTTGATGTTGAGTTTTTTGCCATCTATTATCGTTGTTACGGCCATGTTTCATCCAAATGAAGCCATATTGCACTATTTGAATGGCCTTGAAATTTGAAGTTGAATTTTGTTGCCATCTATTATCGTTGTTAACGTACTTAACAACATGCCCGTCATGGGTTCAAGCCCTAAATAGACCGTGCTCCCATACGTAGGACTGACTATCCTGCTATGGTAACAATAAGTCACTGAAAGCCAAGCTCACTTCACTAGTGGGTACTTGGCAGGCCCTTGACCGACAGTGGTTGTTGTGCCAAAGAAAAAAAAATTATCGTTGTTACGGCCATGTTTCATCCAAATAAAGCCATCTTGCACTAATTCAATGGCCTTGAAATTTGATGTTGAATTTTGTTGCCATCTATTATCGTTGTTACGGCCATGTTTCATCCAAATGAAGCCATCTTGCACTATTTGAATGGACTTAAAATTTGATGTTGAGTTTGTTGCCATCTATTATCGTTGTTAGGGCCATGTTTCATTGAAATGAAGACATATTGCACTATTTGAATGGCCTTGAAATTTGATGTTGAGTTTTTTGCCATCTATTATCGTTGTTACGGCCATGTTTTATCCAAATGAAGCCATTTTGCACTATTTGAATGGCCTTGAAATTTGATGTTGAGTTTGTTGCCATCTATTATCGTTGTTACGGCCATGTTTCATCCAAATGAAGCCATCTTGCACTATTTCAATGGCCTTGAAATTTGATGTTGAGTTTTTTTGCCATCTATTATCGTTGTTAGGGCCATGTTTCATCCAAATGAAGCCATATTGCACTATTTGAATGGCCTTGAAATTTGATGTTGAATTTTGTTGCCATCTATTATCGTTGTTAACGTACTTAACAACATGCCCGTCATGGGTTCAAGCCCTAAATAGACCGTGCTCCCATACGTAGGACTGACTATCCTGCTATGGTAACAATAAGTCACTGAAAGCCAAGCTCACTTCACTAGTGGGTACTTGGCAGGCCCTTGACCGACAGTGGTTGTTGTGCCAAAGAAAAAAAAATTATCGTTGTTACGGCCATGTTTCATCCAAATGAAGACATATTGCACTATTTGAATGGCCTTGAAATTTGATGTTGAGTTTTTTTGCCATCTATTATCGTTGTTACGGCCATGTTTCATCCAAATGAAGCCATTTTGCACTATTTGAATGGACTTAAAATTTGATGTTGAGTTTGTTGCCATCTGTTATCGTTGTTAGGGCCATGTTTCATTGAAATGAAGACATATTGCACTATTTGAATGGCCTTGAAATTTGATGTTGAGTTTTTTGCCATCTATTATCGTTGTTACGGCCATGTTTTATCCAAATGAAGCCATTTTGCACTATTTGAATGGCCTTGAAATTTGATGTTGAGTTTGTTGCCATCTATTATCGTTGTTACGGCCATGTTTCATCCAAATGAAGCCATCTTGCACTATTTCAATGGCCTTGAAATTTGATGTTGAGTTTTTTTGCCATCTATTATCGTTGTTAGGGCCATGTTTCATCCAAATGAAGCCATATTGCACTATTTGAATGGCCTTGAAATTTGATGTTGAATTTTGTTGCCATCTATTATCGTTGTTAACGTACTTAACAACATGCCCGTCATGGGTTCAAGCCCTAAATAGACCGTGCTCCCATACGTAGGACTGACTATCCTGCTATGGTAACAATAAGTCACTGAAAGCCAAGCTCACTTCACTAGTGGGTACTTGGCAGGCCCTTGACCGACAGTGGTTGTTGTGCCAAAGAAAAAAAAAATTATCGTTGTTACGGCCATGTTTCATCCAAATGAAGACATATTGCACTATTTCAATGGCCTTGAAATTTGATGTTGAGTTTTTTTGCCATCTATTATCGTTGTTACGGCCATGTTTCATCCAAATGAAGCCATTTTGCACTATTTGAATGGCCTTGAAATTTGATGTTGAGTTTGTTGCCATCTATTATCGTTGTTACTGCCATGTTTCATCCAAATGAAGCCATCTTGTACTATTTCAATGGCCTTGAAATTTGATGTTGAGTTTTTTTTTGCCATCTTTTATCGTTGTTAGGGCCATGTTTCATCCAAATGAAGCCATCTTGCACTATTTGAATGGCCTTGAAATTTGATGTTGAGTTTAATTTGCCATCTATTATCGTTGTTACTGCCATGTTTCATCCAAATGAAGCCATCTTGCACTATTTCAATGGCCTTGAAATTTGATGTTGAGTTTGTTGCCATCTATTATCGTTGTTACGGCCATGTTTCATCCAAATGAAGCCATCTTGAACTATTTGAATGGCCTTGAAATTTGATGTTGAGTTTTGTTGCCATCTATTATCGTTGTTAACGTACTTAACAACATGCTCGTCATGGGTTCAAGCCCTAAATAGACCGTGCTCGCATACGTAGGACTGACTATCCTGCTATGGTAACAATAAGTCACTGAAAGCCAAGCTCACTTCACTAGTGGGTACTTGGCAGGCCCTTGACCGACAGTGGTTGTTGTGCCAAAGAAAAAAAATTATCGTTGTTACGGCCATGTTTCATCCAAATGAAGACATATTGCACTATTTCAATGGCCTTGAAATTTGATGTTGAGTTTTTTGCCATCTATTATCGTTGTTACGGCCATGTTTTATCCAAATGAAGCCATTTTGCACTATTTGAATGGCCTTGAAATTTGATGTTGAGTTTGTTGCCATCTATTATCGTTGTTACGGCCATGTTTCATCCAAATGAAGCCATCTTGCACTATTTGAATGGCCTTGAAATTTGATGTTGAGTTTTTTTGCCATCTATTATCGTTGTTACGGCCATGTTTTATCTAAATGAAGTCATATTGCACTATTTCAATGGCCTTGAAATTTGATGTTGAATTTTGTTGCCATCTATTATCGTTGTTACGGCCATGTTTCATCCAAATGAAGCCATATTGCACTATTTCAATGGACTTAAAATTTGATGTTGAGTTTTTTGCCATCTATTATCGTTGTTACGGCCATGTTTCATCCAAATGAAGCCATTTTGCACTATTTGAATGGCCTTGAAATTTGATGTTGAATTTTGTTGCCATCTATTATCGTTGTTACGGCCATGTTTCATCCAAATGAAGACATATTGCACTATTTCAATGGCCTTGAAATTTGATGTTGAGTTTTTTTGCCATCTATTATCGTTGTTACGGCCATGTTTCATCCAAATGAAGCCATCTTGCACTATTTGAATGGCCTTGAAATTTGATGTTGAGTTTTTTTGCCATCTATTATCGTTGTTAGGGCCATTTTTCATCCAAATGAAGTCATATTGCACTATTTGAATGGCCTTGAAATTTGATGTTGAATTTTGTTGCCATCTATTATCGTTGTTACGGCCATGTTTCATCCAAATGAAGCCATATTGCACTATTTCAATGGACTTAAAATTTGATGTTGAGTTTTTCTGCCATCTATTATCGTTGTTACGGCCTTGTTTCATCCAAATGAAGCCATCTTGCACTATTTGAATGGCCTTGAAATTTGATGTTGAATTTTGTTGCCATCTATTATCGTTGTTACGGCCATGTTTCATCCAAATGAAGCCATATTGCACTATTTCAATGGACTTGAAATTTGATGTTGAGTTTTTCTGTCATCTATTATCGTTGTTACGGCCATGTTTCATCCAAATGAAGACATATTGCACTATTTCAATGGCCTTGAAATTTGATGTTGAGTTTTTTTGCCATCTATTATCGTTGTTACGGCCATGTTTCATCCAAATGAAGCCATTTTGCACTATTTGAATGGCCTTGAAATTTGATGTTGAGTTTGTTGCCATCTATTATCGTTGTTACGGCCATGTTTCATCCAAATGAAGCCATCTTGCACTATTTGAATGGCCTTGAAATTTGATGTTGAGTTTTTTGCCATCTATTATCGTTGTTAACGTACTTAACAACATGCTCGTCATGGGTTCAAGCCCTAAATAGACCGTGCTCCCATACGTAGGACTGACTATCCTGCTATGGTAACAATAAGTCACTGAAAGCCAAGCTCACTTCACTAGTGGGTACTTGGCAGGCCCTTGACCGACAGTGGTTGTTGTGCAAAAGAAAAAAAAATTATCGTTGTTACGGCCATGTTTCATCCAAATAAAGGCATCTTGCACTATTTGAATGGCCTTGAAATTTGATGTTGAATTTTGTTGCCATCTATCATCGTTGTTACGGCCATGTTTCATCCAAATGAAGCCATCTTGCACTATTTGAATGGCCTTGAAATTTGATGTTGAGTTTTTTTGCCATCTATTATCGTTGTTACGGCCATGTTTTATCTAAATGAAGTCATATTGCACTATTTCAATGGCCTTGAAATTTGATGTTGAATTTTGTTGCCATCTATGATCGTTGTTACGGCTTTGTTTCATCCAAATGAAGCCATCTTGCACTATTTTAATGGCCTTGAAATTTGATGTTGAGTTTTTTGCCATCTATTATCGTTGTTACGGCCATGTTTCATCCAAATGAAGCCATCTTGTACTATTTCAATGGCCTTGAAATTTGATGTAGAGTTTTTTTTTGCCATCTATTATCGTTGTTACTGCCATGTTTCATCCAAATGAAGCCATCTTGCACTAATTCAATGGCCTTGAAATTTAATGTTGAATTTTGTTGCCATCTATTATCGTTGTTACGGCCATGTTTCAGCCAAATGAAGCCATATTGCACTATTTCAATGGACTTAAAGTTTGATGTTGAGTTTTTCTGCCATCTATTATCGTTGTTACGGCCTTGTTTCATCCAAATGAAGCCATCTTGCACTAATTCAATGGCCTTGAAATTTGATGTTGAATTTTGTTGCCATCTATTATCGTTGTTACGGCCATGTTTCATCCAAATGAAGACATATTGCACTATTTCAATGGCCTTGAAATTTGTTGTTGAGTTTTTTGCCATCTATTATCGTTGTTACGGCCATGTTTCATCCAAATGAAGCCATCTTGCACTATTTGAATGGCCTTGAAATTTGATGTTGAGTTTGTTGCCATCTATTATCGTTGTTACGGCCATGTTTCATCCAAATGAAGCCATCTTGAACTATTTGAATGGCCTTGAAATTTGATGTTGAGTTTTTTGCCATCTATTATCGTTGTTAACGTACTTAACAACATGCTCGTCATGGGTTCAAGCCCTAAATAGACCGTGCTCCCATACGTAGGACTGACTATCCTGCTATGGTAACAATAAGTCACTGAAAGCCAAGCTCACTTCACTAGTGGGTACTTGGCAGGCCCTTGACCGACAGTGGTTGTTGTGCCAAAGAAAAAAAAAATATCGTTATTACGGCCATGTTTCATCCAAATAAAGCCATCTTGCACTAATTCAATGGCCTTGAAATTTGATGTTGAATTTTGTTGCCATCTATTATCGTTGTTACGGCCATGTTTCATCCAAATGAAGCCATCTTGCACTATTTCAATGGCCTTGAAATTTGATGTTGAATTTTGTTGCCATCTATTATCGTTGTTACGGCTTTGTTTCATCCAAATGAAGCCATCTTGCACTATTTTAATGGCCTTGAAATTTGATGTTGAGTTTTTTGCCATCTATTATCGTTGTTACGGCCATGTTTCATCCAAATGAAGCCATCTTGTACTATTTCAATGGCCTTGAAATTTGATGTTAAGTTTTTTTTGCCATCTATTATCGTTGTTACTACCATGTTTCATCCAAATGAAGCCATCTTGCACTTATTCAATGGCCTTGAAATTTGATGTTGAGTTTAATTTGCCATCTATTATCGTTGTTACGGCCATGTTTCATCCAAATGAAGCCATCTTGCACTATTTCAATGGCCTTGAAATTTGATGTTGAGTTTTGTTGCCATCTATTATCGTTGTTACGGCCATGTTTCATCCAAATGAAGCCATCTTGTACTATTTCAATGGCCTTGAAATTTGATGTTGAGTTTTTTTTGCCATCTATTATCGTTGTTAGGGCCATGTTTCATCCAAATGAAGCCATCTTGCACTAATTCAATGGCCTTGAAATTTGATGTTGAGTTTAATTTGCCATCTATTATCGTTGTTACTGCCATGTTTCATCCAAATGAAGCCATCTTGCACTATTTCAATGGCCTTGAAATTTGATGTTGAGTTTTTTTGCCATCTATTATCGTTGTTACGGCCATGTTTTATCCAAATGAAGCCATCTTGCGCTATTTGAATGGCCTTGAAATTTGATGTTGAGTTTGTTGCCATCTATTATCGTTGTTAACGTACTTAACAACATGCCCGTCATGGGTTCAAGCCCCGAATAGACCGTGCTCCCATACGTAGGACTGACTATCCTGCTATGGGGGGAAATCTATTAGTCACTGAAAGCCAAGCCCACAAGTGGGTACAGGCAGGCCTTGACCGACATCGGTTGTTGAGCCAAAGAAGAAGAAGAAGATTAGGGTGTGCACATTTTAAACAACGCATTTCCCATGTGCCTCTTAAATACAAAATACTCATGAGGCTCACTTACTGATGCTGATTATGACGCTAAAACAGTCTTTTAATTCCATCAGATCCGACACCTGTCCCGGTACAGATTTTGGTCTCATACCGGTCCTAGAAATGCTACCAAACCTGTACCGGTTTTGGAACTAACCCCGTACCGATCGTACTACCAAAGTCGATTAGTTGATCCCGAACTCATTCCATAAACTTACACTGAATACATATCGGTCCTGGAAATGATCCTGACCCAATATTTATCCTGGAAGCTTTTTCTATCGTTTCTAGAACTGACTAACCCATAGTGGCCCTGGAACTGATTCCAATTATATATCAGAACTGAAACTGATCCTGACACCATAATGGGTTGTGACCAGACATGGAGCTAACAAGTGCAGTGGTTTTCCTTTTTGTTTATCTGTTGATGCAACATCGGTGGATCTTGCGATACTTACTGACCATCAGGCTATGTCAGGGGTCTCCAAACTACGGCTCGCGGGCCGCATGCGGCCCTCGAGAGCCTATAATGCGGCCCGCGGTGATGTTGCAAAGGATAATGTAAATATCTGATTAATTTCACAATTTTCATCAAATTTTTAATTTTTACTAAACCATTCCAAAAATCAAGGTACTATAAAAGAAAATGCAGTTTTTAAAAATATTCATTAAGTATTTTCAAATGAAAACGAGATTTAAACGTTCTCATTACCAAAAGTATCGTCAAAATGGCCCTCAACAACGTTATTTGCGAAGCAATGCGGCCCGCGAATTGAAAAGTTAGGAGACCCCTGGGCTATGTGATACTAAGACTGCGTGATGTGTGAGTCTGTTTAGTCCTATAAGTCTTTATTTCAAAAATAACTTTTTTGATACACGAATATTAACGGAACGCTTTGAAAAAAGAATTAATTTTATAGCCAAAAACCAAATTAAATTTTTATTTTTATTTAAACTGAACAATTCTGAGCGAGAAAATGTTGCCGTGACATTTTTACAGCGGTATATATTAAAATTTTCCCAGAAGCATCGGAAAGTAACGAAATAAAAATTAATCTTTCCTTTCTGCTCAAAGAACATAAAACTTAGTCATCTTACTACATACATCCTACGCAAAAAGCGATCTTACAGCCACAGGAAAGTAACTCAGCGTCAAACTTCACTAGAGTTTAAGTAAAGAGATTATGAAAAAATAATAGGTACTGGAGCAAAATGGCTTTGCTGTTCTTTTTTTATTTTTTTATTATAATCCTAATCACTAGAAATGATAGTCAAAATATAAATTTCAATTAAAATCGAAACATTTCAAGCAAATAACCGCCAACGAAAATTTAAATTTACATTTCAATCGTTATACGCCATATCTTATGCAATCCGCATACACGATATCAGGATTTGCGTATGTGCTACGCAATGCCCTCACCTGGCTATCGTACAACATTCCCGGAGCCTTCTCTACTCTTTAGCCTCAATTGGTAGTTTAGCATATAATTTAGCTAAATTTTAGGCTTAGTTATAGGTTATGGTCTTGTTTGTAATATTTAATGTAAAGTTAGTTAGTGTAGTTTGCATAACTAGGTTAGTTAGTTTAGTTAGCATATTTAGATAGGATAGTTTCTAAAACAAAATTCGTGGGTTTTTTTTTTGTAAATTTTTCCCACGTTACTACTCAACATCAGAACAAAATCGAAAAATCCAACAATTGCTACACAGAAAACATTAATGAGGAAAGCTTAAGAGTCGAACCCATTATCGCAAGGAAAATTTGTAAAACATAATTACATTTAATGCTTCAAATTCAAATAAACTACTACTACTACTACTCCTACTAACCAGGTGGCCGTCTTGCCCCATACGAGTGGCACTCTTGTCCCATAGCCCAAAACACAACGTCTTTTTGGACCCTTTATAAAACGCTTCAAAAACAATTTTGTTTGCACGTTTTTCAAGCGAAACTCATTTATTAGTGAGGAAATAGATGTAAAATGGTTATGAGATTTAAATTGGCTTTTGAAAAACTCGTTTTAGTGAGTTATAACTAGAAATGCTTAAGGTGGCACACTTGCCCCAAATACCGCTAATAATGTTTTAACCGTCATCCGCTTAATCCGTTTTGGCGTACAATCGAAGCGTAAACAAAACCATAAATACATGTACAAGTGGAGTTAATGTTGTCAAAATCGGTGTCCAAGATGGAAGCTGTCAAACGGGCTAATTGTGACCTGATATCTCCTATCCTGATAACAGACCTTGTACCAGTCCCAATAGTGGCCAAAGTACTATTTTAGATTTTTGTACTCTCTTCTCTATAGCTTCTAGTTTTTCCATTCATAACGATACCCATATTGTTGATTGGACCCACTTTTTGTCCATTGTCATCAACTAACCCACAGCTCTCTAAAACGTTCCAGGTGGAAGTATGAAAAAACAGAACATAGATTTCTATACACATTACTCTTAGATGATCCTCCCTCCCTTACACGCTTTCACAAATAATAACAAATGTAGCCTCAACTAATTTCCCTCTTACAAAAGTGCAGTTGGCAGAAAGTCCGTCCCATGGTGGAATAAAACAATTACTCTTCCCATTAAGACTCGTCGTAAAACACTGAAGAGTAGGGAATTAAGAGAAGCCGTCAAATTTGCAAAAGATTTATCTTGGGGCTAATTTGTTTTTAAAATTATCTCTAAGATAACCGCCAAAACAATATTCCAGAAAGTGGGAATTGTATCCAGTAAAAACTACAAATCTGCACCAATCTTTCTAAAACCAGCAAAGATGATCATTCCACCGACTAAAATACCTGAGGCTGTAGTAAAATACTTATGATACATCTGCAACACATAATTTTCCATCTCATTTTTTAAGCCATAAATTCATCTCTGAGTCCAGACCCCATCAACCCATTGACGCCTCCGACCATAATTACAATAGTCTTTTTTCTCTGGATGAGCTTAATTGAGCTCCCAATAAATATCATTGCAGGCCCGGACAACATTGGTTATCCAATGCTTTGAAATCCCTCCTACCGGTCCAAAACTGTTCTTCATCCGATTTTCAATAATATTTTTGATCCGGAAACATACCGGATGACTTGAAAACCTGTTTAACAATTCTCATTCCAAACCCCAATAAATCACCACATGCAATAGATAGCTACCGCCCCATTTCTCTCCTGAATTGCATTGGCAATATCACAGAGAGAATGGTAAAATAAGATCGCAACCTTCTTAGTACCAATCAACACGCTTTTAGAGGTGGGAAAAGTACTGAGACATACAGGACGTTCGGGATAATTTTGACAGTCACCTACGGAGAAAGAAAAAAAAAATATGGCAAAATTATTCATCGGGGAAATTTTTGTTTTTGTTTTAGAAATAGTAGCTTACCATGTATTTTATTCATTTTATTCAAAATATCCGCCCTCGGCTTCTATTACGGCCTCCACCCGTCTCCGGAACCGGGAACAAGCCCTGGCCAAAGGTTTCGCGGGGTAGCGCCGCAAAAACGAACCTGATTTTCGCCATCAGCTGCGCCTTGGTGTTGCTGGAGGTTCTGTTGGTGTCCCGTTCCACCGCGCCCCACACGAAACTATCCATTGGATAAAATTCCGGGGAGCTGGGAGGCCACACATTCGGCGCGGTGAAGTCGTTGAAATTGGCCGCCAACCACTTTATTGTTTTGGAGGCTGTATGGCACGGAGCGGAATCCTGCTGGAACACGTACGGTCTGCCGTTGGCCACTCTCGTGATCCAAGGCTTCACGACGGTCATTCAGGGCCATTTTCATCGTGGATGGTGCCACCCTCATCTCACGTACCAACGGCCGAATCCCGATCCCTGTATTTTCCATTACGTGCACCTGGAGGTTAGCCAGGAAAGCGTCGGTCTGCACGCAATCCCGCCGCTGAGAATATGGTTTTTGTGCTGCCACCGCTTCGTCGTCGTCGCTGTTTTCTCCCAGCTCACTCCGGATCGCCTTCACCGTATTCAGCGAACACTGCACGCACTGCATGATCATGATGCATGTGATCCGCTTCCACAATGTACTCTTTTTTGGCATTTTTTTATCACGGGATATTTTCGCTGCTTGTTCCGTACATTTTTAGCTGTCGAATGACGTATTGGTTGTTTTCCTATGCCAACTCGATCACGAGTTAAAAACAAAAATGTAACTGTCAAAATTATCCCGAACTTAACATTTTTTAGAAACCCACAACCCATGAGGCCACCACATTGACTGCGCAATATTATATTTATCAAAAGCTTTTGAAAGAACCTGGCGACATACAATGCTTGAACAGCTCAATATGGGAGATTTTGAAAGACGCATTACAGCGTATCTTCAAAGCTTCCTTTCAAATCGCACATTTAAAGTTTTAATTGGAACTCTATCTTCCGACCTGCCTGTCCAAGAGAATGATGTTTCCCAGGGTGCCATTATCTCTCCCACTCTTTTTTTCTGATTAGTATAGAATCCCTCTTCCGCCCTATGCCTAGTAACATTAAATGTTTCATGTATGCTGATGATATAGTTCTTGTCTCAACATCTAACAATAGAACTGAATCACGCACAATTTTACAAGAAGGAGTCAACATAGTTCAGAAATGGTCATGTTGGACAGTTACACAATTTAACACTTCAAATCCAAAATAATTCACATCTGCAATAGCAAATATCATACACTAAAACCCATAACATACACACAGTAATACCAAACACACGAACAGCCGATATCCTAGGAGTGACTTTTGATCGTCACTTAACATTTAAAGCACACACTTTCCGCGTCAAAAGAGAAGCGTAGAACCGTATAAATCTTTTCAATGTGCTTGGTACCGATCGCGCCTCCCTCCAAATACAACTTCAAACATCAATAGCTGGGAAGAGACTGTAGCATATCTGCTATACAGAACATATTATAATACACACTATCAGCTATAGACACATTGTAACACACTTCGAAAAGCCAAATCACACCATTGCAACACATTCATTCTAACACATCAGCAAATCAATCCACACCATAGCAACACACCCAGACCATACCGTTCATAGAAAAAAACAATTGAGACACAATTATCGACAACAACCGAAACGCGCAACATAAGCAATTCAAGCGTTACTGCAGCAAACCCGCTGCGCAAAGCGACGGAAGAAATCATGCCGTTCGGAGATTTTTATCATGCCATCATTTTCCCTCCAACTGCAAATTTGTCAAGCACCTCGTCGAGCTACCCGTCCCTGGAGCCTGAGCGCGCTGCGAAGGTTTGGATGAGTTGGGGCGTCAGACGGCAAATCGCTGTCAGTCGTCGCCCGTGCTTTTTCCCTCCATAGCGCCATCTCTTTCTCGCGTGTGGTCAATGCTCGCGAGCTGTTGTGGCGCCTAAAAATGCCGTTAACAAACATTGCGGTGATGAAGTTGCATTTTCACAAATCAAATTAAAAATGCGCAATGAGTTCAAACACTGCAATATAAAAATGACTAAGGAATCGCTAGTTTACGCTAGAGGGTTTGGTGTGCAACGCGCTGAACCCTAATTCGCATTAACACGTTCAGCCCGGCATCATCAACTTTCCTTTCTGTTTTCAGTTTTCATCAACTTTCCTTTCTGCCGGCATCTAGAACGCAAGCTGATTGTGAAACCGGCATACTGGAAAGTTCACTGGCAGTCCCAGGGGCCTGCCATCGATCTGAACGTGCTAAGCATTAAGCATAACTTTGTTACCCTAAGCTTTTGCTTTCGTATGTTGTAGATTACGCAGATAGACTGAGCCGTCTGCGCAAGGGTGTGAGCGTGCGTATGTGTGCAACACTTTCGCCAAATGTGTTTTCTTCCGGAATGTTATGATCCATCGGTCAAAGAAAGGAAGGTGTTGATGACAGTGGCGGATTGAGGGAATCGGGGGCCCTGTAAATGCGGAAAGATGGAAAGGCAAGTTGAGGTCCCTGTGAATGGTAGCTGCTGATTGAAAGGAGAGGGTACTGGCACACAGCTGTTGAAAGATTTGAACAGTATACTTAAATTGCCGGCGGGAGGGAGGGAGGGGGGACTCCTACGATCATCGGTCATAGGTCCTAAAATTGTTGCCGGCATGGGGGGGGGCAAATGGTTCTACAGCCACGGGGCCCCAACGACCATCTTTCCGGGGGCCATTGTCGCTAATGCTCTGTCCACTTGTAAACATACGGCATACTACAGACCAGAGATCTTCGGCGACCGTCTAGTCCGCCTACCGTTAGATCTGCCGCTGGTTCATGACGGTGTTTTTTTATTGTGGAGGTGAATCCTTCCTCCTGCCTGCAGCGTATGCATCGGGCAGGAGACAGTGTGGCAATATGCAAGTTGCCCGCTGGATAGGAACGGGCCCGCGGCACCTGATTCCTCACATCTGCATGCCCGTGGTGGGTTCTAACCGCGTATGAACCGTCCGCCGTAGCAAGAGGTGACTATCCGGGTACGTGGTACTCAAGTTCTGAAAAGGCCGGCATGATCGCGTTGGCTATTACGCCAATAATAATAATAATAATAATAATAAAAAGAACTTAGCGTAGCAGTCCACACCCGGGTAAGAGTTTGTCTTGACTTTGTTGTTGCCGTGCTACCGCTGTGACGAGACAAATACACGGAACGCACTCGACCAAAACATGAACCTACCGATCCGAACCCATTCCAAGGCATTGCCGGTCAATCGGCGTCATGATAACTACTCCAAACCAACAAGCCACCAGATTCTGGACGGACAGGTACGCGCACCGTAATAAACAAATCCAGAATCCTTTTTTGTATGAATTCAATTCAAAATGTTGTTTCCACTTGCGTTCGCTAGCTGAATTATAAATAAAGGTGCAACATATCACACACACGTTTGCTTAGATCGTGTGTCTTTTTAATACCCCCAACAGCAGAGCCGATCGCAAAGATGCCAATGCCAATGGTTGTGTTGTCTCTCAGGTAGCGAGATCGAAAATGCACCGACTTTGTAGCCGCAGCGGATGAAAATGTACGCATCAGAATCAAATAGTTTTGGGGTTTCCAAACGCACACACACACAAACACGCGCGCGCAAACTCACACACACACACACACACACACACACACACACACACACACACACACACACAATAGCGGAATGAGCGGAGGCGATTCCCTTCATCCGCGTCCTTTAGGGTCCGCCCTTAAGGACTTAAGTGCTTTTTTCGGTCGTAGTGGCAAGACACCAAGGTCACCCCGGATGAAAACGCACAGAGTTCTGCATCACCTGCAGTGGTTGCCGTTGAAGAAACACCGGTTGAACACGCCTTAGTCAACCTTGGTCAATCAACCGCCTTAGAAGAAAAAACCTTGTTGGCGTCGGAGAGCGTAGGAAAAATACAAATAGGCTGGTCAGTCTGTCCAGTGCGGGTCAGCACTCCGAGCAGAAAATGCTACCGCTGCTGGCAAACGGGCCACATCTCGCAAGACTGCAAGGGTCCAGACAGGAGTAAATGCTGCCTGCGCTGCGGAGATGAAGGTCACTTCGCTTCTGCGTGCCGAAAAACCCCTCGATGTGTGTTCTGTCCAGCTGGTTTCAACGCGCATCATTCGAGTGGAGCATTCTGCCCAGTGACGAAAAAAATAATATCATGGAAGTTGTCTAGATAAATCTGAACCACTGTCCAACAGCCCAGGACCTCCTGAGCCAGGTATTGATTGAACAGGAGGCAGATATTGCTATTATATCAGAGCCTTACAGGGCTCCAATCAGATCTACGAATTGGGTGGCTGATAAAACTGGCGCAGCAGCAATCCCAATCAGCGGGTTGTTTCAAATACGTTCGAAGGCTTCTGCATAGCCGAAGTTAACGGAGTATTCTTTGCCAGCTGCTATGCACCTCCTAGCTGGGAACCAGAAAAATTTAATGAAATGCTTAACAATCTATGTGCAGCGCTGGAGGGATGCAGTCCTTTGGTGATTGCCGGTGATTTTAATGCCTGGGCTGTCGAATGGGGGAGTAAACGGTCTAATAACAGAGGAGAGGCAGTGCTCGAAACTTTTGCCCAACTTAATGTAGTGCTTGGAAACGTCGGCTCAACCGCTACCTACAGCCGAAACGAAAGGACATCTATAATAGATATTACGTTCTGTTGCCAATCTCTGGCCTGGCATCTACACTGGCGCGTCAGCGATACTTTTACAGGCAGCGACCATTGTGTGATACGGTATGCTGTCGGGGCACAGGGGCAAACGAGTAAACTAACTTTGGCGTCGACAACGGATATAAGAGGCTGGAAAACACAGAGCTTTTGCGAAGACCGGTTTGTAGAGGCCCTGAATTTCGGTGACTTTGGAGACGTTGCAAATCCTTCTCAGCTCGTGTCTGCATTGAGCCGAGCGTGTGACGTCACAATGCTTAGAAGGAAAACACCAATAAACACCAGACCACTGGAATACTGGTGGAATTCTTCGATCAAGAAGCACCGAGTTGAATGCATTGCTGCTCGTAGGAAACTACAACGCGAGAGCAATCCTTCTATCAGAGAGTTACTGAAAATTATCTACGTCAAGTTAAGATCAGATCTTAAAAGGGAGATAAAGTTGAGCAAAAGAAAAATATTCCTTGAGCTACGGGACGAAATAGCTCGGAAGCCTTGGGGATTGGCTTTTGAAACTCTTATGGACAAGAGAAGACCCAAAGAGCCTGTGGAAAGATGCCCCGTGAAGCTTCTCCAGATAATCCAGCAGCTGTTTCCTACCCATGGCCCTCCGCTCTTGAATTCGATTATCGACTCGCCAGAATCCACCCCTGTGCCTATTACGACCACAGAGATTGAAAAACTCGCAGATCGCTTCAAGTGTGGAAAAGCCCCCAGCCCAGATGGTATCCCCGCTGAAGCAGTCAAAGGCCATGAGGATGTTCCCTAGGGTTTTCCAAAAAGTTTTCCACAACATACTTACGACAGGACAGTTTGCAATAGATTGGAAGAAGCAGTTGTTAGTCCTGATACCAAAGCCAGGGAAGACTCCAGGGGATTTATCAGCCCTAAGACCACTGGGACTGATCGACGTACTGGTCAAAGCACTGGAAATGGTAATTCTCGATCGTTTGACACCCTATACAGAAGGAGAACACGGATTATCAGAGCGTCAGTTCGGTTTCCGCAAGAAGCGCTCCACGGTTGATGCGATACAGGCGGTACTGGTGAAGGGTGATGCTGCCTTTCAACGGAAGCGATGTGGGGCTCGTTACTGCGCGATCATCACCATCGATGTGAAGAACGCCTTCAACACTGCTAGCTGGGAGGAAATAGCAAAAGCTCAAGAGCGCATGAAAATCCCCTTGCATTTGTGTCGGCTACTGAGAAGCTATCTCAGCGGGCGCGTTCTACAGTATAGCACGGAAGAGGGAACAAAAATAGCTACCATCACTGCTGGCGTACCGCAAATATCAGTACTTGGCCCCACTTTGTGGAACATTATGTACAACGGAGTATTAACCCTGGCCCTACCCACAGGAGCTGAGGTCATCGTGTTTGCAGACGATATTGCACTGACTGTCGTAGGAAATAGTGTAGAGGAGGTCGAGTTGCTGTCTACGGATGCTGTCGGCAGGATTGACGATTGGATGCGAGAAATGAAGTTGGAAATAGCACACGCCAAAACGGAATTTATTCTCATAAGTAGCCATAAGGAGGTCCAAAAAGCTCACATAATGGTAGGCACTAAGCAAATAGAATCAATAAGAAGCCTGAAATACCTTTGAGTTATTTCTGTACATTTAAAAAAATATATTTTATAGCCACTATACACTGTGCTACATGATGCTTAGAAGGTCGTTTAAGCATCAAACATGTTCAAATTAAAAAAAAAATTAGATTAGTGTTACACGTTCTCCTACGCTTGTTTTAAATAGGCTTCTTCACCCTCAACTGGCACGGGCATCGAATGGTCTCATCAGCAGCGGCACGAAATAAAATAAACCATCAATACACCGATAACACTTTGAATCCCAAGCCAACCCAACCAGCTTCTCCCGCATCGTCTCAAGGTCACACACAAATTAATAAATGCTAACGCCCACCAATAACAATACACAACCGCAATGCACATATGAGTATCAACGCATACACCGCAACAGCCAATCAGATGGCGGTGGAAGGCACGGGCAGAAGCGCAAGGCAAGTAAGGCAAGGCAGGGTGAGGAGGGAGAAGAAGCGGACGAAAAAATGGGTGCCAATATTTTTAAAATTTTTGACCGTTTTTTTGTTGCTCCGCCGCCATAAATAGTTCATCCATTTCGCCAACAGATGGCGCTAACCCTGCGACAGCCTGCGCAGGAATCGCTGAAGTCCCGCGCGGGAGACCAGCCAAAATCTGCGATGGCTAGCGCAGGCTTTGGTACATTCCCGCTGTGCAAAGCGACGGAAGGCGTTATGGCGTTCTGAGAATTTTATCATGCCTTCCTTTTCTCTCATACGGCAAATTTGTCGAGCAGCTCGTCGAGCTACCCGTCCCTGGCTCCGCCTCATACCCCTCGCCTGAGCGCGCTGTCGAAAGTTTGGATGTGTTGGTGCGTCAGACGGCCAATCGCTGTCAGCCGTCGTCCGTGCTTTTTCCCTCCATAGCGCTATCTCTTTCTCGCGTGTGGTGAATGCTCGCGAGCTGTTGTGGCGCCAAAAATGCCGTTAACAAACATTGGGGCGATGAAGTTGCATTTTTACAAATCAAACCAAAAAAGCGCAATGAGTTTAATCGATGCAATGTAAAATTGACTACGGAATCGCTAGCGCACGATAGAGGGTTTCCTGTGCATCGCGCAGAACTCTAATTCGCTCTAACACGTTTCTAACACTAAGCTTTTGCTTTCGTCTGTTGTGGATTAAATAGATATGCTAAGCATCCTGCGCATGGTTGTGAGTGTGCGTGTGTATGCAAAACTGTCGCCAAATGTAATTTCTTCCGGAATGTTATGATCCATCGGTCAAAGAAAGGAAGGTGTTCATGAAAGGCGGAAAGACGAATTGAGGCCCCTGTAAATGGTAACTGATGACCGGGAAGAGGGGGTACTAGCACACTGCTGATGGGAGATAGATTGAACGGTATACTTAAATTGCAGGCGGATGGAGGGGGGGTGGCCATGGAACCCCTACGATCATCGGTCACAGGCCCTAAAATTGTTGCGGCATGAGGGGGTGGGGGGGTAGGAGAGTACAGATGGTTCTCCAGCCACGGGGCACCAACGACCATCTTTCCGGGAGCCCTTGTCGCTAATACTCTGTCCACTTATAGACATACGGCATACTACAGACTAGAGATTTTCCGCCTAGTCCGCCTACCGTTAGGTCCACCGCTGGTTCATGAGGGTGTTTTTTTATCGTGGAGGTGCATCCTTCCCCCTGCCTGCAGCGTATGCATCGAGCAGGAGACAGTGTGGCAGTATGCAAGTTGCACGCTGGATAGGAGCGGGCCCGCGGCACCGCCATCATTCCGCACATCTGCATTCCGCACCCGTCGTGGGTTCTAACCGCGTATGAACCGTCCGCCGTAGCAAGAGGTGACTATCCGGTTACGTGGTACTCAAGTCCTGAAAAAGCCGGCATGATCGCGTAGGGCATTACGCCAATAATAATAATTATTGTAATAAGAAGAACTTAGCATAGCAGTCCACACCCGGAGAAGGTTTTTGTTTTGACTTTAATGCTGCTGGGTCTACTGCTGTGGCGCGACAAATGCACGGAATACACTTGACCAAAGGACATGAACCTACCGATCCGAACCCATTCCAAGGCATTGCTGGTCAATCGGCGTCACGATACCGACAAGCCAACAAGCCACCAGATTCTGGACGGACAGGTGCAGCACCATACGCGCACCGTAAAAAACAAATCCAGAATCCTCTTTTGTATGAATTTAGCTCAAGTTTTGTTTCCACTTGCGTCCGCTAGCTTAATTAGAAATAAATGTGCAATATATCACACGCACGTTTGCTTACATCACGTGTTTTTTTAATACCCCCAACAGCAGAGCCGATCGCAAAGATGCGAATGCCAATGGTTGTGTTGTCTCTCAGGTAGCGAAATCGAAAATGCATGGACTTTGTAGCCGCAGCGGATGAAAATGTACGCATCAGAATCAAATAGTTTTGGGGTTTCCAAACGCACGCACACACACGAATACGCGCGCGCAAACTCTCTCTCACACACACAGACACACACACACACACACACACACACACACACACACACACACACACACACACACACACACACACACACACACAACCACGCGCGCGCGCACACATGCATGAATGCGCGCACGCCAGCACGCACGCACGCACACACAAACACACGCACGTACGCGCGCCCGCGAGCATAAAAGCGCGCACGCCAGCACGCACCCACGAAAGCGCGCTCGCGAGCACGCACCCCCGAAGTCGCGCAAGCACGCACTCCCCACCCCACAGGACCCCCCCCCCCTTCCACGCATGATCGATTACGGCTACCTTATCGGTAGAACGGTTGGTTCAACTTTCTTGTAGCATCCTCATCCTTAGCGCCGGGCGGGGTGGGGGATCGCGACATGATAGAGTGAACGGCCACTTTCCCCGCGCTGTGTGTGTGTGAGTGACGAGACCCGAAAACTCGAGATAGATTTCGGCACATTTAAAAAAAAAATTATTGCCACTATACATCGTGCAACATGATGCTTAGAAGGTCGTTGAAGCATCAAACATGTTCAAATAAAAAATTTTAGATTAGTGTTAGACGTTCTCCTACGCTTGTTTTAAATAGGCTAAATAGGTTTTTTTTGCTCCGCCTAAATGGCGCTAGACTTGCTCGACACAGCGCAGGAATCGCTGAAGTCCAGCGCGGGGAACGGGCCAAAATCTGCGCTGGCCAGCGCAGATTTTGGTACATTTTCTGCGCTGGAAACTGCTCGAATTTGCGCAGCGTGTTTCCTGCGCAGGAAACTACTCGAATTTTCGCAGCGGGAAAGTGGACAAACAGAGAACGCATAGCAACTTAACACTAAAAGCGCAGTGAAGGCAAAGATCGACCAACGCACCCGTTCCTTGGCTAGAACAGTTGAAACTTTCCAGAACCTTTGTAAAAACACTTAAAGCGCAGCATAGGCACAAATTGACAGACACCTCGCTCCAATACAATGTATGAATTGCACCTCATATCAATAACCTTTAATTAGGACAAAAACACATTCCAAAACCAAAATGTATGAAACCCATTGAGTATAAATAAAACCAATTCCGACCGTGGTAAGTCAGATTCGTTCGGACTGCCAAGATAGGACGTTACGCTTCCTAATACTTCGCCTTCCAACTTATTTCAAAAGTTTAGTTATGTCCCCTTACCCAAGTTAAGGCTTCTAAACTCCAATGTTTCCAGTAAGGGAAACCTCCTAAATTTTTCTATGATCGCCTGGACGATCAAGTGTTGAAAAGTCCGCTTCGAACAAAAGTGTTATTTCGCCTCGGCTCATGTCAGTAAAAACTGACCTACCGCGACGGTGCTTGAGGTACAGCTGTACGATCATCACATGGCGACCGTAGCTATCGCCTAACCCATTACAAGACGAAGGAGGCCAATCGACTGAAAGTCTCTATTAAAATACAATTGGCCCGGCTAGCCTTGTAGTCTTCGTATTGCTTAAGAACGACTCGGGAGAGTGTCCCACAGTTGTGAGATAAAGTGTGAAACTCGGTATCTGTTCGACTCTTCCAACGACCTTGGTGTTTGTTTTTCTGTTCTCGTCTTTTCTCTAAGGAGTCACAAAGTCCTTTCTCCCTTCTTCCAAAAGTTCACAACACTTTGCGCATTATTTTTAAAATTTGCGTTATTAATTGCATTGCATTCATCAACAATAAAAACAAAACGATGATTTTTTGAATGTTTTCGTATACAATCATCCTACCAACTTTTATTATGAATATAATTTAACGTTAGATTAGATCTGTCAACGTTATCTACCGTGATTCCCGACAGAGCATCCGTTACCAATCGAGCCGAAGTCAAGCGTTTGATTTTTTAGCGTCACAATAAAAGAATAATATAAGACTGCTTAAGAAAACGCCGCGACTGCTTAAGAAAAGCAAGAGTGCTGTTGCTATAGTTTGCAACATTCATTAATGCTCTACAAAAGTCTATTTTCCGCTTTCAAATAAATATTATTCGTAAGATATTGCGCAACAGTTAAAATAAACATGCCACTAAAATCGCCGGGGTTTTCCACCTTATTTTGTCCCATTCGTTATGTGTACATATTTAGACATGTTTATTATTACCTAACAGTTTCTTATGGTGTAATAATTAATAAACGTCATAATTAGGTATTATGAAGCTTTATTAGCAACTCAATAAAAAATCGACTTGAGATCCTATCAACCACATATAAATGATATCATGGCCAGTTTTCTTTACATTAATAACAGGGCTTCTAATGATGAACGCTAATAATAATTTCTTACAGGGTTGAACGACAGTAAAGCAAGGCTTATAGCTATAAGTTGAAATAATTTGGTGTAATCAAGTTTAAAAATCTACTGACTAGCTGAGTTGTTATGATAATAAAATGGGTCTTTTGTTCAACGTTATTTGGGTATATGTAAACGTCTATGACTCCCTTTAGAAACATTACAAAAATTTGATTTCATCACTGCTCCAAATGGCCAAAGGAAGAGGACAAGACTTTTTTCGATAGCAAAATGAGCACCTAGATTAATTATTTCAAGCACCTATAACACATATTTGCTTCATCAAGACCTGATTCACATGAAACGCATACGTACGAAACTCTTTTAGTACATTTTTTACATACTGGTCTGTTGCATGTTCATTCGTTAGCACTTTTGCCCTCGTAATAAAACATTTGAACCTGGCAGCGCTGACAAAAACCTCCAGCATCTGACATAGGCAAGTTAGCGTTGGCGCTTTTATTTAATAGGTAATCTTTGGCAAGTTCTTTGCCTTGCTTGAAAAGAAAATAGCATCTAGATATATTAATATATTTATATATTGCCTATGGGACAATATGTCCCGTTTAGCGGTTCTAAGTAGGAAATGATTTTTTAAAGAACCGTATGGGTCAAACAATTGTGTGTGGGCGCAATCGAAAGATTATTAAAAATAAATAAATGTCATAACATTTCAATGGGCTGTCACGACGGCAAGCGGAATAACACACCTTTTTCCATCCCATATAGTTAATATGTTGTAGGTACGATGAACTGCTGTACTCTTAATGTTCTAAACTAGAGCCTTTATTTACTTCTTGAGTTACTAGCCGGGCTTGACAACCAGATGATGAGTCTGCCACACTCCAAGCATATACTCGTCCTCGGGCATCTCCTGCAAAAAAAATGAAAAATGGATCTTTGTCTTCAGTACACCTAGGACAATGTATGCTTTGTGCGTAAAATAATATTTTTCTTACCAACATATAATGTGTGATGGTCCTTGGAGATGGCTAACGCGGTAATACTTGCAGGTTCTATATTGTTCTTATAATCATAAGCTGTATGCATCGTCAAATCCGTTCTAAAAACAAGCTTTCTCTCCCACGCCACGTTGCCTGAAATAGAAAGAAAGACATTACTAATAACTTCAGTGAATATGTTTTGTGCATTACTATTCAATACACGAAAAATACTACTTATTCAATATTAGCAGGTATCGCGAATAAATGAACACATTTCAACACTCGTTTAAAGGTCTTTTTGGTTTGACTAACTTCATTTTTTGTTCATTTTTGTTAAAATAAACAATCGTCAAAACCAAGGACTGTGTAGAAAGGAGGTCCAATAATGTAGAACAATTTTACAAGCAGCCGAAAGTTCATTACAATAGTCTGAGTTCTGAAAACCCTTTAAGATTCATTTTTTAAATCAAATTTTATGATGTGAAGCCCGTTTAACACTTTGACCGCCAGCCTGACGTCACAGTTTTTGAGTGAGCACGTAGCGCATGGCAAGAGAGCGATGAGAGCGACAGTTTCTCGGGCCATTGTTATCACTCTTTTGTTTCATTGCGATAAGCGGCGTAGCACATGTCGTTCTCGTTCTCTCTTTCCTACCTCATTCGTTCTCAAGAGAATCACTGAGCGTCAGATACAAAGCTGAGTGGTGAGCAAAGCCGTCATACGAAATCATATGACGCGGCGCTTAAAGTGTTAAGGGTAAATGCAATAAAATTCTCAATTTCAATTTCAAAAATTTTACAGGAGGAGTATGTATGCCTCTAGTAATAGTTAATGTTTGAGAGTACAAAGAATTTTTATAGGGCTTTCTGCTGTCAAATGGCATCCAAGATGGCCAAACCAGTTTTGGCTAATATTTGACCACGTTCCTATACAGTCCTTGATCATGTACCATAAATGACTTTGACTAGCCGCTAACTGCGAATGTAATAAAAGATTTCCACAATTAACAACACTGGCACTGAACGTTTGGTGATACAATTTAGTCTAGTGTTCAAGTGTATAAGAGTTGTGCGCATAGAAATTAAGGGTAAAAGTAAGGCTCAGCCCTCTACGTTACGCTAGCGTTACGCGAGTTAACCATCCTATGTGTATGTGACACACCACTATATTCACTAATAGCTATAGCCTAACACCATATCCAAGTAAGATAAGCCATACACTCATACATACAAGATAAAGTTAGGATTAGATTTGATAGGAATAAAACTACGATGAATAAAGTCAGTAAGAATCTGGAACTCAAAGCGTTCGCATAATTTAATCCGAAAATATATTAACTGGCGCCCGAATAGGTTGTTTGTGTGTGAGGGAAGAGTATAAGTGCATATAAAAGTAGAGTATAAGTGCATTCGGCACGTGGCGAAGTATATTTTTATTGCAAATAAACGTGTTTATCCTTATTTAATTATTTATTTATTTATTTATTTGAATCAAAGTTATCGGGCAGTTTGCCTAAATAACTTAATGCTTACAGAGTACAAGTTTAAAGTATGGCCCTAGAACTAACTTGAATATGCTGACGCAGCTGACTAACGGATTGATTGAAATCTGCTGATAACCCTAACCTATTATACACATCAATCATTTTGAGCAGTGGATCATTGGCACCAAAACCAGTCGATCTAAAAGGGCTTCTTAGTAGCTCTCTACTTCTAAGACCTCTAGAGGGAGTAGAAAAGCAAATAAAATTTAAAATGTCAGATGCATCAAAATCTCCAATAAATAATTTATGCATAAAAGTTATCTGAGCCGTAGTTCTCCTATGCTGTAAAGTCTCTAAGCCAAATAGTAAACACCGAACATTATACGAAGGACGTGGAATTTGGTTTGACCAGGGAAGACGATGAAACATAACACGTGTGATTTTTTTCTGATTTTTTTCAATTTTATCTATGTAGGGTAAATGTACCAATAGTGGTGCAATTTGTAGTGGTACCGATGTGTTTTAATGGACTTAAAGTGTCAGAAATGACATTTTCTGAATATTTTAACACATAGCAATTGTAATATGTTTTATCTTCGCAATCATAACCATTTTTACCATGAAATACATCAAATTTTCGAAAAAATACAAATTTTTGTGACTGCTTCGTTGTACCTATAATGGTGGTATGGTTCCTATAGTCGTCTTATTGTGTTCCTATAGTGGTGGTAAACAAAGATGCATCAAAAACGGTGTATAATATCAATGAAACATAGTTTAGAAGCTGTTTTCGTATGAATAGCAAGGATTACTGCCATAATATTGGTTTCTTCCGTAATTTGATCGTAAAAAAATGTATAATGTTAATCGATGAAACTATTGACGAAAGTACTGCATCACACCTGTCGTCAACCTACACCCGGAAGAGTGTGCTTGATTTGAAGTCAATTTTTCATTCAGCCATATAAGCGAATTTTGGCCTGTTTTTGGTTAATTACCTACATAAAACTCATTTCTGTTGCTTATTTTAGTGAAAACAGTACGACATGTCGAAAATATCATCGAATAAACAGAAAACGACCTGTTTTTATTGATTTTATAACTATAACCACTATAGGAACATGCCTGTTTTGTGTACCTATAATGGCACTATGGTAAAAAAAACACTTAAAAATGCATAAATATGGTCAAAAGGCAAATAATTTTAGTAAAACAATAACATTTCATAACAGTTATATTGAAAAACTAGTAATTGCGTGGTTATATGGTCATTTAGAACGTTAACAGAAATATGAGTTTCGTTATGAAATCCTAAGGATTTTGGAAAAATGTTGACACATTTCACAAAATAATGGATTTTTCGGTGACAAAGTAACGGAATGGCCCCATTTAACTTTTAAACCCTTTGTAAAAGGCTAAAGAACATTTCACACTAACGTAAATAACTTAATTGCTTTTAATTTGCCGTATGAACCGCATTTTAGTGCAATACCACCACTATTGGTACTACCACCACTATAGGTACATTTACCCTATGTGATTTGATGGGGACACCAAACTACACTGGCAATTCCAGGATGGGACGGACTAAAGAACAGTATTATGTTTTTAAACTGAAAGGATCTTCAGAGTCGGCCGAGACACGTAAGACAAATCCTAACAAAAAGAGCTTTAGTGACGATAGTTTGATAATTGCTAGATAAACTAAGCTTACTGTCTAAAATAACTCCTAAGTCCCGAACCTGAGAAAAACGTGGAACGCTGTCTTCATTGATTTTGTAGTTATAAATAATAGGATTTTTTTTTCTTTGAGAATGTTATACAACTACATTTGCTAACATTGAGTAACATTTCATTATTAAAACACCATGCAGAAAAATAGTTTAACGAGTCTTGTAACATTTCACAGTCGTCAGAATATTTAACAGGTAGGAACATTTTTAGATCGTCAGCATATAATAACAATTTAACATGAGGAATAGCAAACACGACATCGTTAATAAATATAATAAATAGTAAAGGTCCTAATATACTCCCTTGAGGAACACCAGATAAATTATGGAATGTGGCAGATAAACTAGTTCCTATCTTAACGTTAATGCAACAATCAGTTAAATAACTTCTTAACCACTCAACAACATTTGTGTGAACACCATACTTTGATAATTTAGATAGCAATAGAAAGTGGTTGACCTTGTCAAAAGCAGCGCAGAAGTCAGTATAAATGACGTCAACCTGTAAGCCCTTGTCAATATAGGAGTGGCAAAAGTTAAGTAAGTATATTAGATTGGTCTCAATCGATCGTTTCGGCATAAAGCCATGTTGAACATTAGAAATTAATGGTGAAAAGGCTTGGAGCATATCACGAGACATTATCTTTTCAAACAGTTTACTGCACGCACATAACATTGAAATTCCTCTATAATTGCACACATTACTTTTGTCAGATTTTTTATAAACAGGAAACATCCATGATGATTTCCAAAGACGCGGGAAGCAGTTCGATTGCAAGGATTTGTTGAATAGTTTGGTCAGTATGGGAATGAGAGCAGCCTTGCAGTTAATGAGAATTGCGCTGGGAATATTGTCAGGCCCAGGTGCGTAGGAAAGCTTCAACAACGAAATAGCAGATTCCACTTCATCATCGTTGATTAGTGGTGTGCATAAATTAACCTCGTCATTAATGAAGGATAAAGCCGATGTTGAGTTAGACGGTATCGAGGAATTGTTGGTGTACACAGAAGAGAAATATGAGGCAAATGCATTGCAAAACTCTTCATCTCCGGTAATGGTGTTTCCCTCAAACTGCATCGAGGAAGGAAGTCGTCCACTGGATTCCTTATCTTTAGCAAATTTCCAGAATGATGTGGGATGTCTTTTGATATTGATTTCAATTTTCCTGACGTAGTTGGCGTAGGCGGTTCGGTTCAGTTGCTTATATATTTTTGAGGCGCGAGCAAAATTTATTTGATTAGTGCTGTTTTTTAGTCGATGCAGTTTTTTAAGGGCCCGTGATCTTCGACGTTTAGCCAAACGTAGTGCAGAATTGGTCCATGGTGGATGAGCACGAACATTAAACCGTGGGATGAATTGTTCATACAGTTCATTCATTTGAGAAGTAAATTCAGCCACACTGTCGTTGATGTCGTCATAATCAGCGATAGAGTCCAAGTTGATTTGGTTAAGTGCAGAAACGAGATCAGTGAAATTAGTTCGTCTAAAATTGAAATCTGCTTGACGTGGGGGTTGAGATGACGGTACACTGTATTGCGGGAGCGTGAAGTATGTAAGTAAAGCTGGATCAGGTTCAACAATACTTTCGATGCATAATTCGATTGGCCTCATGTAATCAGTAACTTTGTCGTTCGCAAACACTAGATCTAACATATTGTTATTGTGATTTAGAACAGTGTTAAGTTGGCGAAGACCTTCAAAGCTTAGTTCATCGAGTAGAGCTTGACTTGTAGGGGATAGTCGGGTAAGCATAAGATTCAGTGTCGGAAATTTGCCGTGATATCCCGTTGATTATCCGTGTGTAAGAGCTTCGTGTACGGGTTCTTTCATGGAAAGAAATACGGCTTCGTGCAACAACATTTGGTGACCCCGACGTGATTTATCGCGAGTGTACTGCTTCGTGTAAGTGTGTAAGTTATCATAAGTGCTTCATCCATGACGACACCGGGTGATAACGAGCACAGCATCGAGGTAGCTAACTGCGTCAGCTAACTGCGTTGGAAGGTGCAGTTAAGGCAAAACTCGATGAGGCTCGCAAAGGAAAGCTCTCTAAAATCATAGCTTCCATAAAAGCCGAAATCCTAGAGTCACTATGGAGCGACGGTAGAAATACTCTCCTGCAGCTCGAGGGTCTCGCGGGACCACATCCAAGACGGGTCCCCTTCACCGAGGCGTACGCGACAGCAAAATGCGCCTTGGCCGAGCTGCCAGCACATTTGCGACGCCAGCACTCAACGCGACGATGCTGCCGGCCACTGCAAAGAAGAACCATATCCCACGGTTAGACCTACCCAAATTTTCTGGATCGCCATCGGAGTGGCCCGCGTTCGCAGGGCGATTCAACAAACGCGTGAAAACTGGGATGACCTTCCAAGACGCGTGGATACGTCTTGAGGAACGCTTCTACAAGAAGCGCGTGGCCCAAATTGACAGCAGCGTCTGCAACGGCATTGATGCGGCTTATCGACGCCGTTGAAACACCAACATCTTCAGTGCGCCAGATTGCTGGCAAAATGGATCAGGCCGCGTAAGCAGTGAAGGACGGAATGATAGTGAGCTTCGTTTTGAGCAAGAAACCGCTGCTCAGATCACTCGCCGCCTGGATTCTCAGCAGATCCCTACGTGGAAAGTACTCCGCAACGAGCTAGATCAGTTGACCAACACCCTCTACTACGAACCAAAGGCCAAGCCAGGAAACAACTTCCGGACGGAACGTCCCGCTACGAACCACGCACCGGCGTAGACGGAGTGCGCGATGCTGTCCGCTACTGTGCACGCAGAAGGCCGACATGCGAATATCGGAGCAATAGGCAATAGAAACCAATCATGGATGGCGGTGCGACGGTGTTATGCGTGCGATAAAACAGGGCACGAGTCCACGTTGTGTCCGGAACTGCGCGTGCGGTCGTTTTTGGAGCGTACCAACTAATGGCCTTAGGTAAGTGCATCAATTGCTTCTCCCGACAGCATGCTGCAGCAAAATACCCTTGCGAGGAACGATGCCAAATATGCTCCAAGAAACACCATACGATGCTGCACGTCGAAAGCAATGGGAGTGAGAAGTGACTATCAGGTTATCATCGCACCCCATTCACCATGCCCATCCGTTCCCGCTCATCATCGCTTCGTGGATGCGCAGTGCCTGATCGTGTAGGTGGTGTGCCGCATGGCCCTCGCGCGGTGGCCCGTTCCTGCTAACCATCGCTTCGTGGATGCGCGGTGCCAGCTCGTGTTGGTGGTGTGCCGCATCCTCCTCACGCGGTGCTACGTTCCTGCTTCGTGTCGCTCCGTGATCGTACTGTGCCGTCCAGTGAATGCACCGTGCGACCTCGCACCTACTCCGGTCCTCATCATACCTGAGCGGTGCTACGTTCCTGCTTCGCGTCGCTCCGTGATCGCACTGTGTCGTCCAATGACTGCACCGTGCGCCCTCGCACCTGCTCCGGTCCTCATCGTTCCTGAGCGGTGCTACGTTCCTGCTTCGTGTCGCTCCGTGATCGCACTGTGCCGTCCAGTGACTGCACCGTGCGCCCTCGCACCTGCTCCGGTCCTCATCGTTCCCGAGCAGTGCTACGTTCCTGCTTCGCGCCGCTTCGTGATCGCACGGTGTCGTCCATTGACTGCACCGTGCGAGCTCACACCTGCTCCGGTCCTCATCGTTGCTGAGCGGTGATACGTTCCTGCTTCGTGTCGCTCCGTGATCGCACTGTGCCGTCCAGTGACTGCACCGTGCGCCCTCGCACCTGCTCCGGTCCTCATCGTTCCCGAGCAGTGCTACGTGAGTGACGACATTAATTTTTGATCTTTGATTGTAAATAGAGGACTGCACTTGTTTATATCTTTTTGCCAATAATGTTTTCCTCCTCCGAATATTGTCCATCCCAGACGAATCTCCTGAGCTACCGGCTGGTGAGGTTTTCCGGAGCGATATCCAATGCTTTGAGTATAATAAGCATGTGGGAGACCTAATAAAACTGTGAGAATGGCATCATAGTAACTTTCTAAATCGATATTTTTGAAGTGTTTGTACATCTTGCTTAATTTCTTAGCATCTACAGTTTGTCTGGGGAGGTCGAGTTCCTTCACCGAGCGTAGATTCTTGATGTTGAGCATTTTATTATTTGGCCCACGTACCCTCAAAGAAACAGTTTGACTATGTGGTTCGTCTTGTATGTTTCCATTCGTCCACGATAATTTAAGAGGCATATTGGGCCCTGTTAGTTGCAGCTGTTTTCTTACATCATCAACAATAAGACTTGTTGCTGACGCTGGATCCAACAAGGCAAATGTTTTTATTTCCGCACATTCGTGATATAATGTGATCGGTATGATTTGATAGTAAAGCTTTCTGTCCTCTTTGTGGAAGTTTAATCTTTGTGGAGGAGTGTATGATGGGGATTGTTCCTCTTTCCTATGGAGCAACGTATGGTGTTTTTGTGAGCAACGTTCCACTCTGCATTGAGCAGGAAGGCGGCAGCTAACTGCCTTATGGTTTTTGTATTTGCAGCAATTAGTACAAATGCCCTTTTGGGTTAACAGTTTCCATCTCTGCCATACTGGCTTATCTATGAGCTCTTGGCATTGAGTTGTTTCATAAGCCCTTCCACATACCAGACAATGATTGTCTTTAGAATACATCTTTGGCTGTAAGTGGGCATTTAAACGGTGCCCTCGAAATTTCTGACCATTTTCATTTGCTACCAACACTGCCGCTAGGTCCTCGGTTGGTTTTATCCATAATGCCAGATCACTTAATGTGTGAATCTCTTGATCATTTAATGTTTTTGCAATCCATTTATTTCTCAGATCTGTTGATAGCCGTGCTATGAGGTCGCTTAGGAGCCTCTGATCATTTAAATATTGTGTTCTCCCCAGTAAATTCATATTATCTACCATATTATTCAACGCGTTGGAAAACTCTATTATTGATGTTGGATTTGCTATTGAAATGTGCCTGAAAGCTGTGAGGGCGTAAAGCAAAGACTTGTAGACGCTTTCGGGGTTACCATAAAGTTTTTCTAATCGGTCGATATTTTTTTCAAGATTATCAGGACTTAACATGAGACCACTGACTGATTTTAATGCATTCCCTTTTAAGTATCGCTGTAATCTATTCAGATTCTCCAGCTTTGAAAAATTTCCTTTCTTAGTTGTTTCATCAAAGGCCGTTTTAAATCGAGACCATAGTTTATAACTACCATCAAATTCAGGAAGTTCCATAAGCGTACTTTTGCCAGCAGAAGAACTAGCAGTTAGTGCACTTACAAGTCTGTTAATATTTTCGGTAAGCGACATATTTTCCTCGCTTGTTTCGGGTTTCAGAGCCTTATCGCTTAGCAATTGTTTTGTTTCCTGCTTTTTTGATTCTATTATGATTTGATCTTCAAGAGTCTTCTGCAATCTTTATATTTCTTCTTCTTGTTGCTTCTGTGATTCTCTATTTCGTTTTTCATTATCTATCTTTTCCTGCAATAATTTCTCTGTTTGAATTAATGCTTCACGCATTTCTTTCCCGTCGTTTGCGGCTTCGTTTAATTCCTCTTGTAACCGCTCCAAATCCTTTTTATTGTTATTACTTTGTTCTAATTCTTTCTCTCTTTTTTCCTTTAATAATTCGCAAAGTCTTTGTGATTCTTCTAGAGCCTTCTTTATCTCCTTCCTTTCTTCTTCAGATTTCTTACATTTTGAACATACGAAATTCTTTGGGGTACTCTTTACCCCCAAACAACTCAGGTGAAACCACCTGTCGCATTCCGTGCAACTAACCTGTTTCCCCCACTCATCTTTGTTAGTACAAAGTTTACAATGACCGTTTGGATTAGTAATAAATTCCATTGTTACTCACTCAGCGTTTGAGATGCTTTCGTATGCCGTATCACGGATGTCCGCTTGCTGATGATGCTAGTCGATCTGGTGGGTTCTTCTCTGGTCCGGCTACTGCTGTATAGTCGTCTCTAGTAGGTTGGATGCTTTCTTCAGTCACGTTATTGCCGGCCCCGCTCTGCTGCTTGGAACGTCTGCGATCGCTGTCTGCTGCCTGAAGTCGCTGGTGCACTGACCGTTATCCGCTCGCTGTTTGTTTTGTTTGCCGGCCCTGGCGATGAGTCGCTGCTTGCTGCTTGGTGCTTGGAGACGCCGGTGGACTTGCCGCTTGTCGCTCGCTGTTCGTTTTGTTTGTCGGACCTGACGATGAGTCACTGCTTGCTGTCCGTTCCGAACCGAGTAAGCCTACTCGTTGTTGTTTAATTCGATGTTTTTAATCAGCTATTTCCATTGAAACTTAAGCTGTTTGTTGTTACTCGTTGTTTTTATTTCGTTGTCGCCGACCTTGCTGTGTAACCACCGAATGGTCACTACGTTGGCGTAGCCTTTTGCTGATTTGGCTTTTTGACGTTTTGCCGTTGGTTTGTTTATATCGTTGTCGGTACCCTCCGTGCTCTTGTGTTCGCTAACGGTTCTCGGGTTTTGTTTATGATGTCACCTTATTCTTATGGTGTTTCGGCGGTCGTGCTTAGTTATGCACTTATTTGCCGTTCTATTCCACTCCTGGTGTTGATTATAATGCTTTGTGCACTTTCATTCGCGGTGTTTCGGCGGTCGTGCTGGTTTACGCACCTTGTAGCCGATCTATTTCACTCACGGTTGTGATCCTTACTATTTCACTCACTTTAAATCGCGGTGTTTTGGCGGTCGTGCTGTTTTACGCACTTAGTTGCCGTTCTACTTCACTCATGGTGCTTCGGCGCTTATGCTGGTCTGAATCACGTGCTATTAACTACGAGGAGGTCGTTAGTTCCTCTCTGTGTTAGTTCCTCGATGTGTTGCTCCGTCGCAGCGCCCAACGCCGGTGCTTTACACCGAGTCGGGTATATTTTTCCTTCGTCGACCGGAGAGTGCCTCCGACTATTAAGAAACGAGCGATTCTGAGGTTTGTGTTCGAATGCGCTTACATTATTTAGGTTTTCATCTCTTATATACTATTTAGTTGCTGGCCGCATATAGGTCAGCTAACTGTAACTATGACTATTTTGATAACAAGTTTTATTTATATTTAATGCGACATGTACCTATGGTTTATGAATTGCGTAAGTTACTTCCTCGTTTGAACCGTGAGAACGGTTGACTACCTGGTTATGTTTGTTGCGTTTCTGAAGCGCGCGCTATTGCTTGAGGCGTGTTTTGCTTGAACTTTGTTTTAACTTGAGGTGTTTTTACTTGAGGTGTTTTACTTCGCTACATCCGCATATATGCTTTTACTTCATAATGAGGTCGTACGCAACAGTGTGAATTCCCGAGGCGTTGGTTTGATGTTTGTTGGATCAACTGCATTTTGAAAAGGTTGATTTTTTGCTCGTAATGTTTCCACTATTCTTATAGGATTTGTTTGCACAACTTTCAGATAGTTTTTAGCTACATTTTGCCTAAATCTTCCACTCAATTTTATTCTGCTCAATTTGTCAGACATGATAGCTTCTTTTGTTGGTACAAAAATATGACAACTAGCAACTATTCTTCCAACATTCTTTTTATAATCCTGACGTGTCGGCATTAAGAGATTATAGTTTTAACGAGCGTAAAATTAGACAGGATGGTCTTATTGCTTTTAGTTTTAAATAGATCTAAAAATCAACTGTTTTTATAAGCTCTTTACAGCACATCTACAGTGCAATTAAAATCACCCAAAAAAACAACAGTGGGGGCCTTCACGATTCTAGTTAGTTCTTTGTTTGGAGTTTGACAGTTGGAGGCTGAAATCATGTAAACACTCCATACAAAACCGCACAAAAAAACTAGCCTGCGATTTTCAGTCTAGAAAATTTTAGCCTTAAAGCTAGAATTAGATTCGAGTACCTGCTCGAAAACACGGTGTTGTTTACATTTATCCCAAGGTGCATCAGGTGGTGGAATCTGGAATCAAAGTGTATGTAGTCCAGGTGGTCTCATAGCATTTTTGCATAACCAATTTTGAACATCACTTTTTGACAGAACGAAACTTTTGCTCAAATAAGCTTTCTTGACAAGGAGGCTTGACGAATATACAAAATACTCTTCAAGTCTTCATTCAGAAACAGAAGTGATAAAAATCAGCCTTCTAAATTCATACACCTTGGGATAAGCCCACCTGTATATTATACTCAATTAGATAGCTGCTCGAAAACTGCTATACGATGCAAACAGCTGACAGGCTGAAATTTCAGCCTACGAATTTCAAACGGAAAGGGCCCCAATTTTAGTTTTAATAGATGGTTTTGTAGGTGTTTTAAAATGTTTTAAAGATGCTCGCATTTCAAAGACTGCTTAGCAAGTAAAAAGTGTGTATTACGACACTTAATTCTTAGGCCAATCATGATAATACTTTGATAAGACATGTTTAAGTCTAAAAAGCGTAGGAAATGTTCCTTGGGTTGTCCGTTATAATGACGAACTTTACGAGATGTACGGGGTTGGCAGGTTGTACGCATGGGAACGGACGACTCAATAACGTCCTGATAAAGTCATATAGACTCAATAAAGACTAAATAAAGTGTATTCTAATCAGCCGAACTGAACCGAACGCCTAAAAAACTAAAAGGCTCGAGTTTATTACTGGGTATGCCGAATGTTCTAGTTATCTACATTCAACCTTTTTGCACATTTTCGTCAATCTTTGGAGATAACATTTGAAGCAAACAATTGTGAAGTTTTAATTATAAGAACAGATGAACTTTCACAATGAAACAACGTTCCGGAACGTAAGAGTAAAGTTCTTAGTGAGACCATCACTCCGTCTGCGAGGAGTGCAGACGTGTTTTCCGCGAGGCTCTAAGCGTTGTGATAAACACATACAAAAGTCAGAGTTCTAATTGGTAATAAAAGTGAAACCTATAACCAAAGCGACTAAAGTCGCCCGACCCGTCAACATGGGTTGTGGCAAAGTCTCGTCAAAGCGAAGACGAGAATGTAAAAATTCCTTTATCTACATTCCACCGCTTGAGCAAACTCAATACGGAACAGGTGCAAATGGTGTCGCCTAACACATATGCACTGCTTGAAGACGATAAAGAAGAGCATCCTATGGATACACATACGAGTAAGCCTAGCTCGACGAGTAATAGTGTTAGTATTCCTCCAATCAAGATTGTGTGCAAGTCATTAGGAGAAGTGCACAAAAAAGTCATCGACGCAGGAGTAATACGTTATCACACCAAAGTGGCAAACGAAGGTAATACAGTATCGGACAGAAAGATAGAACCCTGGTGTTTTCAACGCAGCATGCACCCGTTGGGACAGGTTTATGTGTGGTTTGTGTGTTTGTGTGTGTGTGTGTGTGTGTGTGTGTGTGTGTGTGTGTGTGTGTGTGTGTGTGTGTGTGTGTGTGTGTGTGTGTGTGTGTGTGTGTGTGTGTGTGTGTGTGTGTGTGTGTGTGTGTGTGTGTGTGTGTGTGTGTGTGTGTGTGTGTGTGTGTGTGTGTGTGTGTGTGTGTGTGTGTGTGTGTGTGTGTGTGTGTTGTAGTAGTAGTAGTAGAAAGAGAGTGTGCTTTTTAATGTGTATTTGCAAGTGCGCGGGTTTTTGTCTGAAGAAACGTAGCTTGACATGGTTTCATATTGCGTTGAAAGCATTCTGTTTATGTGTGTTTTCATGTGAAACAGCGTGTGTTTACACTTGGATATAAGCTAAAGTTTGCATCGACAGCAGCGCTTGTTCCTCGGACGAGAACGCAGGTGTGCTGTTTCATGAATGTGAATGCGACACCGGTGCGAAATGAAAACGCGCACAATAGCAATGAACTCGGCATTCCCTCACAGGTGTTTCTCCAGTGCACGCCATTGAAAGGCCTTCGTGCATCCCTGCGTTGAACGTTGTGTGCGCATGGAAAACTTGGTGCGGGCATGGAGCTGGTGCGCAGTTGTTCTTTTCAATGGGCGTTTTTTTTTTCATGAGCCAAAGTGAATTTTCACACATACCAACTGGCAGAGGATCGTACAAGCAAAATAGTACTCAGCGGGCTGTACGATATGCCTACGGAAGAGGTAAAACATGTGCTAGAAGCTGAGGGCATTAACCCGGTGTCAGTGCGTCTGTACACACTGTTTTTTTACTTCACACTTCACCAAAACACACCAGCGCACGAGACTTTGACGAAATGCGCACCAACGCACAAACATTGCGCGCGGGACTTAGAACGAAACGCGCACAACCATCTCCGGCAAAGCGTCGCGCTGTACTGGTTGTTTTGTACGCGTAGGAGGGGGGGGACATACGTAGCGATGGTTCAATGCTGTAGTGTAAGCGAGACAACACGATGTGACGAGCAGATCCAAGTTGGTGAGCTCGCTGAAAGAAGACACACACACATTCACAGACGGCTCGTCAAAGCACGGTATTTGTATTGGTGTTAGTGAAGCGCGCGTGTAAAACAGAATGCGAACTCTCATCGCAGCGCGTTTCTCCCTGCTTCCTCAAGCTTCCTCATACCCCTCGGCTTGAATCACTCAAAATTTGGGGTCTCATTGTTTGCGTGGAATGGTCTACTGCCAACACACAAACTAAAATGTGTTAACTGTGAAGGCAATCATCCAGCCAACTTTTGGGGGTGCCCAAAGCGACCAACAAAATCAAAAGCCAGTGCTGCTAAACTACCCGCATCGAGAGAATTTGTATTCGAAGGAAATGCATTCCCTGTGCTCCCTCCTACGTCAGCGTTCAAAACAAATAAACTCCCTCACATAGAAGCGAATCAAACAAATAGCAGTACGGAGGATTTGTTTAATGCGACTGAATTAACAGTCATAGTTGGTGAAGTATTTTGCAAATTACGCGCTTGCAAGACAAAACACCAACAAATCACCGCGATATTCGAGGTTGTTAGTAAATTTTGTTTTGCTAACTGATGGATCATATTCGAGAAATAACTATATCATACTGGAACGCAAACGGTGTTTTAAATAAGAAAATTGAGCTATAAAACTATTTAAAGAAAAAAGATGTTGACTTAATGATTATAGTAGAAACTTTCTTAAAACCGGGACAAAGATTCAACATTGCTAACTATAGCACATGTAGACTAGATAGAATCCTAAATGCCAAAGGAGGGATTATAATACTTATCAAAAGCAACATTGCTTTTAACCTTATGAAAGCCTTTAAAATGGAAATTATAGAAACAATAGGAGTTCAAATTAAGACATCTAAGGGCCCATTGTCAATAATCGCAGCTTATCATCCTGGCTCAAACACAGTGATGCGCAAATTTAAAAACGATCTAAGAAATTTAACTAGACTAAAAAGTAGCTTTCTAATATGTGGTGACTTAAATGCTAGGCACAATATGTGGAACTGTGCTTCAACAAACGCAGCTGGCAAAATATTATTTGACGAATTGCGCAAGGGGAAATTTTCGATTTGTTTTCCTGACACACCTACTCATTTCCCTTCAGAGTCTATAAGAAATCCTTCTACGATTGATATTACACTAACAAACAATTATCATCACATTTCCGACCTGAAAACCAGTACAAATTTCACTTCTGATCACCTACCAGTAACATTTTCTGTATTAAACGAAAAGATCAATCTTAAGCCCGACAGAACACCTCATGATTACACCAAAGCAAACTGGCCCTTATTCAAACATAGCATCAATTCTAAAATCAATCCAGGTGAAATTTCACATGACAGAATACATAGTCAAGCTCAAATCGATAATATGATAGAAAAACTAACTAACACTATATGATCCGCGCTTGAAATCGCAATACCATCAAAATCAGCAGGAAGGTATAACTTAATAACCCCCCCAGATATCATAAAGCTTATAAAAATTAGAAATACGTATCGTAAACGATGGCAAAGACACCGACTTAATAATACATTAAAACAATCATATTATTTTTTGAAAAATCTTATTAACATTAAATTATCTGAGCTGCGAAACAAAGCATGGTCAATAAACCTAAATTCAATGAATAAGGACAAACATAATAAAACCAAACTACGGAAGTTTATTAAAATCATTAAAAATAATCAAAACGCAATACCGGCATTAAAAAGCAATGATCAAACGCTCATAACGTCAAACGAAAAATGCAAAGCACTGAAAGATGTTTTTAAATCTGCACACACAGTAACAGCAAATTTTACAAGCCCAACCGAACGTCATGTGAAAAAAACCGTTAAAAACTTTCCCAGTACCATCAAGAACTTATGCAAAATAACTTATTCAAACCAAAAGATGTTACACAAATTCTTAAAAGATTCAAACTGAAAAAATCATCTGGTATTGACAACATAATTAACTGCACACTCAAAAAGTTACCTCCAAAAGCCATTATATATCTAAATACCATTCTCAATGGTTGCTTAAAACTTGGCTACTTTCCTAATGCATGGAAAATAGCTAAAGTTATCGCGATACCCAAACCAGGCAAGGACCACAGTCAACCAGAAAGCTACCGACCGATTAGCCTTCTTAGTTGTCTAGGAAAAATTTTCGAAAAATTGTTAGAAAGCCGAATGGCACTCCATACATTCAACAACAACATAATCCCGAAAAGTCAATTTGGTTTTCGTCCCTCTCTTTCTACCACACACCAACTCCATAGATTAACAAACAATATCGTACATAACAGATGTAATAGAAAATCAACCGGCTTAGTTCTTCTTGATACTGAGAAAGCATTTGACTCCATCTGGCATCAAGGTTTACTTTCCAAACTCATCAAACTAAATTTTCCCAGCTACTTAATCAATATAGTAAATTCGTTCATTTCAAATCGCCAAAACAAAGTACATATTTTAAACAGTACATCTAGCACATATACGCCAAAGGCAGGTGTTCCTCAAGGCAGCGTTCTGTCGCCTTTACTGTTTAATATATATACCTCAGACATACCCCACATGAAGAGCTGTGAGCAATTCTTTTATGCTGACGATGTTGCGTTTTCATCCTCAGCGAAAAATCCAAAAACAATAATTAGAAATTTAAATACTGCTCTGAAAAAATATAGTAACTACTGCACAAAATGGAAACTTAAATTAAATGGAAACAAATCTGAAGCTATCTTCTTCACTAGGTATACCTGTGCTCGGAAGCTTCCAAGTACTAAACTAACAATTAACGATTGTGAAATTCCTTGGAAAAATCAGACTAAATACCTACGACTAATACTAGATAAACGACTGACATACGGATATCATACAGAAAATGTTACTGTAAAATGTGAAAAACTATTTAAAATTCTGTACAGTTTTCTTAACAGGAAATCGAAATTAAATTTCGAAAACAAAATGCTGTTGTACAAAGCATGTGTTAGACCTATTATGACATACGCCTCACCCATTTGGTCAAATTGTGCCCAGTCACACAAATTAAAACTACAAAGAGCCCAAAACAAATTTTTGAAAGCTATCCTTAGAGTCCCTCGGTGGTACAACACAGCTGCATTACACATCGAATGTAATATTCCCACAATAGTGGAAATATTAGCCAGGTTGAAATCAAATTATAACGCAAAGTGCACAACTAGCCCACTGCAAATACTAAGAGAATTGAACTCTTAAAAATATAATTTTAGGTTTACAATTACTATTATTATTTTTTATTTTTATGGTAAGGCCTGTACAAAGTATCAAAAGCAGCAAAAATTAGTTTAAGTCTTGTATTCAGCCAAGCGGTTTTCAATTCCAATTATATTTTTTCCCCTTAACCAAATTGTTCCTTAATTTAGCTTTTGTTAGAAATATTCTAAGTCCTTCCGGCCAAGATTGCCATTAAGATTAGAATTCAATGAGGAGAGAACATAGTTTCGTACCCATTATCGCGTAAGATTTCAAACTGTTGTACTTACTAATGAAATTTAAAAATGGAAATAAAAGAACTAACTAACTAACTAACTCTTAGTGAGCAGAGTCGCAAATCTTCTCTCGAACCTGTGGTGAGAATCCTTTGATTGAATCTTCTATATGTATGAAAATTTCGTGTCACGATGTTTGAGGCAAGCAACCTCTGAAACTGCTGGATAATTTTCAACAAAACTTTGCATAGGTTGTAAGACTTACATCATTTTCAGATGTTACACTAAACTTAATTTAATTGCAATTTTCTAGCTCCCATACAACGGACAAACTCGGTGTGAAGTGCGGTTTACACTGGCGTTGAAAACCCACAAAACAAATTCGAGCAGTTTGCGAGCTCGCAAGGGACCTCGCAATCGCGATAGCGTTATAGCGCCAGTGTCCTTGCATGAAGGCAGGTTGTGAGGGTAAGCAGTTTTTTTCGATCATAGTTTAGCAGTTATATTTAGAACACAGCATATTAGAGCTAATAATAGCCTGCTAATAATAACACAGCCTGCATTAGAGCTAATTATAGGCTGCTTACTTACTTACTTACTTATCCGGCGCTACAACCGCTTTGCGGTCTTGGCCTGCCTCAGGAGTGTCCGAAACCGCTCACGGTCTCGCGCCTTCGTCTGCCAGTCCGTTATCCCGGCCTTAATGGCGGACGCCTCCACGCCATCTTGCCACCTCAATTTGGGCCTACCACGCCTCCTCTGTCCTTGTGGACGGCCTAAAAAGACTTTACGCGCTGGGTCGTCCGTTTCCATGCGTATAACATGGCCAGCCCACCGGAGCCTGGCGAGCTTTATACGCTGTACGACAGTGAGGTCGCCGTACATCTCGTATAGCTCGTCATTATAGCGGCTCCTCCATTGTCCTTCCACACATACGGGGCCAAGTATCCTTCTAAGCATCTTCCTCTCGAACGCGGCTATAAGGGTTTCGTCAGATTTGGACAGTGTCCATGTCTCAGAGGCGTATGTGAGCACTGGTACTATTAGAGAAAACCTCACGAATGTTCGGCTACGTGGTAAAACTCGTTTTCTTTCCCGATAATTCCAAAAACTTGTGCCGGTTAGAAAAATGAATGCGACTCGTTCAAATGTCCGGTTGCTACTGTATATTCAATTGTCAAGAGTTCATTACATAATTCATTTTAGTTCATTCTGTATCCTTATCTATGCCTATGAATTCATTTCCTATCTCTAAATTTAGTTCGAATTTCGAATTCGAACTAATTCGAACTAATAAATTCAAATTACAATCTCTAACAACTATATAGGTACTATATAGTCCCAGCTTCGTCCGTCGCGACAGGTTCTTTGAGGTGAACTGCTTTTTCAGGCTGTAGAATGACCGGTTGGCAGCCAGCATCCTTGCGCGCAACTCAGCTTCCATGCTATTGTCGTTGCTGACCTTTGATCCCAGATAGGTGAATTGTGGGACGACTTCAAAAGTGCGTTCACCTATCTGCACGTCACGCTTACGTAGATTCTGATTATTTGTTGGCGGGCCCGCTGATATTGCCACCATCAGTTTGGTCTTTGCCTCGTTTATCTGCAATCCGAGGTTCTCTGCCGCCTGCTCGATCCCTTGGTAGGCTTCTGCTACATAGGAGAGCCGCAGACCAATGATGTCTATATCATCAACGTATGCCAGGATCTGGGTTGACTTATAGAAGATGGTTCCCGTAGTCTCCACCCTCGAGTCACGGATGGCTCTCTCTAGCGCCTAGTTGAATAGGAGACAGGCAAGCTCGTCCCCCTGGCGCAGACCCTTGGTGGTAGCAAAAGGTCCTGAGAGTTTTCCATCCACCCTCACCTGGCATGTGACGTTGGTCATAGTCTTTCTAACTAGCCTTATCAGTTTGGCCGGGATTCCAAATGAGCTCATAGCGTCGTAAAGTTTTACCCTGGCTATGCTATCGTATGCGGCTTTGAAGTCTATGAAGAGATGGTATGTGTCGTTTTTGTATTCAGTCATCTTCTCCAAGATCTGCCGCTTGGTGAAGATCTGATCAGTGGTTGATTTTCCGTTTCGGAATCCTCTTTGATAGTTTCCTACTATCTCTTCGACGTGCGGGACAAGGCGATCCTGAAGGATCAGGGAGAATATTTTATAGGCGGTATTCAACACCGTAATACCCCTGTAGTTGTTGCAGTCCAACCTATCTCCCTTCTTGTATATGGGGTAGATGATGCCGAGATTCCAATCACAAGGCATCGATTTGCTATCCCACACCTCAGTAACAATTTGATGAATCTCGTTTTCTAGTCGTGCACCTCCATTCTTGACCAGTTCGGCTGCAATTCCGTCGGTTCCGGGTGCCTTGTTATTTTTTAGCCGACGGATAGCCTTTCGTGTTTCTTCTATGCTAGGTGGCAGTAGCATGACATTATCTGCTAGTGGCGCTTCTAGCTGTTCGCTAAACTGGTCATTGAGTAATTCATCAAAGTACTGAGCCCACCGCGAGAGGACCTCTGACTGGTTACTGACCAGATCTCCATCCTTGTTGCGACAGCAGGTTACCTTAGGTACAACGTTGTTTCGGTGACCTGCTATCGCTTGGTAAAACTTTCGTGTCGGTCCGTACGCCTCTCTGGTTTGCTCGAGTTCCCGCATGTTTTGCTCTTCCAAAGCATGCTTCTTGGAGCGGTGAACTCGTTTCTCTTCGCGTCTAAGCCGTGAATATTCCTCTGCGCATGCCCGCGTTCTATGCCGTTGCTGCATTGCTCGGTATGCAGTCACTCGGTTCGGTCACTTGTCTGCATTCATCGTCGAACCAGCCAGATTTGGTGTTGCCACGACGTGGTGGGAGTATATTTCTTGCACAGTTTATTATTTTTGTTTTTAGAGCGTTCCACCTCTCGCTCGTAGTTTCGTATCTGTCTTCTGGTAGTAGAGACTCTTCTAAAGCGGTTTTGAATTCCTGTTGGACAGCAATGTCCCTTAGAGAGTCCGTGTTGAGCCGAGCCTGCGTGTTTTCTCCGCCCCCATTGGCGCGGGGGCGGGCGATTCTACAACGTATCACTAAGCAAATAGGCTGCTAATGACTTGAAATGTTAATTTTTTCCTTGTGAAATCCTCAAAAAGGCCGTTAGTAATCATTTGACGAATCACTGTGAACAAAAAGATTCTTTCGATAAAAAATAAATAAAAGCTAAAACTTAAATAAATTTCAAGCAGGACCTACTGCTCGCAACCCTGGCAATGATCAGCGGGAATCCTTGCGATGTACGATGCTGTCACAAATATCTCAAATGAAAAAGCAAAGATGGTATGCTTTAGTTATTTGAGAATAATTTATTTATTTATTCATTTATTTATTTATTTCATATATAACCGACGGACCATCGTGTCTAATCAGCAACATTATAATTAAATTAAGGAGCATATAAATAAACATCTAGTTATAAGCAAACATTAAATGTGACGTAGAAGCAATTTCTCCTTCAACGTGGAAGTAAACATACTAAAATCGAACAAATCTAACACTTCATTGAACTCGATGGACCTGGCGATGGTTGTTGCGGGTACGCGGTACACGGAGATGGAAATTAGATCTAAGAATCCGACTGGGAGCGAACAAATTGATTCTGGCTAGTAATGCCGGGGAATCGATCTCTCCGTTAAGGAGCCGGAATATGAAAAGGCATTGGGCGTTTTTGCGTCGAGAGCAGAGTGGTTCAAGTCCGAGAAGCAGACACCGCTGATGGTCGGAGCCGAGCGTGGTGGGATTGCCATGGAAGGAGTCGAACCGCGTACTTGGTGAGTCTCCGTTGAATGGCTTCGAGGTGATTGATGTCACCAACGCCAAGCGGGCACCAGATCGGGCAGCAGTACTCCAGGCACGACCTTACGATGGCACAGAAGATCGACTTGACGCACATGGGATCGGTAAACTCGCTACAGGTCCGCGTAATTAGACCAAGTAGATGATTTCTCTTCGCTACAACGCTATCAATGTGAGGGCGAAATGACATCTTCTGATCGAGTAGCATCCTAAGATCACGGATACATGTCGTGCGAACCAAAGCCGTGTTGAGCATAGTGTATGTAAACGGGGCAGTGTAACGGGCTCTGCTGAATGATATGCACTGGCATTTATCAGCACACACTTGGAGGGCGTTTCTGCTGCACCTGCTGTCGAGATTCTCAAGGATCATTTGAAGGCGTACACAGTCACTGTAGTTTCTAACTGGAGCGAATATTTTTACGTCGTCGGCGTACATTAGGTGTTGGCCTGGCGGTAAAACAAAAGATAGATCATTTATATAGATGAGGAAGAGTAGCGGTCCCAAATTACTCCCTTGAGGCACTCCGGAGGAGCTGGTGAAGGAGTGAGAACGATGAGATCCTATGCTTATATAGTACGAACGACCAGTTAAGTATGAACGCAGCCAGGTGATGTGCCAGTCGAGGAAACCGAGTTTTTTTACGCGTTCGAGAGTAGAATATCATGAGAGATACTATCGAACGCAGCCCTGAAGTCGATATATACTGCATCAACTTGAGTACCACGATCCATGTTGTCGAAGCAGTAGCCAACAAATTCGGCAAGATTTGTGGTGGAAGATCTCCTTGGGAGAAATCCATGCTGACTAGGGCTCATATAGTTTTGAACTGCTGTGAGTAGCGGATTGTATAGAATGAGCTCAAACACCTTTGCACAAGCGCATAGGGAAACAATGCCACGATAATTACTAGCATGAAGTCGACTGCCTTTCTTATGGATAGGAACCAATCGCGCGTGTTTCCAGGACGCAGGATACATGCCACGCATAAGGGAATCATTAAATATTTTGGCAAGAATGGGTGCAAGTGATTGACGGCAGTGCTTCAAAATGTATGCGGGAATATTGTCAGGTCCAGATGATGTAGATGATTTTATATCGCTGAGTGTGCGCGCAGCTAGTGCTTCGTCAATTGTGGGTAAAATAAAGTCGATAGCATTCGATGGAGTATTGCGAGTGGCCTCAGCTAGTGTGTTAGGATTGTGAACAGGAAGGGAGAATGCATCAGCGAACTATTTGGCGATTGGCGAAAGTGTTGCAAATATCGGATGTATCGATACTAGTTTCGCCATTGTAGGTCATTGACGGAGGGATACTTCTTATATTGCGCCGTTTGTTCCAGAAGCTCTAGAACCGTGTTGGCTTAGAAAACAGCTGCCTTTCAGTACGGCGAATGAAGGAGCGGTAGAGCACACGATTTTGTCGACGATAATTGTTCAGTGCATCGAAAAAAATTCTCCTATGCAGCGATGATCTCGTTCTACTGTAATCCGCGTAGGCTTTTGATTTTATTTTTTCAACCGTCTTAAAGATGTATTAGACCAATCGGGGCCAAAACTTTCGTCGAGCAACAGGAACGCAGGAGTTAATCGCTAAGCGCATAAAAACGCTAAAGAAATCGGTGGCTTCGTCGATAGTGGCAAAGTTGGAGCAGTCAAAATTGCGGTCAAACGACACAATAAGAGAATTCATACATTCCACATTCGTATTGAAGAAATTTCTATTGACTGTACTGCGAGTGTGACTGTTGGTGATGTGTGATAATTGTGCGGGATAATAAATCATCATATCCAATGAAGGATGATGAAAGTCCTCACTGAGAAGTGGAATACTACAGTGTGTTACGTATGGGGGGGAGTTCTCTAGAGCCGAAGTACCATTCACATAGGACAGAGGTGTGATTGAGTCGCACAACATATTGGTTGCGGCAAGGTTTGCGAAGACCAGATCCAATTGACGCCCAGATTGATTTGCAATACCACTCAACTGAAATAATCCGGTACTATGCAACCCATCCACGAAATCGGTATTAGCCACTGAATTGCATAAAGGCGCATAATGCATGACAGAATAACATGGAGAGCAATCGGCTTTTGATGTATTAGTCAGCTCCCATCTGATATCAGGTTTATTGAAATCTCCGAAGACGTGTAATAAATCGCTCTCTTTAATGCGGCTTGAAATTTCACATACACTATCATGTAAAGCGTTCATCACTGCGGGGTCATTCGCATGACTGGGCGGAATGTAAACAACGCCGATGTAAACAGAGACACCTGGCAGCAATGTTTTGATCCAAAGTTGTTCCAGTATGGTATTAGGCGATGCGATTTCACATGTCGGTATTGAAGAGGAACATGCAATTAAAACACCCCCACCGCGTGAGAGGGCACTGTTGGAAGGATTCCTATCGCACCTGTAGATATGATTCAGGGTTTCGAATCATATAATGGACTACTTGATCCACTCGGTGGAATGTTTCAAATGGTTAGGGGATGTATGCAACGTTGCCTCAAAGAAAAAATAGTAGAGTAGAGATTTTTACAGAGAATATTGTTTAAATAGCAAATTCAATTTAAAAATAAATTATTATGTTGCTTTACAATACCAAAAACATGTGTTTAATCACCTCAAACATTTAAATCATCACGCGGTGCTTTTTAAAAAATTCTTGGATTAATTTCTACAGCGCTACATCCGAGCGCTCCATAGCTGGATGCAAAACTCCATAGCTGTTTTGCACACTTCTCCTAAGCGTTTGACATATTCCCCTATTTTTTTTCGCTGGTGTGCGATGATGAGTGAGGTGTAGTTTGTGTTGCTCTCCCTGTTGAAGTGTTTAAAGTGGTGAAAGGGTGTAAATATTGTGGAAATTTTTGTTACACATGACAACTGAATAACAGGACTTTGATATGTAGTGAAGTTGTATCCAGAGACGATTGAAATACTCTTGATTTTAATTAATTTATTTTGTGTTGTTTCAGTAGCTGTAAACAGTTCCAATGTGTTAGTGAACTGTACGAACGAAGGAGGATCTCCTGAAATAGCGTATAACGTGTATTAGTATTAGTAGTAAGCAAAACGGGCATCGATCATTATTAATACACTCGGTGTGCTGATGAGTGTTTGTAAACACTCGTCATGAGTTGCAAGAAATGTATAAGACCGGTGTTGATTAGTGACGACCCGGTTACTTGTATGGGTATATGCCATGGTCAATTTCATCGAGCTTGCACAAGGCTTACTAAGCCAGCGGCTAAGATGATTAATGACATAGTGAACGTGAAGTATTGGTGCGATGATTGCTTGGAACAAGAAGGCTCAGGTGCATCAAAATCCGACGAAATGCTAGAAATCAAAGCGATTTTAGAAAACATTAAATTGTCAATTGTTGCTATCGAGGAGAAAATTAAAAAGAGTGTGTGTGAAGTTGTTAGCATTGGTATTACCAATATGCAGAAAACTTCGATTGATGCTATTGAAACGAAATTGGCCAGTAGTGTTAGTGATGCGGTTAACACCGGCATCTCTAGCATTGAGAAAAAATTAAATGCAATAGTTGCATGCAATATGCCACAAAAAAACTTGGTAGAAAAATCTGATGCAACTTCCCTTACAGGGTTTCTCAAGCCAGTTCAACATCGTAACACTATTTTTCGAACACGTTAAACCAGCGGTCGGCAAACTTTTAAGGCAAAGGGCCAACTTTAGTAAATGATCGAGTGCCGCGGGCCAGGAGAATGCGGTTTTATTATTATTACGCTTAAAAAATAACAATAACAAAAATCTCGTGAAAATGTATGGATCTGTTTCACTATATTTAAAACTTTGTATTGCATGTTTTGCGTAGGCAAAAGTCAAAAGCTCTGCCATCGCAAAGTCGCATGCAAAACTTTAAATAAATTTATTGCAACCAGTCTTCAGTGCATCTCATCAATATAAAATTTCGTGTGCGATTTCCTTCATTCCGAAAGTCTTATTGTCGTGTTGATACAATGTTAACCGTTATGTAATTAACGGTTGCATTTACAAAATTGACAAATTCATGGGTTTATCATAGATAATCACCCATTCTAACAAATAGTTAATTGCATTTTGAATAGTAGTATCCCATTAGACAACAGGCAACCTCTATCAGTCACTTCACCTTGACACCTCTATCAGTCAAGCTCTAACCATGATGACCAAAAAAGTAAACCAACCAACTTAGAAGCGTGCGCGATCAACGAATGACACCCCGTAGCGTTTTATTTGGACTGCATACAGAAGTTTTTCGTCGCATGACAACGTTTCTGCGTTTTGGTCACCAACATCTTGACACTATTAGTCAACCATCAAAGCATCGCAAGAGAGCCTATTTTTGAGGTTTCAAAAAAGCTAAAAATGAAGACAGAGGTACAAGTGGCTACATTACTGGGTTATCTGGGCCGGGAGATCGATGCAACCCGCCAAACAGTGAAATAGTGCTTGGGAAACATAAACACATATATCAGGAAGCAGAAATCGCGTCCACTGGTTTCGCAATGGCAAACAGTGACGCCAAAACTCAATGCGTTCATATTAGGTGAGTTTCGGCAAAATTTCGACATGACACCCTAGTCCGCAAACTGGTACAACATCCGTCACATGTGTTCCATCGATTTTTTCTGGATCAACATGATCCAAAAGCTCTACTCTAACAATTTTGTCGCGAAAACTTGGGATGCCTATAGGCATGTCTTCGTCCATCGTGGTAAAAATTCCAAATAACTGATGAAAGGCAACTCCCAAGGTCTTAGATTTATTTGTCCAAGGAAGCTGAAATAATTACCTTTCAAATGATGTACATGTAAATAAATTATCTCTCCTAGTTTTATTCTACAGCCAGCCGAAAAAAGGCTATTGTTTTCATGCAAACGTTACGGGGATATTGAGCACGAGTTCTAACATACCGAACGATCCGTCATTCCATAGTACTTTAATTAAAATTGAAAGAGTACGATGGTATAAAATGTTATTCTAAAAGATATACAGTAATGTGTATACGAATAGTTTCTTTCCATCTTTCAAAATCAGTCAAAATCTTTCGCGGGCCGGATTGATTGTTGCGGTGGGGCGCATTTGGCCCGCGGGCCGGACTTTGCCGACCGCTGCGTTAAACGATTTTCAACATCGTACATACAATTCGAATCCGTAAACTCTTTTCGATTTGGTAACACTAGGTTTTGAACGCGTAAAATCCCAACTCGAATCTGGAAAATGTAAATTTGGGTGTCTTGTCACCCATTATTGAGCGAAAAATAAATGAATCAAAAAATGATAGCAAACAATTGTGGAAGTTGTTAAAGTTGGTTGCAAACAGGTTCCAATGAAACAGGTAGGGTGCAATTTAATGACAAGATAATCGAAGATGAATCAGAAATTGCCCGGTTGTTTAATGAACACTTTGTCAATAGTGTTATGGACATACATAAAAGCATTCCTCAATGCAATGAACCAGAGCAAATTAAAAATATGGAGCAAACAAGAAAAAGATTTCACTTTCAGCCGATTGATATTCCAACACACCAAAGAATCTGTTTCAAATTGAAAGGAGCTTCTGGACTTGATGATATAAATGGTAAAGTGATACGAGATTGTCTCAGTGACAGGGGACACGTTACATAACATTATTAACGATTCTTTGATTACGGGACAATTTCCAAATACTTGGAAAGAATCAATAGTGATTCCCATCCCTAAGATTAATGGTACAATCATTGCAGAAGAGTTCAGACCGATAAATTTCTTTTCGGCATCGCGAACGCATTGAGTTCATTTGTTAATTTTAACGACTGGTCCTATGCCTGGTGCCGTTAAACAAACGACTGTCAAGAGCGTATGCGATACAAATTAACAGTCGTTTAATTATACTGCTCGAATTTTTTCCCCGTGTTTGCCTATATGCGATATCGAGCAGTCGTTAACTGTTTTGACGGTCGTTTATTTTAACAGGAATGAACAACAAATGAACTCGGTTAAACCAAAATTAACTTTAAACGACTGTTAAAATGTGTTCATTTATTCGCGATGCCGGCTATTAGCTGTCTTTTTAGATTTGAAAAGAGCCTTTGAAACAATATCGAGACCTTTGTTAATCAATGCCTTAAAAAACTTCGGTATTGTGGGACAAGAACTTGATTGGTTTAAAAATTATTTAGAAGGGAGAACTCAGAGAACTCGTTTTAAAACCACAACATCGGAATCTCTTGAAAACTCATTGGGAGTCCCCCAAAGAAGTGTGCCTGGTCCTATTTTGTTTATTATGTATATAGATGACATGAAAAATGTATTAAATTTTTTTGATATTAATCTCTTTGCTGACGACACGGTTTTCTTTCTCTCTTGTAGCTCTGTAAAAGAAGCAACAACGAAGCGGAATGAGGATCTGGCCTCGATAGATCAATGGTTGAAGTACAAAAAATTGAAATTAAATGCAAAAAAACTAAAATGTTAGTGCTGTCCCGTACCAAGACCCTCTTTGACTTACAGATCAATATTGATGACGAGGCCATAGAGAGAGTTAAAGAAATAAAATATCTTGGAGTCACAATAGATGAAGAACTTAAATTTAAAAGCCACATTGATAATATCATTAAGAAAATGGCAAAAATACGGGATTATTTGTCGACTAAAAAAAGACTTAAGTGTTTTTGCAAAGATACAGCTTTACAAGTCTCTTATGGCTCCACATCTGGATTTTTGTCCATCAATTCTTTTTATGGCTAATGCAGGACGAATGACAGGAATGCAAAAACTGCAAAACAGAGCAATGCGAGCTATTCTAGGATGCGGATGGTATACGTCGTCATTGATTATGCTAGATACCCTAAAATGGATGTCGGTGAAACAAACAGCGGGTAATGTACCAAACAATGATTTTTGTTTATAAACTCCTGAACAGTCACTTGCCTCAATATCTTTGTGATCGGGTTGTTCGAGGATTAAATGTGCACGACTACAACACAAGAAGAGCAGCAGATCCGAGAGTTAATAAGGTTGAGACAGCATCAGCAATGAACTCTTTGTTTTTCAAAGGCATACAAACTTTTAATATGATGCCCAGAGTGGTTTGTAATGCAGACACTATACCCCAATTTAAGAGACTGTGTGCAACTCACATCAAGGCCACTATTGTATGAAGTATGACTGTTGTGACAATAGTAAGGAAGTAGATTAATTTAGAAAAGACGAAATCCGCGAAAGCGTGAATGAAATATAAATTGATAAATAAATGTTTTAGTCACTTGTTGTGTAAACCTCACTTGTCATCACCAGCTTTGATGATGATGATGATTTTAGCTTTTTTTTTGCTTTTATCTCTTTCTTTATATCTTTTTAAAATTAAATTTAAAAAAGTTAAAATAAATAAACAAGTTAACACAAAAACAAAAATAAAAGAAAAGAATGAGTCGATATAGCATTGAGACACGCGCGCGAAAAATAGTAAATATAATTTGATAACTTTCCTGGGGGTACTGGTTTGGTCCAATGCAACCCGAAACGTGAATCGTCATAAATTGTACAGTAACGGAATAAGGAAAAAGTACGCTGTGAGATAGTTTTGAAAGTGGTTCTCTATCGCCATTAGTTGGTTGTAGGTTGAACCGGCTATACAAGAGAAACGAAAGCAGGTACCATGTGTTGAGACCGACCATGACTGCTTCATAAAGAGGAGAAGAAAGAAGTTTTGTAGCCACCACGTTCTTGCAATACTTACTTGCCTTATGATTTGATTATTTGCTTAATTACTAATTTACAACAACACAATTATCGATAAGATACAATCGTTCCTCTCAATACTATATCGGGGTAAAAGGTGGGACTCATCATCATCATTGAACCGTTGAAGATTGATAAATAATAATAATAATAATAATAATCATTAAATTATTTGCTTGCAAATCTTCATAGCAACGTTGCATACATCTCCTAACCATTTGATACATTACACCGAGTGGATCAAGTAGTCCATTATATGATTCGAAACCCTGTAATGATCGTCAGTGAGGAGGGAAAAAGGTATGGACTGAGTAAGCCAAGTATCAGTGAGAATTATAAAATCATATTCTGATTCTGATAGCGCCAGGCGAAGATTTGTAGTTTTCGTTCGTAGACCACGTACATTTTGGTAGTAGATAGAGAGACTAGGATGAGCTGAGCGAGGTGCATCGCCGGATGCAGTGGTAGATTGCTATTCGTCTGACGGGCCAGCGTCAGCAGATTCATCAGTCCATTTAGCGTTTACGCGACGCGGTCTTTTTTTAGGAGTGGCTAAGCACTCGGGAGGTGACCTGGTAGGTGTGGTGGTAACAAGCATTCGCTTATTAAGGTCTTGATGTGGTTCGTTTGTAAACAAAGCTGTATCTGTAGTGGTCATGGCAGGCGAGGAAATCGTAACAGGCTGTGCGAGCGTATCTGTTGTAGTGGTTGGTATCGGGGCACACGAATGTGAGAGAGGATTATGATAAGTGTCGGTAGCGAGAGTAACGTATTGATCGAGCATCGAATTTGTATCAGTTGTTGCACAGGTATTAGTGTTATAATTATTGGTCCGATAGTCACGGGTTCAAGCCCCAAATGGACCGTGCCACCATAATTAGGACTGACTATCCTGCTATGGGGGGATCAATAAGTCACTGAAAGCCCAAGCTCACTTCACTAGTGGGTACAGGCAGGCCTTGACCGACAACGGTTGTTGAGCCAAAAGAAGAAGAAGAAAGTCACGGAACTCTCGGTAGGTAAGAGCAGAGGGCCATGTCTCAGGTGAGAGAGCCTTGTTGCGTAGAGTGGCTGGTATGCCCACCTTAAATGAGATAAATGAGAGTGTACTAGTGTCGGCACCAAGTTTTGTCAGACGGTGTACAAACACATCCCGCTTATCGAATGCTAGACGTACTTGCACCATGAGAGAAATCTGCTCAGTGGTAACCGATGGGTAGTGTGGGTGTTATAATACCAGGGATATTTTTGACCACTGAATTAAACAATTCAGGGTGAGACGACGCTGGATTGTGATGAATGGGCCGTTGAGATGGTAATTCGGTGGCGGTATGCGTCGAACGCAAGCAGGAACGGATCTCCTCCTTTAAAACTTCCAGAAGCTCAAACTTAATAGCTGTGGTATGCTGTGACAGCTCGCTACGGAAGCCCGCTTTAAGGTCGGCTATGCTGGACGATAGGTCGACAGAAGTGTGAGTGTAGGGGGTGGACGACCTCAAGACGGCCGTACGCGGATCCTTTTGAAACTTCACACAGGCCTTGCAGGCCCAACAAAGTTGTGCACAGGACTCAATAGTAGTATACAGCTCCTCAGAAAGTCCGCTGCATGAGAAGTGAAACTCACAGTTGTACCAACCCTGATACTTCACAACGCGATCAGCAGCTACGATGTCATTGGCACAGGCGGAACAGATACCAGCCATTAGCTGGTATCGCGAAAGAATTGGTTTAAAATTAACAGTCGTTAAAAATTAACCAGAGTCGTTAAAAATTGCTAGAATTCGGCATCGCGAACGCATTGAGCTCATTTGTTAATTTTAACGACTGGTCCTATGCCGCCGTAAAACAAACGACTGTCAAGAGCGTATGCGATACAAATTAACAGTCGTTTAATAATACTGCTCGAATTTTTTCCCCGTGTTTGCCTATATGCGATATCGAGCAGTCGTTAACTGTTTTGACGATCGTTTATTTTAACAGGAATGAACAACAAATGATCTCGGTTAAACCAAAATGAACTTTAAACGACTGTTAAAATGTGTTCATTTATTCGCGATGCCGGCTATTGTTTGTGGTACAGTGAATGTTGAAGCGATGTTTTGATTATAGGCCAGGAATCGTTCCCAGGTGATTGTAGGTGGGTGATCTGATTGTAAATGAAGACCAGGTTCTTGGATTCACTGCGCTAGCAGACAGGTTGTGCAGGAAATGTGTTTTCACTGAATAATATTGAAAACTTTCCAGAGCGCAAAGAACCTTCGACCAGACACAAGGCGTTTGACGTTTAACGGATACTCTAATAACACGAATAATGAGTTGAATTACTTCAAGCTTTGCCAAAGAGAATATTTGAAATGTTCCATGATTCAGGGTGATTTTAGTTATGACAATATGCTCTTATATTCGTTATTTTTTAAATATCCTCTTCAGCACTCCATGTTACCTTTGTATGGAACTGTAATATTTTAACTGCATAGATAAACGAAGAGCCAGATTAAAGGTACCCAGATAAACCACGGTCCATTGCACGAGATTTGTATTAGAGATTAAAAGAAGTTATCTGTTGATTACAATAAAGTAATTCCAGTCAAAATTCAATAGTTGAACACTTTTTAGTTGACATGCTTTTTAGTTGAACGCTCTATAGTTGGTTTACTTACTTACTTACTTATCCGGCGCTACAACCGCTTTGCGGTCTTGGCCTGCCTCAGGAGTGTCCGAAACTGCTCACGGTCTCGCGCCTTCGTCTGCCAGTCCGTTATCCCGGCCTTAATGGCGGACGACTCCACGCCATCTTGCCACCTCAATTTGGGTCTACCACGCCTCCTCTGTCCTTGTGGACGGCCTAAAAAGACTTTACGGGCTGGGTCGTCCGTTTCCATGCGTACAACATGGCCAGTCCACCGGAGCCTGGCGAGCTTTATACGCTGTACGACAGTGAGGTCGCCGTACATCTCGTATAGCTCGCCATTATAGCGGCTCCTCCATTGTCCTTCCACACATACGGGGCCAAGTATCCTTCTAAGCATCTTCCTCTCGAACGCGGCTAAGAGGGTTTCATCAGATTTGGACAGTGTCTATGTCTCAGAGGCGTATGTGAGTACTGGATTTATATAGGTAATATATGGTCCCAGCTTCGTCCGTCGTGACAGGTTCTTTGAGGTGAACTGATGAGTTGGTTAACATTTCAATTAAAAAGCATGTGTATGTATGGGTAAACCGGTTTTTGAAAATTTCACAAAAATCTCATGGCTTACCGAGAAAAAATTCAAAAAAAAATGTATGGAAAAACGTGTCAACTAAAAAGCACATATTCAATAGTTGGGAGGGAATCGAAGTTCAACCAGTGAGTTTAGACTGTGTTTTCATGTGAATATATTAATGTATCAAAATTTTAATTTATTGTTCAAAATCATGTTCTGTATCATAATTTTTGTTTAATAAACGACAATGATATGAACACATAAAAAGAGAAATGTGTACTCAGACACCTGTATTTACAACTTATGATACTGAATCGTCAATTTATACTATGTTGGGTAAAACCAGGTTTACTGGGCAAGCTAAAGCATATATCTGGAAGTATCTATACATGGTATATGGTATATGGGTCTAATAAACTCCGTGGTAAACCAAAAAGTCAGTGCTATCCAAAGGGATGATTGCCATAGCAGATCTTAATTACCTACGGTTATTACGAATGATAAGAAGAATGGAAGCTTTGGGATAAAACCATTGTTATCATTGTAATCATAATTTTGTGCTACTCGGATTGCATATTCTTCTATTTTTAATTAAAGCGAGATATCAATTTTATCCCGTGTGAATCCGGGTAAATCAGCTAGTTTTTTTTTATATTTTCTTTTGAGGTATATTGAATGTTCTATTGAATTATTATGAATATTCTAATGAATTCTATTGAAGGAATTGAGTTACTCTGGTTAGCATCAAATACTGGAAAGAGAATAGTGAAGGGATTCGAGTCACGTGCAACATCATATTTTTGTAAATGGATCTTACATTTAAGGGCACGAAAAAAACAACATGGATTTTATAAGTATGCATGTTTTTGATTGGATCCGAGCGTGTTATATGTGGCACCCTAAATTCATAAACCAGTGAGCTTCAATCCGTTTTTCAATGAACACCTTGTTACGGTTAATGTTTAGTTATGCTCTGCAGAAAATCATGTCAATAACTGTACAAAAATAACTTAAATCATACATGTATGTCAACATAGCAATGGAATGTATCAGGTCTATTGGAAATCGGACCTTCTAAATTTCTGCACAACCTTTTGCATTGTCAAAATGGCATCCGTTTGTGAAATTGAAATTTTTTTTATCATTGCTAATAGTTTTTGGCAAATCAGCTGCATTAGTACTTTATGAGCGTATGAAATAACCTTTTTGTGAAAAACCATTAAAAAAAAAAATAAAAAAAATAGCGAGGCTTGGTGTTATGAGGTTTTTTTCAAGTTATAAGCTAAATTTTACTGGATGGAAGCCACAGCAAGCCACAAAGTTAACAAATGTATGGAAAAATGCTCAAAGAAAATTAGGAATTCAAGCCTCGGTACGTGTAGGGCAGGTATGTCAAACTGGCGGCCCGCGGGTCGCATGCGGCCCTCGTCAATGCTGAATGCGGACCGCGAGAATATTTTGAGAATTGCTAAAATCACTCCAAACCAAAAAACTGTTATTACTATTTGTCGAAGTGTATTTAATTTTCCAGAGAAGAACAATCATTTAGATGGTATATTTTTCGAATCTAACATGAATGTACCCATAACATCTCATAAACTTATTCTACACAATCGTACAGAACAATAGAGACCCTTAAGAAACATCCCCGGTACCATTATCCATGCGATTTCGGTCTCATCGGGCTCTATCTGGGCGCCCATTAAAATAATCCCTTACCCAACCGACATTATCGCGCGACATTTTACAATTTTGTATGAGAAAAAACGGGCTCAAAACATGCTCAAATCGTGCTCATTAGCAGCACTAAAGAGCACGTTTCTGCAACGGTGCGACAGCATGTATCATACATGTAGTTTCTGTATGCTACATTATTGTTCAATTTCTTTCATTCTCTCCTCTCTCCCAAAACAAACACAGACTCTCTTTCATTTTCCCATTCCACACATTCGCTCTTTATTTTACCTGTTTACCTCTACTCACACATACACTTTTCAATACTCACATTTCACACTGCCGAAAACCCGTTGCGGGATACACACGTACCCGTCTTGCCTGTCTTCTCTCCTCGTCCTTCCTTTCATCCAGCGTTGTCTTCGTCGAATGGTGTGCACGCGTTAAAAATTCTTCCTGCTTGCCTCCCTCTCGCTGTTCCCAGATGCTGCGCTAGCGTGCTGGATAATCGTCCCAACCTTCCTGCCGCCTCTCCTCTACCAGGCGCTAGCACGTTGGAGGATCGTTCCTGCCTTCCTGCCACTTCTCCTTCGTCCGGCGCTAACGCGTTGAATGATCGTTCCTGCCTCTCCTGTCCTTTTGTTTTTGGCACTGCTGGTGAAAGAGGAAATATTATCTATTTTGAAAACCGCTGTTCCATTTAACGCGAAGCATAATACTTACCAACCAATTGATTATTTCTATCGTGGTCCGTGCTCACTTCCGTTTGTGCGTGTGTGACGATTTGCTATAGAAAACGAAATTGATTTGATATCACCAATTATTAATACCATTTAGTTTGATACAGATTGATATAATCCTTTATTAAAAGCTGTACTTACCAAATAACGTACTGGTTTCACGAGAGAAAAAACGAGCACGCATCGACGCGTCCTTCTGCTTACAAACTTGATTTTACACTGCCACTTTTTCATATGAACGCGAAGCAGCGCCTTCCTCTGGTGGCTATACAGGTATTTCCCGATATACGCCATACTCGAAATACGCGATTTCGCTATAAGCTTTTTGTCTAAATTTGACAGTTCTTTGAGCAAATTGTACTAATTTGACACATCAAATATCAAATTCAAAATAAATTCGCTTTTGGTCGAATATTAAAAATCATTTCAAAAGGTGTACAATTGTAATATTCAGTTGAAATCATATCAAATAACTAATTTAGTGGCTAAAACCTACCACTTCATGCAAAATTATATCAAAATTAGCTATAATTTGACCGAAAACTCGACATTTGCTAATATTCGAGATACGCTATTGCCTCCGCATTAATAGCGTATATCGGGGAGTACCTGTACAATGATACAAAGAGCGGACGAGAGAAGATCGCTTGCATGAACGCTTGGTGTGGCAAGCGAAATTGGATAAGTCCCAGAAAAGCGAGACACAAGAGTTTCTCTCGAACGATGGAAAGAGAAGAACCATATGAAACATGAGGATGGTTGATGTTACACAGCCAAGTTGCGAGCAAAAAGTGACCAACACCCAGAAGAGCAAGACAGAGTGAAAATTTTTCTGAATGTTAGAATGAGAAAAATGATAGATACACATAAAAAACGCGCGATAATGCCGGTTGGGGATAGGAGCTTCTACCCAACCGGCATTATCGCGCGATTTTTATGTGTATCTATCATTTTTCTCATTCTAACATTCAGAAAAATTTTCACTCTGTCTTGCTCTTCTGGGTGTTGGTCACTTTTTGCTCGCAACTTGGCTGTGTAACATCAACCATCCTCATGTTTCATATGGTTCTTCTCTTTCCATCGTTCGAGAGAAACTCTTGTGTCTCGCTTTTCTGGGACTTATCCAATTTCGCTTGCCACACCAAGCGTTCATGCAAGCGATCTTCTCTCGTCCGCTCTTTGTATCATTGTACAGGTACTCCCCGATATACGCTATTAATGCGAAGGCAATAGCGTATCTCGAATATTAGCAAATGTCGAGTTTTCGGTCAAATTATAGCTAATTTTGATATAATTTTGCATGAAGTGGTAGGTTTTAGCCACTAAATTAGTTATTTGATATGATTTCAACTGAATATTACAATTGTACACCTTTTGAAATGATTTTTAATATTCGACCAAAAGCGAATTTATTTTGAATTTGATATTTGATGTGTCAAATTAGTACAATTTGCTCAAAGAACTGTCAAATTTAGACAAAAAGCTTATAGCGAAATCGCGTATTTCGAGTATGGCGTATATCGGGAAATACCTGTATAGCCACCAGAGGAAGGCGCTGCTTCGCGTTCATATGAAAAAAGTGGCAGTGTAAAATCAAGTTTGTAAGCAGAAGGACGCGTCGATGCGTGCTCGTTTTTTCTCTCGTGAAACCAGTACGGGAAAAAACTATTTGGTAAGTACAGCTTTTAATAAAGGATTATATCAATCTGTATCAAACTAAATGGTATTAATAATTGGTGATATCAAATCAATTTCGTTTTCTATAGCAAATCGTCACACACGCACAAACGGAAGTGAGCACGGACCACGATAGAAATAATCAATTGGTTGGTAAGTATTATGCTTCGCGTTAAATGGAACAGCGGTTTTCAAAATAGATAATATTTCCCTCTTTCACCAGCAGTGCCAAAAACAAAAGGACAAGAGAGGTAGGAACGACCATTCAACGCGTTAGCGCCGGACGAAGGAGAAGCGGCAGGAAGGCAGGAACGATCCTCCAACGTGCTAGCGCCTGGTAGAGGAGAGGCGGCAGGAAGGTAGGGACGATTATCCAGCACGCTAGCGCAGCATCTGGGAACAGCGAGAGGGAGGCAAGCAGGAAGAATTTTTAACGCGTGCACACCATTCGACGAAGACAACGCTGGATGAAAGGAAGGACGAGGAGAGAAGACAGGCAAGACGGGTACGTGTGTATCCCGCAACGGGTTTTCGGCAGTGTGAAATGTGAGTATTGAAAAGTGTATGTGTGAGTAGAGGTAAACAGGTAAAATAAAGAGCGAATGTGTGGAATGGGAAAATGAAAGAGAGTCTGTGTTTGTTTTGGGAGAGAGGAGAGAATGAAAGAAATTGAACAATAATGTAGCATACAGAAACTACATGTATGATACACGCTGTCGCACCGTTGCAGAAACGTGCTCTTTAGTGCTGCTAATGAGCACAATTTGAGAATGTTTTGAGCCCGTTTTTTCTCATACAAAATTTGAAAACGTCGCGCGATAATGTCGCTTGGGTTTTTCAATACAAAAAAACCGGTTGAAACGTGACAATGTCGGTTGGGTCGGGCTGAAAGCGAGAAACGTCGTGGCGGCGCGATACATGTTGCATGCATGTGTACTACATTGCATGACCCCCCTCGCTTTCTTTCGGATTGCAATGAGTTCAGACACACTTAAGAATCCGTTGTTCAATTTTTTTTTATTTCTTACTTTCTTTTTATGCACCCGCGGGAGAGTGCGAAACGACAAAGAAAAGAAAACACACACACACCTGCTCCTCGCCATGGTGTTTTTCGCAATGTGATCGTAGGAGAACGCGAACGCAAAAACACACACACAAAACCACGCACGCACGCAGGCATGCACACAAACACACACCCCACTCCTCCCCCCTCGTGTTTTCGCAAGGCGATTCCATAGGAGATCACGAAACAGCAAAAAACACACACAGAACCACGCACGCACACATACACACACAGACACAGACACCTACTCCTCCCTTCAAGTGCAAAACAAGATTTGCCAATCTTTATGGGATCACACACCACGAATCTTTGTCAGATAAAATTATCGTAATTTAACAAAATTATTCGTAACATATGGGTTCTTGTTATAAGAAATGCCTCCATACCACCATATACCACCATATACCACTTCGAACTTAGAAATTAGCGAAAAATAATGTTTAAACACGTTTTTTTTACAATTTTCCTCTTGATCTATCAAAAAATTGCATGCCAATATTTTTGTTATTCATCCAGCGGTGGATAGCTCGAATGGCTTAAAAAAGATTCGCAACAGGCTGGTAGACTTCCCCTACCTCAGTGAAAAAGTGTGGTTCAGTGATATTTTCTAACATAAGTGCCATGTTAGAACGCGACTAATGAGAAATTTCCTATTTTAATAATAAGGATGAAAACAACGCATGTGACTTTAAAAGTACACTAAACATTTTTTTTAAATAAAAAAGGCACAATAAAAAAATTGCAAATTTATAAATAAGAAACTATTCCAGATTTGAAGCGAGGAGTACAAAAAGTCAATTTGTTTAACAATAATGATTTTAAACAGTATTTTATATGAATATTGAGATATATTTTTTATTCTCAACTTTGCGGCCCACGAATCACTAAAAATATGTACTTGCGACCCTCTTATGAATTGAGTTTGACACAGCTGGTGTAGAGTATGAAAACCAATCAAAGTTTGCGTTGTAAAAAAACGTGGAGTTTAAGACAAAAAAAAAATAAAACAATCAGGGGTGTCGCTAGGTACATGAAAATCTTGGCTATATCATAGTAATCAGATAATAGAAATCATATATTATACATACTTTTTGATAATTTTAGATTATTGTCTTTTGCACCAGATTCAACCGTCAACAATTCATTATTGGCATTTACCGATGATTGTTGTGGCCGATTTCTAATGACCTCCATTGACCATAGCTGAAATGAAAAATGTGTAAATGTATAAATAAACATTAGTAGATTTGCTCTCAATGATTTTGTTGTAAAGGATAATTGAAATGAATTGAAATACAAAATTCACTTTATTAACTTTATTGCTAACTGAACAGCACTTTTTAACGTTTATATGTCTGTTTGCAGTGAGGTGATATGTAAAGGCTGGGGTAAGGGAAAGCAGGGCAAAATGGACATGTGGAGCAAAATGAGCACCCTCTATTTAAGCATTATTTCACTACAAAGATACTTTCCAATGCTCAAAATGTATTCATTAGAGTGTTCTATGAACAGCGCTTACGTAACAAATTACCAAAAAATGCATAATAAAGTTTAGTAGCATATTGATGTAATTTTTGCCACTTCGAAAATAAGCTTAAACCAATGTCAATGTGATGCATGGAAGTTTTACATGATATTCTTTAAAATGTGTGATATGTCTATATAATTTGTCTGAAGAAAGCAAGGCGATTGAATGTGTATTTTTAGTAACATAACACAAAATACAAAAATGTTTCAGAGCAAAATGGGCAGTTTCGCTTGAGGCAAAATGGGCAGATGCTTTTTGTCCCTTCAATAATGATCCCAGACACAGCTTCAAAAGATTCAATTTTGTAGATTAAAACGTGTAAAAACTGTTTGAAATTTGATAACATATTTTTGGAAGAGTTTTAAGAGCTTTGCTGATCAGCAAAACAAAAGATAGAACGAAAAAATATTTCACGAAACGTGCACAAAAGCATAGACCATTACCTAAGCGCAGTTGTTGTGGCCCATATTGCCCCAGTGTTTTGACGTTTCACAGTTTGTTTAAATATGCCCATTTTGCCCCAGGGTTATGCCCATTTTACTCCACGTGTCAAAAACGCTTCTCGTAAATCATCAACTTTAATTTTACTCTGATTTCATGTTTAAAGTTGTTTTCATTCTATTTAAAATATCTGCCAATATCTGGCAATTTTAATCCATAGATAAATAGTGGATGCATATAATAATGAAAGAAAAATTGTGTTTTGTGGCATATTCAAATGAATATTCATTGAACTGCTTAATATGTCCATTTTGCCCCACTTTCCCCTACATTGTCCGTACTTGCTAGTGTAAGTACGTTTTTCACTGGCGCATCTGGTGGCGGCTGACCAAAGCATTTTGCCAAACAATTTGAAGCCGCGTCAGAAAGTATGTTATTTTACCATGTTTTTACTTAAATCGGACGAGAAAAGTTTTGATACATATACCGATAACGCTACACGCATTGCATCCATTTTCGCATCGAAAAACGATAAAAATAATACATTACAGGGTTTACCTAGCCAATCCGGCATCGTCAAAGCGTTATCGGTCGACGTAAATACTTTTTCGGGCGTCGTAAACCCTCAATTGGGCACTGTCATTTCTATTCGGGCCTTGTGAAGTATGAATCGGGCAAAATACAGAATGAATTGGGCCTACTTTATATTTTGTTGCTTTCTAGCTGTAAAACAATACTTTTTTGCTAGTAGTTGAACTGATATGTATGAAAATTCACTATTTTTAAGTTTAATCACATAACAAATTATTCAAATTCCTTTTTTAAAATTTTTAATTCAAACCCGTACAATGCAATTTGGTTTTATATTTTTTTAAAAATATAATATGTTTGGTGATTTAATTAGGTAAACATTTTAAAATAATATATAATAAGTTAAACAACATGCAAAATACGTATTTTTAATCAACTTGATAGATCAAACACACCGAAGCTACCGATTTAACACCTTCAAGAGTAGGACGCTTTCATTCTGTACTATGCCCGATTCATACTTCACAAGGCTCGAATAGAAATGACAGTGCCCAATTGAGGGTTGACGTCGCCCGAAAAAGTATTTACGGCGACCGATAACGCTTTGACGATGCCGGATTGGCTAGGTAAACCCTGTATTTTGAATTACCAATATTAAATTTTTTTATTAACGATGATTTAAAAGTTCTTAATTTTTCTTTGGTGCAATAGGCTTGCTCATCTTCAGCCATACGACCTGATCACGACACTCGAATGGAAGCTTTAATTAAACGTAGTTAACTTCATTTTTTACATTTTAATGCATGTAAGATTGTTAAAAACGCTTCTAAACCTCGATAAAACTTTCATTGATTCGAATTGGTTTAAATGATTCCAATGTTTTGACGTTCGATTCGATTCGACTACCGTTCGAATCCCGCGATCGGGCGGATAGTGTGGCTTTCCTCAAACAATCCTCAAATCTTATCCATTTTAGTGCATTCACAATCATCCTCAAAATTCTATTTACACTTTGAAAACCGGCATGACGTCACAGTTTCTCGAGTGAGCACGTAGTGCATGACATGTGAGCGAAGAGAGCGACAATTTCTCGTGCGACTGTTATCACTCTTTTTTCATTGCAATAAACGGCGTAGCACACGCAGTTCTCGTTATTTCTTTCCTCCCTCAATTGTTTTAAAGAGAATAACTGAACGTTAGATGCTTAGCTGAACGGTGAGCAAAGCCGTCAAACGAATTCATTTGATGCAGCACTAGAAGTCCCATCGCATTCGAGAAAGGTATGTTATTCCGCTTGCCGCCGTTACGACTCATTGAATTTTTCTGACTTTTATTTATTTTTTAAAGATCTTTTGAATGCACCAATAAAAAAATTGTATCTCATATGGTAATTTAAAAAAAAAAATTTTCAATCTAAAACCGCCATATGGAACATTTTTGTCCCATAAGCAAACTTAATTGTGATGGCTGGCATCCCTGCTGTCAACGAGTGACGGGTGTGCTTCTGTAAGTCTGACAGCTCTGGCGTGTACGCGTTTTCGTAACAAGGCATGTCAATATGAATAGAACAATAAAAGTGAGCGAAAGTATTCAACTACATACGTGCTTTTACTCATGCTTACTACGCGCTTATTTTTTCGCTATATTCAATAGGCTAGTAGGGTAAGTGTACCGATTATGGCCATAGTACCAATTATGACCATAACGACAACCCTATTTTTGCTCTAAAAGAGTAAATTCACATTCTGCACTCTCAGATGGATTTTTTGCATCAAATATGAACCTTTTAAAATATTCATGCTTCATTAGTTACGTGTCAGAAACATCCATTTATAAAATATCACTCTTCTATAATGTTCCGCTAAGATTTTGGCCATCTCTTACCATTTTGCTAAGAGTAAAAGCACCACTGTAGGATATTAGTGATTTACAAGCATCTAAACATATTTTTATATGAAAAAAACACCATTATGATGTAAAACGCTTGTTATTTAACAGCTTCACATCAAAATTTATAAATTTAGCATCAAAAATGTGCCTTTTTGCCATATGTCCATAATTGGTACTACTTAACAACGATGTACCAATTATCACACTAGGTAAATATACAAATTATGGCCATAGTATCAATTATGGCCATAAGGAGCACTTCCTGTTGTATAAACCAATCTATTTCCTTTTAAAACGTTCGAAAGCATTTTAATATAAATTATAAACTGTATTATGATCATGGTTTTCATTAGCAACGTATAGGACACTATCATTTATTAATTATTCCGGGTTTAAAATCAGTCCTCAGAAGAGCCGACACTCGTTAGCTTTTTTCGAAGACCATTGCGGTTGAATTTTAGTGACTTTTAAAACTATTAATCCAAATTTCAACCTTGAAAATTTAACATTTGTCAATTATCACTACAAACTTAACGAATCGATTTTTAAATGTATAAACAATGTTCAACTCAACTGTCAAAAATGTTCGCACTGTCATGTACGCCATGTTCTCTAATTTTCATTATAAACAATGTGTCATGCTATTTGTTGTCAATAAATGTCTCCTACATTCACTAGTGAAGCAAAAGTGCGTGCTATCTTTCAAGTACATTGCAAAATACGTCTTTAATTCAATAACAACTTAATTTCTCGTCCTTTATGCTGCAAGCCTTTGTTGTATGCGTCCCAGTTCAGCGTCCTAAACCTAACCCCCCCTGGGCGGACCGCACACTCAAACGACTCAAACGTGTAAAAAGAGCTGCTTATCGTCACTACCAAACGCGCCGCTGCCAAAGATCTCGCTCGATCTACTTTGACACGCACTCTTTATACTGCAGCTATAACAGGTTTCGATATGGCAGATATTTGAGTAATACTCAACGTTACCTTTGCAGGTGGCCTGATTCGTTTTGGCGCTTCTACAAGAGCAAAACAAAATCCACGCATACTCCGAAATCTATCACGTACAAATGAGCAACAAGTGTCAACACTAATGAAATGTGCAATCTCTTCGCGGATCGCTTCGCAGATTGCTTTTCACCGGCCATAAATGATACCGATACCAGTGATGCAGCTCTCGTCAACACTCCGGCTGGCGCAATTAACATGAGCACTCCTTTCATCGACAGTGAGATCGTTTTATCTACCCTAACGCAACTAAAGCCTTCCTTCGCTCCTGGACCCGACGGAATTCCTTCTACCGTGCTGAAACGCTGTCAAACGACAGTAGCACCTATCCTTGCAAAATTGTTCAATGCATCGCTAGCCAATGGCTACTTTCCCAAAACATTGAGGAAATCTTGGATGGTTCCTATTTACAAAAAGGGCGACAGGACAGATGCCATCAACTACCGGGGTATTACATTTTTGTGTGCCATTGCCAAGGTGTTCGAACTAGTGATATACAAAAATCTGCTACATGCATGCCGCAGCTACCTAAGCCCGTATCAACATGGATTCGTGCCAAAAAAGTCGACTACCACGAACCTGGTTGAATTTGTAACCTATTGCACTAGTCAAATTGATGCCGGAGCACAAGTCGATGCAATTTATACAGATCTGAAAGCAGCATTCGACTCTCTTCCGCACGCAATTCTTCTCGCTAAACTCGATAAGCTAGGATTTCCCAGCTCGCCCGTACAGTGGCTTAAGTCTTACCAAATTAATCGCACATACATCGTGAAAATTGATAATCACATGTCCAAAGAAATAGTCAGCAGCTCGGGTGTGCCACAAGGAAGCAACATTGGCCCGCTTCTCTTCACATTGTTCATCAACGATGTTACCCTCGCTCTACCTCCCGACAGTATCAGTCTGTTTGCCGTCGATGCAAAAATTTTTGCGCCTATTCACAACACAGGTGATTGTACATTGCTGCAAGACTGCATCGAAATTTTCTGTTCGTGGTGCAAGCGTAAAGGACTGACAATCTGCATTGAGAAATGCTACTGTGTGTCTTTTAGTCGATGCAGGAGCCTAGTCACTAGTACCTACTTCATGGACGGCACTGCAGTTAATAGACAAAATCAAGCCAAAGACCTGGGCGTTCTGCTTGACTCTAGTTTGAACTTTAAAAAGCATATCCATGACGTTGTAGCTAGAGGAAATCAATTACTTGGCGTGGTTATCCGGACAACTAATGAATTCCGCAACCCCATGTGCATCAAAGCTGTCTACAACTGTATCGTTCGTTCAGTTCTGGAATATTCGTGCGTAGTCTGGAGCCCAATACCGCTTCTTCAATTGCTCGACTTGAGGCGATTCAACGTAAACTCACGCGATATGCACTACGCCTACTTCCCTGGCAGGATCGCAATAATCTTCCTCCGTATGCTGCGCGGTGCCGTCTTCTAGGCCTTGAACCTCTTTCGGTAAGAAGACGCAATGCATAGTGTTCTTTCCTCTCTGGATTGCTAAATGGCTCTATCGACTCATCACCTTTGTTGCATCGAGTCGATATCTATTCACCATCCCGAACACTTAGGTCTAGAGAAACTCTACGGCTCGCTCAACCCCGTTCCAGCGCTGGTCGGTCTGACCCTATGTTCCGCATGTCGGCTGTCTTCAATACTGTCTCGGATTGCTTCGACTTCGACATCTCGACTCAGTGCTTCAAGGAACGTGTCCGGCTTTTGCCGTGGCCGCAGTGAATTGCGATGCAAATTGTGGTTTTGTTATGTATTTTTTTTAATGTACTGTTACATCTTAATTAGGCCATACGGCCCGTTGAAGATTAATAAATAATTAATAATAATAACAAATAAGCATTCCAGAATGGGACCCGCGAGTGAGCGGAAACAATATTCGAACGAGGCAATCGCCCAATGCATTGAATCTATTATTGCAGGTTCAACTGTATACGCAGCCTCCAAACGATTTGGAATTCCAATATCTACTATCCGCTATAGAATAAGTCGTCAATGGAAAAAAGGCAAAGCCGGGGGCCAGAATCTGTGCTATCTTCTCAAGAAGAACAGAAACTTGCAGATTGGTAAAGCAATATGCAAGATCGCGGCTTTCCTGTTACGTCTAGAGCTTTGTTGTTGAAGATGAAAGAATTTTTTTAAGCAAATCCGGATCGAGCAACTCCATTCCGAAACAATCAAGTACCATTTACTATGTGCTTTAAATCTTTAATAATTTTTAGTCTTTTCTTACTTTAGGACGCAAATGGCTGCGCAATTACATGAAACGTAACGTAACGAAACGTAATCCAGGATTTTCTTTTCGTACGCCAGAACTATTACCCTCGGCTAGTAGCCGAGTGAGTGAGAATGATATCCGTGGATGGTTTCAGATGATAACAAGCTGGCTAACAAAAAACGGACTGCACGAAATAATAGACGATCCTTCTAGAGTATTTAACGCTGACGAAACCTCTTTCTTTCTACACCCCAAATCAAAGGAGGTTATTACCCGAATTGGATCTCGCAATGTGTATAAAGCAGAGCAAGCGGCTGATGAGCAAAATATAACTGTAATGTTGCATGGTAGTATAATAAATCCACACGTTATCCTCCCTGGTAAACGTCTTCGGCAGGATTTGGTGCAAAGCTTTCCGGAAGAATGGGGTATCGGTCAAAGTGACAGTGGTTGGATGGATACTCCAAACTTTTTGGGATATATTGAGAAAATATTTCATCCCTTTCTGGTGAGGAAAAACGCAACATTTCCAATAATTTTGTTCGTTGATGGACATGCATCGCATATTGGATTGAATGTGGCAGATCTATGCCAATCACTTGGTATTATACTGATCTGTTTGTATCCAAATCACACGCACATCACGCACATCACACAGCCAGCAGATGTCAGTAAGCAAGCAAAGTCAGTAGAAAGCTGGAAGTTCAATAATCCCGGTAGTATTCTGAACACTTTGCACTTTGCATCAGTATTAAGTTTGGCTATCGAGAATGGTATCAAAACTTCGACGGTCAATAATGGGTTTCGAGCATGTGGACTGCATCCGTTCGATTCGAATGCAATCGACTATTCTAAGTGCATCGCAACTTCAGCAACTGGTTCCTTGATTACGAACGAAACAACCGATGTTTTTGTCACACCTGAAGCTTTTGAAGAATCAATCCAGAAGGAATCAGATACCACACAACACGGTAGTGTAGATCAAAGCGCTACCATTAGTATGGATAGAATAGTTGAAGCATATGATATAATTTGGAGCTGAAACTATAGCTAAAATTGAAGGAGACGTCAACAAGCTGTCCCGTGAAGAACGTGTGATTCGTTATTTTTATCGTGAATTTGTTCGTCCGCATATTGGATTTCATGCCTTAAACTCTTCAGTAGAAGCCAATGGATTGAAATGCTTAGACGGACACGATGGAATTTACGACAACGACGATGTCGTTAACGACGATTTTTCATCGGATTCTTCATCCAAAAAGATGGATATCGTAGCTCCTTTGGATACTTATATATCAATAGATATGACAGATTACAAAGAAGTTGAAGCTGGAGGCTCTAATGTATCATGCAATATATTGCCTTCGACATCTTCCACTGAACTACAAACTACTTGTACGGATTCAGAACTACCCAAAATGATGGATTATGGTAAGTAATCATTAAAACATCGCTGTATTTTATGAAATTTAGTCTGGAATTATTAAATGAACGAATTATAATTTTCACTGTTTCTTTTTCTGTAGTTGATGCAAGAATCGTAAACAATCATGATCTCCAAGAAAAGGACATTGAGACTCAATGCGAAGATGGAAAAGACGCATCATTGGTTATTAGTACACGCCGACTTTCAGAGGTGTTGAATCTACCAGCTACGCCTCACCATTGTGGTAGACATAGAAATTATAAAAAAAAAACATTTCAACCTGTCTTAACAGCTAAGGACCGAAGAGATGCACTTCTTAAAGTAAAAGAGAAAAAGAAAAAGAACTGCAACAAAAGAAAATAAGAGCCCTACAACGCCAAGAGGCCAAAGAAAAACGGGAAAATGAAAAACGTGCTAGGATGCAAGAGCGTAAAAAAATAAATAAAGAAAAATCAAAGACATCTACACCAAAGGCTAAATTAGGGGACTAAAAACGCCAGAATGCGCAATTAAAATAGCTTGTAGGGCTAAACAATTTAATCCAACTCATTTACAAGCTATCAAAATCATCAATAGTTCCTTATATTCAAATATAAAAGTTATGAATCATATTATGAACTAATGTATAAGTGAATTGAATGCAATACATGAACTGAATGAAATAAATAACTGGTGTAAAATGTATCACAATATCACAAAAAACTAAAGCAATAACACCGCATTTAAGCGACATTATTTATACTATCAAATGAGCCTTTCTCAATATATCAAAGTAATATAAATGCTAATTTTTATTACGGATTTTGGTTTACACGTAGTTTTCTTTAATTTGTTTTAGTTTCATAACATTAAGCGATTTTTTTAATGTCAAATATATGGTTTAATATGTATGGCCATAGTAGGACCCTAACAGCCACATTAGGAACACTTGTGCCATAATTAGTACATTTAGAAGCAGAAGTAATTTGAATTTTTCAGTGATTAATGATTAAAATCAATCAAATAAAAAATATGTGCAGGTTTTACACATTTCAGACTTCCAAAATCCATTGTGGAACGTGAGATTGGGTAAAAGACAAATTAATACAGCCGCGAAAAGTGCGTATTAATAACAAACTATGTCCATAATTGGTACACTTACCCTTTATATAAGAACTCTACCGTACACTCTACCGCAATTTTATTAGAAGCACTGGTTCGTCTGAGTGTCCCTATCCTCCGCTCTCTACCCAAAGCATCAACTAATGGCTAGTTCGTATTGGGATCCTTAGCACAATACTTGCAGGTCCAAACAAGTAGCCTACACGTTTTGATTTCCGGTATAATTGGTCGCTGTGTATGCTCTCCCGACACCCGCTCAACCAGTTTGCCTGGTGCACTTAGGACATTGCAAGTGTTTGCAAGGTACAATATTTATATGTGCACCATCTCAATATGACGCGCCAGCCTGGTTTACGACCCGGAGAGATTGTCGCTGCTCTGAACAACATTTCCAGTAATCAATCAGAAGGGAATCAACTGTCGGATACCTCGGATTGCAATTTGGATCGATCGTAGAGGCACCTGACGGCACTCAGTGGAATGTAGTGGAAATTAACAATGGTAATAGAGGTAGAGTTGCTGAACTAAACGTTATAAGAGATGTACCCGTTCCATCTGCTTATGCTAAACGATACGTAGTCGCTGGTGCAGTCTCGAGTTCATGACGTCTTATCATTGATAATGGTATTCTAAATCAAATTCGAAAAAGCACAGAAATTGAAGCTAGAAGAGTGTTGCAAACTAAAAACTGGACTTTGTCTTTTGCTGAGCTGGAAGCATTTCTAGCTATTTAGTACATTTGCGGAGGTACTGAGTCCAAAGGCATGGAGATTGATCTTATGTGGTCTGAAAAATACTCAAAAATAAATAAAAATGGTCTGGATTTCCGTTCTGCAAGAATGTTATGTCGCGTAATAGGTTTCGCGAAATTATGAAGTTCCTAAGATTTGACGAAAAATCGACACGCTCGCAACGATTGCAAACCGACAAAATTGCCCTAATATCAGATGTGTTTACAAAATCTGTTTCAAATTGTCAAACCAATTACGTACCAGGTCCTACCATTTCTGTCGATGAACAATTGTTTGCATCGAAGACAAGATGCCCATTTACGCATGTTGGAACCTTTTCGAAAGGTACCCAACGACCTGCCGTAAACGCGAGTTTTTAAATATGTTATCAGATCGGGTTTCAACCCATCGCGTTCGGTTCGGCATAGAAAGCATAAAAAGGGCGACAGGACACGGAGAAGGTCTCTATACCAAAAGCGGGATCGAAGACTAATTTTTTGGCAAACGTATAACAATAAATCGTTTCGGCAAGGAATTTACACCGCCTTGGTTTTCATTGCGCAACAACGCAGTTTATGGCATCGAAGCAGATAATAAAATGGCTGTCGATAATGGCATCGAAGCCAAATAAGTACGGGCAAAAGTATTGGATGGCTGTTGACGTAGATTCTAAAAATGTAGTCAATATATTTCCTTACCTCGGAAAAAATAATGAACGTCCTGCGAAGGAGAGATTCGGAGATTTTGTAGTCTAAAAGTTAGTTGATCCGTACCTAAACAAAAGAAGCAACGTAACATGTGATAATTTCACCTCCTTAGAATTAGCAAAGTTTTTGAAATAAAAAAAAAACTAGCTTAGTTGGCACAGTCCACAAGGCTAGAAGGGAAGTGCCGATCTGCGTAAAGAAAGCCAAAGAGAAACTTTACTTTACCAAAGCGTTCAAAAGCAATGACACATCTCTTAGAGTCTATCAAGGAAAAACTAAAAAAAATGTCGTTTTACTGAGGTCAATGCATCGTGATATAAGAACTAGTAATGGGTAAATACAATTTTTTTCCGGAGTCGGATTGATCCGACTCCGGCACCCCTCGGAGTCGGACTCGGAGTTGCTCCGGACTGTTTAGCGGGGGGGGGGGGGGAGGGGGCTGGGGGTGCGTACGGGAAAACCCTCGGACTCAACGACTCCGAGTCCGGATCACTCCGGATCACTCCGGATTACTCCGGATTACTCCGGATTACTCCGGATCACTCCGGATCACTCCGGATTACTCCGGATCACTCCGGATTACTCCGGATCACTCCGGATTACTCCGGATCACTCCGGATTACTCCGGATCACTCCGGATCAGTCCGGATCAGTTTTCGTACATATTAGATGTACGACTTGGAAGTCAATGAACTCATCAAGAATTGTTTAAACGATAATGGACAGTTATTCCGGATCCGGAGTGATCCGGAGTGATCCGGAGTAATTCGGAGTGATCCGGAGTAATCCGGAGTGATCCGGAGTAATTCGGAGTGATCCGGACTGATCCGGACTGATCCGGAGTCGAATCCAGTTATGATCCGGAGCCGGAGTCATATTTTGCGCACCGGAGTCGGAGTTGATCCATGACTCCGCTCCGGATTACCCATCACTAATAAGAACTGGAAACGATAAAAAATCAAAGCCTGAAACTGTGTCATTTTACAACTCGACCAAATACGGAGTTGATGTAGTTGATCAAATGTGTAGAAAATACTTTGTAAAAAGTGCTAGTAGAAGATGGCCTATTCATTCATTTTTAAATATTCTGGATTTGGCAGGAATCAATGCTTGGGTCTTGTACAAATAACTTACAAAATAAAAGATACCAAGACGTGATTTTCTTTTCAAGCTAGGTGAAGAACTTTCCGAAGAGTACGTTGAAAATAAAAGCGTCAACTTGCCTGTGTCAAATGCTGGAGGTTCTCGTCGGTCCTGTCAGGTTCAAATGTCTTGTCACGAGGGCAACAGTGCTAACGAATGCTTCACATACAACAGACTAGTATGTAAAAAATGTACTTAAAGAAATTCGTACGTATGCGTTTCATGTGAGCTAGGTTCTGATGAAGCATTGTAATATTTTGTCTTGGTGCCAAGAAACCTAAAAATGGGTTATAGATGCTTGCAATAATTAATCTAGCTGTTCTTTTTGCTTTTTAAAAAAGCCTTGCCCTCTTCTTTTGGCCATTTAGAGCAGTATAGATATCGAATTGTTGTAATGGTTCTAGAGGGAGTCACAGACGCCCACGTAGACCAAAAGAACTAAGAACAAAAGACTTGATTCATTATCCCTAAAACTCTACTTATCAGTTGATTGTTTAAATAATTTATAGTTATATGCCTAGATTTACTGTCGTTCAACCCTGTAAGGAATAATTATGAGCGTTTATCACTTAAAGCCTGATTAACAGCCCCCCTGTTATATTAATGCAAAGAAAAATCCATGGTATGCGGTTAATATGATCGCAATTCTTTTTTTTATTATTGTTTGAGTTGCTTATAAAGATTTATTATACCTAATTATGATGTTTATTCATTATTTTGCCACAAAAAAACCCTCAGGAAACATGTCTAAAAATGTACACATAACGAATGGGACAAGATTGTCCCATATGGCGGGTTTAGGTGGGAAAAAGGTTGAAAAGTCCAATGGTTCTAGTGTTCAAGCACACACTAAACGGGTCAAAAGAGAAGCGAAGAACCGTATTCATCTTTTCAGATTGCTTGGAACCGGACAACATCGCGCCTCCCACCAAACTCAATTTCAAATCATCAATAGCTGGTTTTTACCAAAACTACTCTACGTCATCGAAATAGTCTCCCAGCAACGGAAAAAATTCCAAAAACAAATCGCACCACTCTACCATACCGCCATCCGCTGTGCTACTGGGACTTTCATCACGAGCCCCATAGCATCACTTCTATGTGAAAACGGACTTAAACCCTTGGACCACATCATCACCGACAAGATAGTAGCAGCTGCAGGACGAATGATGGAGAAAAACATCAAGGCCGATGCCCTTATTCAAAGGTCAAACGCCGAATTCACCACACTAACAGGACAAACACTCCCCTCAGTCACCAAACTCATCCAAATCGGTAGTCGCCCCTGGTACTGCCGCCCACCTCAAATAGCCTAGACCAGGTATATCAAACTGGCGGTCCGCGGGCCGCATGCGGCCCTCGTCAATGCTGAATGTTGCCCGCGAGAATATTTTGAGAATTGCTAAAATCACTGCAAACCAAAAAACTGCTGTACTATTGCTGTACTAACTATACTATTACTGATTACTATTTGTCGAAGTGTATTTAATTTTTCAGAGAAGAACAATCATTTTGAAGGTATATTTTTCGAATCTAACATGAATGTACCCATAACATCTCATAAACTTATTCTACACAATCGTACAGAACAATCGAGACCCTTAAGAAACATTGAATTGAATGCAAACTCATTATGTTTCGATGAAATTCTGAATATTAGCATAGTTTTGTGCACACTCTACTACACATTATATGTAAAAATATGGAAAAACAGATTTGCGTCAACCTTCTACAAACGAATAAGGAATGAAAATACTTTTATACACACACTTGGAAACTTCGCAGCAACTTTTGATGGATTGTCAGAATCGCATCCACGGCTCAAAACCATTTTCGATCTTAGCTATTCTGACTCCTAATCCGTTCAAATCAAACCAACAGTTCCGTTTGGTGCCGACCAAAGCTTATAGAGCCGTTTAATGCCATTCGGAACCATTGGAGTCATCGGTTGTCGCACGGAGCGGCTAATCTGCAGTGAGAAATGGATCCGGTCAGTCCTACCGAATTTGACCATCTCAATGCCCCGAGTGCCGAGTAAAGGATTCATTGGGCTCCTAAATTCTTTTTCCAACGGATTTGCACGGCTCCGACCTAAGAATGTTACATCTTTGATGTTCGATTGAAGCCACTTCTGTTTTTTCAGAATCATGCCACCATAAATGTTAATAAAAATGATTGTAGCCAAGTTAAAATTGTGTGTACCCGACATTCTACCAAACGAATTAATGTACTTTCTAACCTCCCCAAAAATCAAAACCAAAATTATATGATTAAGCTTAAGCCATGAGTATTTAAATTAAGGATTAAAATAATCGAAATGCCGAAGTCGTGCGATACATAGCTTATTAATAGATTAGCTCACACAGTCCATACCTCAATTCGCGAATCATCTCCCTTAAAATGCAAACAAGATTTGCCAATCTTTATGGGATCACACACCACGAATCTTTGTCAGATAAAATTATGGTAATTTAACAAAATTATTTGTAAAATACGGGTTCTTGGAACTTGGAAATTAGCAAAAATAATGTTTAAACGCGTTTTATTACAATATTTCTCTTGATCTGTCAAAAAATTGCAGGCCAATATTTTTGTTCTTCATCCAGCGATGGATAGCTCGGATGGCTTGAAAAAGATTCGCCTCGTGAAAAAGATACCTCAGTGAAAAAATGTGGTGGAGCTAATAATTTCGAACAGACTAATGAAAAAAGTCCTGTTTTAATAATAAGGATAAAAAATGCATGTGACTTTAAAAGTACATTAAAATTTTTTTTCCAAATAAAAAAGTGCACAATGAAAAATAACATACAAAATTTGTAGATAAGAAATTATTCCAGATTTGAAGCGAGGAGTACAAAAAGTCAATTTGTTTAACAATAACGATTTTAAACAGTATTTTGTATAAATAATGAGGTATATTTTTTATTCTCACGTTTGCGGCCCACGAATCACTGAAAATATGTACTTGCGGCCCTCTGATGAAATGAGTTTGACACAGCTGGCCTAGACCATCAAAAATCAGCTTCGGGCTGGTGGTAATAGTGTTATTCCTAACCGTCATTTTGCCGAACTCGTTCAGCAAAAATACCGTAATCACCATCTCATATTCACACACGGATCAGTACAAAACTGTTCCTCCAGCTGTGGAATCTACTCCAGCACCGACAATATCGCCATACCAGACCATACCTCAATCTTCACCGCAGAAGAAATAGTCCTGGTTATTGCTGCTGATGAAGGTCCACACAGAGTCAAAACCCACGTAATTTTTACCGACAGTGCAAGTGTTATTCAAGCACTTGAATCTGGAACCACCCGCAACTCGAACATCCAACAACTCTGCAATATACCAAATTCACTCCAAGTCACATTCTGCTGGATTCCTAGTCATACAGGTATCCAGGGAAACGAAATAGAAGAAGCCAGCGCAGGACGTAATAACTCGGCCTGCTGCCATAACCCTCTTCTACTCCGTGACTTCATCCACCTTAGCAAAACCATCATCGCCAATAGCTGGAATGGTTATTAAGTTAGCAGCGGCCGCTCTTTCCTCAGAACCATCAAGACCACAACACCACCATGGAAAGACCATCCATCTCACCAAGACCAGAGAATCCTATCACGACTGCGGATAGGACACACCCGGCTCACCCACACCTTTTTATTACAAAAATCAAGCCCACCTTACTTATCCGGCGCTACAACCGCCAGTCCGTTATCCCGGCCTTAATGGCGGACGCCTCCACGCCATCTTGCCACCTCAATTTGGGCCTACCACGCCTCCTCTGTCCTTGTGGACGGCCTAAAAAGACTTTACGGGCTGGGTCGTCCGTTTCCATGCGTACAACATGGCCAGCCCACCGGAGCCTGGCGAGCTTGACACACTGCACGACAGTGAGGTTGCCGTACATCTCGTATAGCTTGTCATTATAGCGGCTCCTTCATTGTCCTTCCACACATACGGGGCTAAGTGTCCTTCTGAGCATCTTCCTCTCGAACGCGTCTAAGAGGGTTTCGTCAGATTTGGACAATGTCCATGTCTCAGAGGCGTATGTAGTAGTAGTAGTAGTAGTATTTATTTATACATAAACTAAATTTTCTTCACAATTCAATACATTGGTACTGGTATTATTCGCACCTTAACTCAATACTAGCTATGTAAGCACAAGGAGGCGCGTAGTAGGCGTTTGTGAGTTGAGCTTTTACAATGTCTTTATTTTCACCCAAAGATTAATGAAAGTTGAACTATATGTACTTAAGCAAATCTATCCAGTCAAGCAAAGTAAGAAAAAAAGATAAACTACAAAAAAGGTTCGCCTATCGCTCTCTGCCAAATCGTTCCCTGCTCGCACACTTGCCGAATGCTCTCGCATGTCCCGATCCCGAACCTCTTCCCTTTCGGCCTCTCGAGCACTCACCCACACACACGTGTGGGTGTTCATCGCGTTCCGGCCACGATCGTTTCGACTCTAGAATTTCTACTCGCGCTGCACATTTCGCCCGGTTTGGTAAATAGTTGCAGGGCTCGCCTAAGTTCTTTTCGTAAAAAGCTATTTCCTTTCTTGTGCTATGCCATTTTGAAATTAATTAATATGGGATGATTATGGAGGATGATCCAACCTTTGGGAAAAAATGAAAAAAAAAAAAAACCCTGGTGCCTGTTTATTTTTCTATTATTTTTAAAACTTCCTTCTTACGTAACTAACGAATTATTCTACGTTCTTAGATATTCAAATGCTCTCTAATTAATACTCATACTAACTTATTTTATTTACGTCTAAAGTAGTTCATTGTGTTTTCCTTAGTCTTAGTTGTCTGTCATTATATTTAGCCATAGTATTTTTTATGTATTCAAACAAACTTGATAAATTTGCTAGTTTGTGTACATCTGTTGTTCTATGCCAAGGTGGTAAATTAAGGATCCGTTTTAGACATTTGTTCTGAAATATTTGCAGCTTCTTTATATGAGAATAAGATGGAAACGAGGAATTGTTGGTGTACACAGAAGAGAAATATGAGGCAAATGCATTGCAAAACTCTTCATCTCCGGTAATGATGCTTCCCTAGAAAGACGTCCTCAGGATTCCTTATCTTTAGCAAATTTCCAGAATGATGTGGGATGTCTTTTGATATTGATTTCATTTTTCCTGACGTAGTTGGCATAGGCTCTGCAATGGGATGGGATCCGAAGCCCTCCGAGGGATAATACAGGCTCTCCCATCCAACTCCTATTCCGACACGTCCTCGTCGTGCAGAGTGGTAACATGTGCCTCCATATATCCTAGCTTGGGTACACGGGCTAGATCCAACCCCTTGGGCGGATGGTGGCACATGGCGAACCAGGAGGGGGTGGCTATCCCGGGAAACTGAGTGCCTGAACGTCAGGGGGGCAACCCGAAACTAAATAAAACGGCCACGTGGGCGCAGGGCCAGTCACCCAGTCTCACGGAATAAACGACTACAGAAAGCACCAGGGATTTACGAAACGGAGCTAACGATACCGACCCTACCCAATGCCCCCGGACAACGATTAAAATTGGCTCATGGAACGTACGCACTCTTAGCAAAGCCGGAGCCTTGAAACAACTTGACGCCCTAGCCACACTGAGCATGGACCTCGTAGCTCTACAAGAGATTCGGTGGCTAGGGAACGGTGTGCACAACAGGCGTGGTAAGCAATGCTACGACATTTACTACAGCTGCCACGACCGCCACCGCGTGCTCGGACGGGTTTCGCCGTAGGTCCCCGGCTGAAATCCGTAATTATAGATTTCAAGGCTATAAACGATAGGCTATGCACCCTGCGCATGCGAGGCAAATTCTGTAATATAAGCCTTATAAACGTTCACGCCCTCATATATAAGCCCTCATAATATTAGGAAGAGGAGAAGGACCTTTTCTACGGCCGCCTCGCTAGAACTATAGATGCGTGCCCCAGGCATGACCTCAAAATCATCCTGGGGGACTTCAACGCAAAAGTCGGTAGGGAGCCAATGTACCGCCAATACACTGGCTGTCACAGTCTGCATGAGCACAGTAACGATAATGGTAGTAGATTGGTCCAGTTCGCCGCAGCGAACAATCTGGTTGTAGGAAGTACCAAATTTGCGCGCAAAAAAATCCACAAGATTACTAGCACTAGCAGATAGTGTCATGTTACTGCCACCTAGCATAGAAGAAACACGAAAGGCTATCCGTCGGCTGAAAAATAACAAGGCACCCGGAACCGACGGAATTGCAGCCGAACTGGTCAAGAATGGAGGTGCACGACTAGAAAACGAGATTCATCAAATTGTTACTGAGGTGTGGGATAGCGAATCGATGCCTTGTGATTGGAATCTCGGCATCATCTACTCCATATACAAGAAGGGAGATAGGTTGGACTGCAATAACTAAAGGGGTATTACGGTGTTGAATACCGCCTATAAAATATTCTCCCTGATCCTTCAGGATCGCCTTGTCCCGCACGTCGAAGAGATAGTCGGAAACTATCAAAGAGGATTCCGAAACGGAAAATCTACCACTGATCAGATCTTCACCATGCGGCAGATTTTGGAGAAGATGGCTGAATACACACACGACACATACCATCTATTCATAGACTTCAAAGCCGCATATGATAGCATAGCCAGGGTAAAACTGTACGACGCTATGAGCTCATTTGAAATCCCGGCCAAACTGATAAGGCTAGTTAGAATGACTATGACCAACGTCACATGCCAGGTTAAAGTTGATGGAAAACTCTCAGGACCCTTTGCTACCACCAAGGGTCTGCGCCAGGGGGACGGGCTTGCCTGTCTCCTATTCAACCTGGCACTAGAGAGAGCCATCCGCGACTCAAGGGTGGAGACTACGGGAACCATCTTCTATAAGTCAACCCAGATCCTGGCATACACTGATGATATAGACATCATTGGTCTGCGGCTCTCCTATGTAGCAGAAGCCTACCAAGGGATCGAGCAGGCGGCAGAGAGCCTCGGATTGCAGATAAACGAGGCAAAGACCAAACTGATGGTGGCAACATCAGCGGGCCTACCAATAAATAATCAGAATTTACGTAGGCGTGATGTACAAAAAGATGAACGCACGTTTGAAGCCGTGTCCCAGAATTCACCTATCTCGGGTCAAAGGTCAGCAACGACAACAGTATGGAAGCTGAGTTGCGCGCAAGGATGCTGGCTGCCAACCGGTCTTTCTACAGCCTGAAAAATCAGTTCACCTCAAAGAACCTGTCGCGACGGACGAAGCTGGGACTATATAGTACCTATATAGTTCCAGTACTCACATACGCCTCTGAGACATGGACACTATCCAAATCTGACGAAACCCTCTTAGCCGCGTTCGAGAGGAAGATGCTCAGAAGGATACTTGGCCCCGTATGTGGGGAAGGACAGGAGCCGCTATAATGACGAGCTATACGAGATGTACGGCGAGCTCACTGTCGTACAGCGTATAAAGCTCGCCAGGCTCCGGTGGGCTGGCCATTTTGTACGCATGGAAACGGACGACCCAGCCCGTAAAGTCTTTTTAGGCCGTCCACAAGGACAGAGAAGGCGTGGTAGACCCAAATTGAGGTGGCAAGATGGCGTGGAGTCGTCCGCCATTAAGGCCGGGACAACGGACTGGCAGACGAAGGCGCGAGACCGTGAGCAGTTTCGGACACTCCAGAGGCAGGCCAAGACCGCAAAGCGGTTGTAGCGCCGGATAAGTAAGTAAGATAATGAATTCGAAAAGCAAAAGCAATAAGTTCAAGTATTTGTCAATGATGCAATACAACCACCGAATTCAAGTGGTAGGTACAGTTACGCCAAAAAGGAAAAAAACCACAACGCCTGCAATCAATGCAACAATTTGTTCTCACCAGAGAAAGCAATAAAAAAAGGGATCACATTTCCTTCAGGATAACGCTAGGCATAAAACAGAACCAGAAAACCTCTCAGAAGAATGCGTAGGCGTGGCGAAAAGGGAAAAGGCTAGCGACACGAACATATGCGTGAAAAGGAAGCAACATATTCTTCCCACGTCAGAACGTAAATCCTATAGTATAAAAACTCTGATTATAGAAATGAATAAACACTTGCTATTTCGATCTAAAACAGAAAGGATCGGTGTGTCAGTGTCGGAAGTTCTTTTTTTTTCCTCGTTTTTAAAAGGTGGTACTGGCAGCGCGTTGGCAACGGACTCGATCAATCGTCTGATCGAGCCAAAAAAGGTTTTGTAAACGCCTCGAAGTTTTACAGATTTATACAGCTGTATTTTGGCTAAACACTTCGGTCGTTTTTCAGTCGACATATAACTCCGCATTTCTTTGCCATCTTCTTGATCGTGTTGTCAATATGAAATTTAAAGGTTAATTGATTGTCTATTCTGACCCCCCGATATTTTATTTCGCTTGTTATCTCTATATCCTCGTTATCTATTCTAATTGGTGCAGTTGGGATTGCATTAGTATGGGAAATGACTAACAATTTAGTTTTTTACGTGTTCAGTTTTATTTTTTTAAATTTCCGTTGAGTGAAGCAAGATCATTATTTAAAAGTGTTGTTGCTTCTTCGATTGATTTGTGGGGAAGAAATACCACTGCGTCATCAGCAAAACGATTGATATCACAGTAATTTAAAACCTTCTTCATATCGTTGATGTACATTAAAAATAAAATAGGACCAAGTACACTTCCTTGTGGCACCCCTAGTGTGTTTTGCAATGCTTCTGATATTGAGCTTCCTCAACAAGTTCCTCTGGGTTCTGTTTTCTAAGTAATTCTTGAACCAACCGGGTTCTTGTCTCCGTATACCGAAATTTACTAACGTATCAATTAATAAAGGCCTAGATATGAGGTCCGATTATTAAACACAAATTGTAAAGACAAGTTGTCAAAATCGGAAGATTTGTATTATGACATCCGTTTGTGTTGCGTGTTGGAATTTTTTTTTGACGAAACACAAACTCACAAGCATACTGCCAAGATATGTATTATGAAACACAAAAGGAAATCCAAAATGGTCAAACTGCTTTCCGTCAGCTTTTTGTCACGGAAAGGCGCCAATCACTGATTGTTTGACCGACACAACACAACAATAGAGTTGTTGCTGTTGCTTTCACGACAAAATATAAGTATTTTATCTCAGAAATAATCACATTTTATCATTTTAAACAAAAATATGTGTACTGCCATATTCAATTGGCTATATGCTGGAGATACCGGTAACGTGCTGCTGTTTTGGGTTAAGAAGCTGCTGTTATTTCCTTCCTCTGTTGTTATTCGACGGTAGTCAAAAGATGAAGGGCTCACGCACCCGGTTTGCGTTCAACAGCATTGGATTCCAGCAACTTTTTCACAGTCACTCACTTGCTTCAACAGCCAACAGCATAAGCACATGTAATTATCACATCTAATACTGCATACACTTTAAGGAATAACAAAGACTCGGAGGGCTCGATCTCCGCCAGAATGTCAAGGAAAATTTCCTTCGACACACGAAAATGTTTCTTAAATCTGAAATTAGCTACCACCAAATGAAACATGTATAACACAGTTTGCACAAATGATCCGCATGATTAACTCGCGCTTGGTTAGAAAGCTGTAACGGGTCGAAAACACTTCGAAGCAGTCGGCGCTGTTTTGCCAGATCTACCGTTGTTTGTTCTTCACTGCTGCTATCGTCACTTACGAAGTGTGAGAAAATCATTTCGATGTTTTAAACAAGCTTTTGTTAGCTTGATAAACGATTTTGTCTTAAATAAACTTGTTTACGTTGTTTTATTTTGATTATGAACATTTAGACACATCGACAAAGGCTTTGACACAGCTTTAACGAAAGAAAAAATTTAACGAAACTTGTCTGTCACAAGAACGGTTTCAAAATGCATAACTATTTTCCGTTTATCTTGACGCGCTTGTCTTGTGTCATTTCCGTTTGTGTTTAATAATCGGGCCTATGGTCTCAAACGCTCTTTTGAAATCCAAGAAGACTGCCAATATCGTATACTTTTCATTTAAACTGGTTTTCCATTTTGCCAAGACAAGGTTTAAAGCGGTTTCGCAAGTATGAAATTCTCTATATCCTGATTGTTCATGTATTAGCAACATATTTTCATTTAAATATTTAATTAGTTGATCTTTCACGACCATTTCTTAAAAAAAATCCAATGTGTTAAGCATATTTATTGGCCTAAACTCTTCCGCAAAGATAGTACCTTGTACCTTGGGAATTGAAATCATTATCGATTCTTTCCAAGAATTTGAAAATTGTCCTTTTATAACAGACTCGTTGATGATGGAAAGGAACTCCGCCCCCATTACCCTGAAACAGTCCCAAACAATTTTGCCATTTACATTATTTAGGCCAGACGCCTGTTTCAGATTAGAACAAATCCTGTTGAGTGTTTCCATATCAATTGGATGAAAGTGAAATTTTTTGATTGTATGCTATGCTCCTTTGAGTTGTTCTGGCATAGTACAATGAGGTATACTTTTGTTAAAACTAACAACGCTTTTCACAAAATACTCATTAAAAAAACGGGCAATGTCTGAGTCATTCAACTTATCAATCAACTTATCCTTAAACTGAACCTTGCATATAACCTGAGATCATGTCTGGAGCCAACTTTTTAGTAGTTTCCATAGCTGTTTACTATCATTTTTAGCTTCATTGTTTTTTCGTTCAAAGAATTTCGTTCTCGTCATTTTGAGCTCACGCAGGTAAGAATTCTTATGGATTTTGTATGCTGTCCAATGTGATTTCAAATTTGTCCTCAAAAATTTTAAGTAATATTTGTCAAGGCGCTATTTTTTGTAGTGTAGTGTACCAGGCTTTTGGGTCGCAACTTTGTACTTCTTTTTCGTCTACGAGTTCGTTGATACTCATTTTTTTATTGTAAGCTCGAATTTTTTAGCATTTTTGTGTAAACATAAATCTTGAGCGGGTAATTTAACACTTACGGACGCACACATATATTCTTTACTGTATCTTTTCCAAGTTTTGATTTTTTTTCATGTTATTTACAGCTACTTTACACTCTTTTATTGTCAATGTAATTGTTTCATGGTCTGTTATTTTCAATTTTGGGTCTGTTCTAGTGAAACGGTTAGAACTATTTATTAGAAAGAATATACTAACTTTAATGATCCCCAACACCAAAACTTTTTTTTTAATTCTCTACACTTCTGCTCTAGCCAAGCACCGACACCAGAATCTCCTTCATCTTTTTACCGCCATCGCCCGTTAGCTCCTTCGATCGTCAACCTTGTCCTCTCTCCATTCTCACGATCATCTTTCTCTTACCTTCTCTCCTACTTCATGGTTCAGGTTCTTTAGCCGCCTGTACGGATACGGCCGCCGTTATCAGCTGTCATCGACGGTCTATATCGTAGCGGCCAAGGTCGCTACACTAGCTATCACGGAATCATTGTTGCAGTAAACATGGTTGATTAATGTTTTACTTCTGTAAGTTATACGAGTTTTCTCTCTGAGCATCTGATTCATATTAAGAGATTCCATTAAATGCCTAAGAGGTTTACATTCAATAGCATTCATCCAATTGATATTAAAATCCCGAATTAAACTATTTGTCTGCCCTAGATCAAGATACTGTTCCAACCGTGTCTCAAGTAGCTTAATAAAATTTGCGTAGCTTGCACTTGGGGAATGGTATACCAGACCAAATAGAGTGTGCTTTCTATGTATTTTTGTTGAGATAGCTAAAAACCAATTTTTATCTCGAGCTTCATTTATCAAAATTTTGAATTCGGCGCATTCCCTATTAATATTGTCACGCCTCCTGTGTGTCGAGAATTAGATAGGCATGAGATAACAGTAATTCCAGTTAAACCATATTGGTCAAATGCATCCTGCTCCACAATATGCGTTTCTGTTAAGAAAACCATGAACCATGATTGGTTTGTATGCACTATTTGTTTTAACATGATGTGGTTAGAAGGTAATCCAGCTACGTTCAAGTATAGCATGTTAACGTGAGTCTTTTCCTTTTTCTGAAATTGCTACTTTATTGTTCGAACATCTGTTGTTTTTAAGATTTCAACCATTTGAATGTTGGACAATCTTTGCTGTACGATGAATGATTCACATTTAGCGTTGACCCTCTTTGTTCGTTTTGTTTTAAACAGTTTATGCAACTTTCTGTTGTTGACTAACACTCTGATGTTTTATGTTTCCCCATACATTTTGAACATGCCTCATCATTTTGGCACGTTGTCTTCTTATGACCAAACTGTCCACATTTAAAACATCTCATTACGTGGAATGATTCGTTTACGTAAACTCTGTCAAATCCAATGTTAATATTTTTTGCTTTGTATAAGTAATCGGCTATTTCATTGGCGACTTCGATAATTATGTTTTGTTTTTTGTATTTTAAATCAGCTCTTTCAAATGTACCTATAACTTTGACATATCCCGCTGTTGGAATGCCTTCGTTTTGCGTTTTCATTAATTCTATTAATTATTTTTCATGGAAGTTGTCCGATAATCCAACGATACCAAACTTTCTCATTGGTAGAGTTATTGTTGGCGCCTAAATGGCTGCAAACTTATAGAATTTAAGATTATAGGAAAAGGGTACATAGGATTACGTTAGTTTTAGTGTTAGCAGGACTGTCAGGGATATGACGAAAATATAAAAAGGATTAGTAGCAATCATACAGTCGACTCGGCAACACACTATTTGGAAACCACAAAAATATTACAAGTATTTTATGAGCTATAGTTCATTGGTCCTACGAATCGGATCCGGATTACGGATATTCTTTGCTTACTTTTGTGGTTTATGCTATTTAGTTACCAAGCGCCAAGTGGGAGTGCAAAGAAATATTAGATTTCTAGCATAACGGTGTGTTCTCCACTCCATTCGTGTTGATGCTACTGCTGCAGGAGCCGGACACTCATCGTTGGCGTGTGTGTGAGAGAGAGGAAGCCGCGAAAGGAGTTGCGTATCTGTGGGCTGTCGGTAAACAGCAAAAGACGAACTAAGGGCGAGGCTGTAATACGGTTGAATAGCTGAATTTAGTGCGTGCGTGAACTTTCCTGTATTAACGTATTTGTGAATAATTAGTGTCAGCGCAGAACATTTTCGAACGCCTGAGTGTCGTTCAACCGTAGTAGTGGAGTAGGTGTGCGTGAGTGACTATCCTAGCGCCATATTTGGCACCCAAAGCTGTTCGCGTATTAGTCCAGGTGTCGACAGCTTTCAGGGGTACGGAATTCATTGCTGTGCGTTTAACTAAAAATTGTGTGAAGAAGTGTCTAAAGAACAATTATTGGGAGCAAAATGCCAGCAGCAGATAAACGAGTGAAAATGTTCAATTTAAAGAGGGTAGAAATTATGAACACTTTGCAAGATTTTGAAGAGTTTACGAAATCCTTTGATGCAACCATCGATGCATATCAGATACCAAGTCGGTTGGAACAGTCAGAAGAGTTGGTTAGTGAGTTCACGGAATTACGTAAAGCATTCAACGAAACGATAGATGATTCGGAAGCGTTCGATATCATGCAAAAAGATCGACGTGAATTTAACAAACGGTCTCAGGAAATAAGGGCATTTTTATAAAAAAATAGTTCCTGTTGAGACGTTATCAACAGCACTCTTTCTTTCGCCCGCAGTAAATTATTATTAATAAAAACAAGGGTTTTTTAAGCTGCCTTTGTGTTATTTTATTATGCGACGCTAAAAAATCCGTCACTTGTCTCGGGCTACGGCGAAAGAGTGAAATTTCTTCTCTCCCGTAGCCCCGATCGTGAGCCTTCGGGAGTACTCGGCCCGATCAGTGTTGGAAGTTGACCACACGACTCCACTTCGATAGCGTCCTCTATCGGGATTGTTGTAAAACACTGCTGTGCCATGGGATTGACCGTAAATATTTATTTTAACATTTAACATTCTAGGGCGTCGAGTGGTTTGAACACTACACAGGTGAAAAGGTAAGATAATTCAAAGGTGTATAAAAGGGAATATTTCTTCTTCTTCTTCATTGGCATAACAACCGTTGTCGGTCAAGTTCTGCCTGTACCCACTAGTGAAGTGGGCTTGGCTTTCAGTGACTTTTTTGTTACCGTAGCAGGATAGGCAGTCCGAAGCAAGTAGACTAATCAGATGGTTAGAATGTTTGAACGAGCCTGTCGACAAGTGGCACACTCCGTTAACAAGTTTATTGTTTTACAAATTGGACAGTAAAACTTTCGTGGCGTGGGAGCAGTACTCGGTGGATTTTAAAACAGATGAATACAAAACTCTAGTGGAATTTTTGGAACAGCGAGTGATAAATTTTAAAGCGCTCTGCACAAAATATTTACAATCAATATTCAGCCAATTCGATCATGGTGACCGGCAAGCAGGGGAGAAGAGATGGTAGGAATGTGGCATTACCAGTACAGAAAACGAACAATACTTTTAAAGGGTATCTCAAGTGTCCATTGTGCAATGAACAGCATCTTTTGCATGTGTGTGAGAGATTCGAAAGAGAGTCAGTGATAAATCGAGAGGCGATAGTAAGGAAACATGGCTTATGTTTTAATTGCTTGCGAAAGCAATGAGTGTAGATCGACGGATGTGTGCCAGCAGTGTAAAAGAAAGCACCATTCGAAACTGTGTACGATGGGAAGATTGTCTGAAGTGGAAGTGGTTCCGTCAACGTTAAGATTGACTGCTACGGCTCAAGCAAATTTTTCAAAGAAGGGGGTTAGTCAAGGGGGAGAAAGCGACATAGCTTCTTTGATGAACACATTTTTTAATATCGAAGAAGTTCTAGATCAGAATTTGTGGAACGTTGAGGAACGAGAATGCGAAGAACATTTTCAAGCAACAACAAGGCATGATGAGAGTGGAAGATACGTGGTGCTGTAGTGAACTTGTCATCACTTAGTGCCGTTCCTGACTAAAGACGGATTGTATTTGCACTTTTATATAAACTCACTTTATTTTTGCCACTTTACTTAAACTTAATAGCGTGGTTGGCTTCTATTTTTTTACGAACTAAATTTTGCGTGGCGGACTGGACTGCGTGATTTTACTGATACAACAACTCTCCTCTAGCTACGCGCGAACTTCCTTTTATACGAAATAATTACATTGCGCTTATGGGCATATTTAACCTTTCCGCTCCGTTATGCATGATTACAATTTATTATCCTGCTCTACCTCCTGCATTATGCGTACGTGACTTTTTGCGTACATTAGGTAACATCGTCCTTTCATGTGTATTATCCTACTGCGCAATTGGATGAACTCTATTAAATTTTCCCTATTTATCTAGTTGGTTCGGATTAGAACATATTGCACTTTTATGTCTAATATGTGTGTGCATCTAATTACAGTAATTTATGTTCTGATAATGTTTAATCTAAAATTTTATACTTGTAAAAACTATTTCTTTTGAGTGTGTTGGTGAATACGATCACGCCACTTATCATGCTATTTCATTCTATCATTAGCTGTTTCATTCTAGCCTTAGTGCGGTTTGTGTCTAGGATGTAATGAATTTACTGCAGATAATTATAGCGGATGTTATACTAATAATTATGTCTTTGCTATTCTAATCTAATTCTAATTTGCTAAGTCTAATAGTGTCGGGTGTCGAACCTATGCTACAGTGCGATTACCACTCAAGGCGGAGAGGGAATTGGGAGAGTCAAGGAAGTACCCGACAGACAAAGAGAACGAAATTTTCAGGCGAGGGATAGGTAGGAACACGCGGTGGGGGCCCGGCCCAAGCTCGGATCCGAAGTCTGTTGTTATTATTATTATTATTATTTAAATAATAATTTGTTGGCCTCTAGGGTTTTTGTTTTCTTATTCTTATATAAATGTTTTCTTATAATCTAGGGAAATATATGGGATGAGGAGTCACGAAGATAGGAGCGGAATTGGGAACCTGGGACGTTGAAGTCGAATAGGTGATACGAATCGTTGAACGCAGAAAGAGCGCGCAAGAAATGGTCATTCTGGCCATGACGAGTTTGGCGGGAAGGAATAAGAAGCGGGGGTCGGTCACGAAGACGACGTGAGGGGGCATAGATAGGAATCGAGGATAGGAGGGCGGGAACATCCAAGACATTGGAAAGGAGGCAGGCAATGAAATATGACTGGATGTGATAGATACGCGTTCTTAACGTCTCTAGCCTGAGCAAACGGCATCGGATAGGCTACGAAGAAATTCGATCCGATCGTCCAAGAAAACGACGGATAGCGACACGAGTGAATTTCCGCTGAATTCGTTCGATCCTATCGATCAGTGTTAGGCCGGCAGGCCACCAAACTACCGACGCATTCTCAAGTATCGGGCGGACCCAACAGCAGTAGCGGAATTTGGGGCAAGTGTGCCATACGGGGCAAGAGTGCCACCAAGCATTGTTCCTTAAAAACTTTAGTTTAATGATCAATTGTGTATACAGTTGGTTGCTTTCCAATGACTAAGTATTCTGAGCCTAATTTCATATTGACCAATCGATATTTCCCATTGTTTTGAATTTATTTATATTGAGTTTCAAAATAGAGCAGAATATTATAATTTTTTAATCCAGCCAAATAAGCTCTCAAAAATCATGCGAACAATCAATCGAGGAAATATTTGCACCACCGTATAGCTGAGAAAACGTGTAATTTTTTGTGGGGTTAGTTGAAAAAAAACTTTTTTTTGTCACTGAAAAATTCAATTTCAAAAAAGTTACAACTTTTGGGGCAAGTGTGCCATCTCTGTTTGGGGCAAGTGTGCCACCATCTTTCATAGGCGCGAGCTGTCAAAAATGTAAACATTGTTGTAGCGTGCTGCGGAATGGTGCGCTATTGTGAGCGGATTCCACGCCAGAAAAACAGAACAGTAACAAACCATACTGTGGTACAATTGGTGTTCAAAAAGGGTTCATTGGTGACTAAATACATGTAGGAATACATACACTAGTGGTACAAACGTAATAATTTCCAATTATCTAAGAAATACGGTTATTTTAACCAGGTGGCCGTCTTGCCCCATACGAGTGGCACTCTTACCCCATAGCCCAAAAAAGAACGTCTTTTTGGATCCTTTTTAAAACACTTCAAAAACTGTTTTGTTTGCACTTTTTACAAGTGCAACTCATTTATAGGTGAGGAAATAGATGTAAAATGGTTATGAGATTTAAATCGGCTTTTGAAAAACATGTTTTAATGAGTTATAACTTGAAATACTTAAGGTGGCACACTTGCCCCAAGTTCCGCTACAGGGACTTTAAACACATAGGATCAGTGATTTCAGAGGACATACGAATAATGAGACCGAGCATTTTATTGGCCTTATTAGCGGAACTTGGGGCAAGTGTGCCACCTTAAGCATTTCAAGTTATAACTCATTAAAACATGTTTTTCAAAAGCCGATTTAAATCTCATAACCATTTTACATCTATTTCCTCACCTATAAATGAGTTGCACTTGTAAAAAGTGCAAACAAAACAGTTTTTGAAGTGTTTTAAAAAGGATCCAAAAAGACGTTCTTTTTTGGGCTATGGGGTAAGAGTGCCACTCGTATGGGGCAAGACGGCCACCTGGTTAAAATAACCGTATTTCTTAGATAATTGGAAATTATCACGTTTGTACCACTAGTGTATGTATTCCTACATGTATTTAGTCACCAATGAACCCTTTTTGAACACCAATTGTACCACAGTATGGTTTGTTACTGTTCTGTTTTTCTGGCGTGGAATCCGCTCACAATAGCGCACCATTCCGCAGCACGCTACAACAATGTTTACATTTTTGACAGCTCGCGCCTATGAAAGATGGTGGCACACTTGCCCCAAACAGAGATGGCACACTTGCCCCAAAAGTTGTAACTTTTTTGAAATTGAATTTTTCAGTGACAAAAAAAAGTTTTTTTTCAACTAACCCCACAAAAAATTACACGTTTTCTCAGCTATACGGTGGTGCAAATATTTCCTCGATTGATTGTTCGCATGATTTTTGAGAGCTTATTTGGCTGGATTAAAAAATTATAATATTCTGCTCTATTTTGAAACTCAATATAAATAAATTCAAAACAATGGGAAATATCGATTGGTCTATATGAAATTAGGCTCAGAATACTTAGTCATTGGAAAGCAACCAACTGTATACACAATTGATCATTAAACTAAAGTTTTTAAGGAAAAATGCTTGGTGGCACTCTTGCCCCGTATGGCACACTTGCCCCAAATTCCGCTAAGGGTGATTTCGATGTGTTCTTGGAACGAGAGTTTCTCGTCGATCCACACTCCAAGGTCCTTTACGTAATCGTGCTCGATCTTATTAGACGAGCGACCATATGAAATCACACAACATTTATCCGGAGACAGAATAAGACCGTTAGAGTTACACCAAACATTAAAACAATCGATGTAATTCTGTAGACGCGCACAATCAGTTAACGAGGACACTGGTAGGAAAATTTTGATGTCGTCAGCGTAAAGCAAACAACCATCAGGAGGAAGTACATTAACACAATCGTTGATAAACAGTAGGAAAAGTAGGGGACTAAGTACGCTGCCTTGGGGTACCCCAGAAGAGGCAATAAATGGCTCGGAAAAACTATTTATGGGCTGAGAATTAAAAATGGCGGATGGAGCGCTACCACGGAGAGATTGCACTCTCTTGCTTGCCCTTAACACTTTGACCGCCAGCCTGACGTCACAGTTTTTGAGTGAGCACGTAGCGCATGGCAAGAGAGCGATGAGAGCGACAGTTTCTCGGGCCATTGTTATCACTCTTTTGTTTCATTGCGATAAGCGGCGTAGCACATGTCGTTCTCGTTCTTTCTTTCCTACCTCATTCGTTCTAAAGAGAATCACTGAGCGTCAGATGCAAAGCTGAACGGTGAGCAAAACCGTCATGCGAATTTATATGACACGGCGTTTAAAGTGTTAAAATAAACGAGGCGCTCTCGCTGTAAAGAACGCTCGCTCGCGCTGTTTCATCATACCCCTTCCTTCCCGTTTCTTTTGGCTTGCGCTGTGTTGAACTGGTACAGTATCGGACATTAAGATAGAACCCTGGTGTTTTCATCGCACCGTGCACTTGTTTTGCCACGTTACTTGTGTTTGTGTGTGTGTATGTGTGTGTGTGTGTGCGCGGGTTTTTGTCTGAAGAAACGTAGCTTGACATGGTTTCATATTGCGTTGAAAGCATTCTGTTTATGTGTGTTATCATGTGAAACAGCGTGCGTTCACACTTGGATAAAAGCTAAAGTTTGCATCGACAGCAGCGCTTGTTCCTCGGACGAGAACGCAGGTGTGCTGTTTCATGAATGTGAATACGACACCGGTGCGAAATGAAAACGCGCACAATAGCAATGAACTCGGCATTCCCTCACAGGTGTTTCGCCAGTGCACGCCATTGAAAGGCCTGCGTGCATCACTGCGTTGAACGTTGTGTGCGCATGGGAAACTTTGTGTGTGCATTGAGCAAGCGCGCAGGTGTTCTTTTCAATGGGTGTTTTGTTTCATGAGCGCGGCAGTAACCTGTTCTGGTTTTGAATGGGTAGATGCTCGCTCGCTTACTCATTGATTGTTTTTATCCATACGCTTTTTTGCTGCTCGACAACGATGTGATTCATCGCGTATAAAAGCAGAATACAGGCAGAGCACGGCATCAGTCGTGTCCAAGTTTTTAACCAGTGTGTACTTGACGGTCTTAGCAAGCAATTTTTATTACAATGGGTCGAGGTAAACATTGTACCGATTATCAGCGCCATATGATAAAGCGAATGGCGGCTGCTGGCATTAAGCGCAGAACGATCGAGTTCGTGATGGAACGATCGCGCACCTTTGTGGCAAACGCGCTTCGGACAACCGAAACGCGCAAGTCACCCGGACGTCCTCGGAAGACCACGGCGGAGGAAGACCGTAAGATCGTAAACATATCGAAGAAACATCCGTTTAGCTCGGCACCAGAGATCCGAGGTAGACTGAAATTGGCGGTGACGCCGAGAACAGTTCAGCGAAGATTGGTCAGTGCCGGGCTACTCGCGCGAGTGCCACGCAAAGTGCCCAATGTAACACCTGCGCATAAAAACGCACGGGTGTTATTTGCAATTGAGCACATGTTCTTCGATGAAGAGGATTGGCGCAGGGTTTTGTGGTCAGACGAGTCGAAATTCAATCGACAGGGGTCGGACGGACGCAGGTTGGTTCGGCGCCCTGTTAATTGTGCTCTTGATCCAAAATACTGCTTCAAAACTTTCAAGCATGGCGGTGGTAGTCTCATGGTGTGGGGATGCTTCTCCTACTATGGGATGGGTCCGTTGGTTCGAATCCACGGTAATTTAAATCGTTTTGGGTATTGAGACATTCTTGATATTCATTTGCTATCACATGCTAGGAAAAACCTTCCTCGGTCTTGGATGTTTATGCAAGACAACGATTCTAAGCATACTTCCGGGACTGTCCAAACTTGGCTTGCTGACAACAATGTCAAAACAATGAAGTGGCCTGCCCTTAGCCCGGATCTCAATCCCATTGAGAACCTCTGGGCAATATTCAAGAAGAGGCTGGGTAATAACATACCGGAAGATCTGGATCACCTCTTCGATCACATGCAAGAGGTGTGGAGTAAAATTCCACCTAAAACGATCCAGAATCTGGTGATGTCGATGCGTCAACGCATGATTAATGTCATCGTGGGTGACGGCAATAAGATCAAAAACTGAGCTTATTGCATTTTTGAATAGGGATCACTGCTCGCGAGGGCGGTGGTCCTGCTAATTACAACAAACACCTAACCCAAAACACAAAAAAACTACTAACAAAATTATCCGAAACGACATACTTGTGAAACAAACACACACACCAATACACATTCAAACATACATACACACACATGCACACACACACACACACACACACACACACACACACACACACACACACACACACACACACACCTCTGTAGGCTGCTGAAAAGCTATTTGGATCACCGTATGCTTTTATACGACACAGATCTGGGAATCAAAAAAATGAGCATCACCGCTGGCGTTCCTCAAGGTTCTATTTTGGGTTCAACTCTCTGGAATGTTATTTACAACGGAGTTTTGACCCTAGGGCTTCCTCCAGGAGCTGAAGTGATAGGTTTTGCTGATGATATTGCTCTTACTGTCCTTGGTGAGTCAATAGAAGAGATTGAACTCCTCACATCCGACTCCGTAAGCAGAATCGAGTCGTGGATGCAACAAATGAGGCTAGAATTCGCCCATAAAAAGACAGAATTCCTCATCATAAGTAGCCACAAGACAGTGCAGTCAGGTAGCATCCAGGTCGGTGATGAACGTATTGAGTCGATACGTCATCTAAAATATCTTGGTGTGATCATCGATGACCGCTTAAGTTTCCGGAAGCATGTCGAGTACGCCTGTAACAACGTCTTCAAGGCAGCAAACTCGTTGATACAAATAATGCCGAACATTGGAGGGCCCAAGAGTAGCTGCAGGCGACTTCTAGCTGACGTGGCCATCTCACGGTTGCGTTATAACGCTGCGATCTGGGCACATGTTCTGGTGCTAAAGGAAAACCGACAGTTGGTGAACAGAGTGCACCGATTGTTAGCTATGAGAGTTGTTTGTGCCTACAAAACAATATCGCACGCGGCAGTTTGTGTTATCGCAAGCATGGTTCCCATCTGCCTCATATTAGCAGAGGATTCTGAGTGTTGCAGTTTCTCCGGAGTTTCAAGCGCGGGATTATCCAGATCCTCAGCAAAACAGCTCTCTATGAGAAAGTGGCAGTCTGAATGGGATTGTTCAACAAAGGGGCGTACGACACATGCACTGATCCCGAACATCGCTGCATGGACGAGCAGAAAACACGGCGAAGTGAACTTCTACATAACTCAGTTCCTCTCCGGCCATGGGTGTTTCCGGAGTTACCTTCACAAGTACCGTCACGCAAGCTCGCCAGACTGCCCAGCGTGTGTGAGCATCGTGGAGTCAGCAGAACACGTGCTTTTTCATTGCCCTCGTTTTGCTGAGGAACGTCATGAAATCACCGTGAAGTGCGGAACAACAATCAACGGAACAAACCTGACCGAGGTGATGTTAAAGAATGCTGAAACATGGGAAGTCATAGCAAACGGCATGCGATCAATACTGATGAAGCTGCTGACCTTATGGAAAGCGGATCAACGACTTGGGCGTTCGTAAATAGTGTTGTGCGTATTGTGAAAGTGTTTAGTGTATCTGTGCACGAATTGAAGTGAGCCTGTAACTCAAGTGAATGCGTACTTTCTGTACTTTTGTGTGGTATTACGAGTGTCTCCAGGACTGTCATTCTGTCTCGCGAATGTGGCCCATGTTGCAATAGCGAGGTGTAATGCTAATGCATAGCCCTTCCCCAAGAAGCATACCGAAAGGTGAACCCATGGGGAAGGGTAGATGGCCCAAGGAGGGGGTTTACTGGGTAAAAATCCTATGTCAACACCCGTGCGACAACGGGAGTCTTTCGAAGATTCCCCCTCCTTGTAAAACAAAAAAACACACACACACACGCACACACGCACTTACACACACACATAAACCTGTCCCAACAGGTGCATGCTGCGTTGAAAAAACCAGGGTCCTATCATTCTGTCCGATACTGTACCCCCTCCCACTTGATTCCAGCGAATTACGCTGCGCTGGACTGACACACCCTCCGGCTCGTTTCTTTCGTAGCGCGCTGTGCGCTTCACTTCATTTGGACTTTTTACACCCAAATAAAAACAAAAACTTGAACACATCAAATTTGGTTTACATTTCATCACTTTTATTGCAAATAAAAGCACATTTTAACATATCCCTACTAGCAATGAGAATGAAAAAATGTGCAACTTTCAGGCGAGGGGCATGTAGAAGCATGGGGAGACGGTTGGAAGTACGCGAAATTACGCGGAGGCGCGAGCGTGTTTTGGTTTCTACACAGTTTTTGCACTCACACAATTACACATGTGTGAATGTGTGCGTTCACTTTCAGCCTGCGCGCTCAGTTTGGTTTTCTCGCAGCGGCTTGCTGGTGTCGGTGTCTCGCTCGCACTAGTGCAGCGAGTGTTCCTCGTGCGTTCCCTTTCTTGCTACCACACAAAATCGTCAGTACAGCTCAAGCGTTCGCCTTGAAAAGTCGCGCGCGTGTTAGCCTAAGCCGCGGGCGATCGAAGTGTTGAAGTGTTGTGCACATTGAAATGAAGCTGCGCTTTTCTTTCACCATTTAACTTAAATGTGTGATTTGCGCTGCTTTATTTCAATGTTTTTTTTGCTTTATTGAACATCAACAACGGGATCCACGCAGTTAGGCGGCTATTTGAAATGCGACGATTTTTTTATATAATGAATGTGTGTGGTTTGAAGCAAGATTGTGTGAAGCTATGTATTTAAATGTGCTTTTATTTTCAATAAAAGTGATAAAATGTAAACCGAGTTTGATGTGTTTAAGTTTTTGTTTTGATTCGGGTGCACCAAGTCCGAATGAAGGAAAGCGCACATCGCGCTACGAAAGAAACGAGCGGAAGGGGGTGTCAGTCCAGCGCAGCGCAATTCGCTGGAATCAAGTGCCCAACCAGCAAAACCGAAGCTAACCGAGGAAAACTTTCCTGTGTGCCAAAGCGAGAGAGCATGTCTTTTTTCTCTAGATTTTGGACGGCACAACGCCGATCGTGTGGCCGATGAACGAAAAACGGGAGAAGGGGAAACCGATATCCTTCGAGTGACACACACGCATGCATCTGCATGCGTATTCCGCTGAACCGAGACTACACATCTCTCTCGATCTCCCATGATTTTTCTGCTATCGCGCTCATCCGGGTGTTTGGCATCCTCAGTCTGTCCAGAACTTTCACTGTGGAAGGATGTTTTGGAGTGATGTGTGATTTCTGTGCCCCGTAGTTTGCTCGTTTACGTTTTGTACCGTGTTCCATCTTCTTCAATTATGGAATGATTTATCCTTGTAAATTTCTAAGGTAAGTTTCTTATCCTCGTGTATGCTTCAGTGTGTATATTCAACTAACGCTTGTCGTCTAAAAAGTTACAGGTGCACGCGCATGTTAATCGACGGTTGCAGACGGAAGGACGGTGTCCGGTTTTAAAATATCAAGGGAAGCGTTTCTATAATCCTATGTGCAAAATGTTGTTTAGCTGTTTTTTTTTTTTAATAAAACACATGGATTAATTATTGGTTAATTTTCATCAACAGATATCATCACAGCTCTTTCGTAGAAGAGCGCACTTCAAGGACGCCTAGGATACGGCTAAACATGCGCAGCACCAGTCCGTGACGTCATTTCCAGACAGGCGCCGGCTGAACACGCGCATCACCAGTCGAGGATATCCTAGCGCAAAGGGTAGAAGGAAGAACGAGAGAAAGGGTAATAGAAAGCAACCGCAGCATTTGGAAGGGGCGAAGCATCCTGCCGTATACAGAGTGTGAGTGTGCTAAAACGCATGTGGAAAGAGGAAGTCCAATAAATAGCATGCGAAAGTGTGCATAAAGCAAAAAGAAAAAGCGTCACTGCTACAACCAGCAATCCGAAAATATAAGGGGAGGGATAAATACAAATGTATGCGTGAGCAGGACCAGCAATCCAAGCATTTGAATGTGTGCATCGGTTTGTGTCGTGCTGAAAGTTTTTACTTTAGCTGCTGCTAGTGTAAAAATTTAAGGAAAGCTTAAAGTAAAAATGTTTTATGCGGGGCGCCTTCGGAAATTGTTGGCTGGGTGGGAGGGGGTACCAGTTCGTCGCTGCCCAAGCCGAAAGAAACGGGAAGGAAGGGGTATGATGAAACAGCGCGAGCGAGCGTTCATTAAGGCCGGGCTACATTGATCGTACTCGCAAGTGTAATTTCGATTTTCACTAGCGCATCTGGCGGCGGTTGGTGGAAGCTTTTTTTTGTCGGCGGAAGAATGGTCCTGCCGGATCTCAAATTTAAGTAGTTTTTTAACCGTTTTTCGATGCGAAAACGGCTGGAATACTTGCACAACATATTTATGTATCAATTACAAAGCTTTCTCAGTCCAGTTAAAGTGAAAAACATGGAAAATTAACGTATTTTCTGGAGCGGCTCCAAATTGTTTGGCAAAATGCTTCGGTCAGCCGCCGCCAGATGCGCTAGTGAAAATCGAAATTACACTTGCGAGTACGATCAATGTAGCCCGGCCTTTACAGCGAGAGCGCCTCGTGTATTTTAAAGGCAAACAAGAGAGCGCATTCTCTCCGTGGTAGCGCTCCATCCGCCATTTATTTATTCTCAGCCCAAAACAACGGACTTCAGATCCGACCTTGGGCCGGGCCCCCACCGCGTGTTTCTACCTACCCCTCGCCTGAAAATTTCGTTCTCTTTGTCTGTCGGGATAGCTTCACACAATCTTGCTACAAACCTCACACATTTTTATATTTCAAAAATCGTCGCATTTCAAATAGCCGCCTAACTGCGTGGATCCCGTTGTTGATGTTCAATACCGCAAACAAATATTGAAATGAAGCAGCGCAAATCACACATTTAAGATGAATGATTAAAGATAAGCGCAGCTTCACTTCAATGTGCATAACACTTCAACACTTAGCGAAACTTCGATCGCCCGGGACTTAGGCTAACACGCGCGCGGCCTTTCACAGCGAACGCTTGAGCTGAACTGTCGATTTCGTGTGGTGGCAAGAAAGGGAGCGCACAGAGGAACGCTCGCTGCACTAGTGCGAGCGAGACACCGATACCCGCATGCCGCTGCGAGAAAACCAAACTGAGCGCGCAGGCTGAAAGTGAACGCACACATTCACACATGTGTAATTGTGTGAGTGCAAAAACTGTGTAGAAACTAGTGATGCGCGTTGCGTTCCGAACCTGCCAGGTGCGATCCGTTCCAGCATGCAAGCATCCGGACTGCGATCCTTATTTTTAACCCAAGCAGGTTCAAACTGAACCTGTTGCTCCCACTGTTCTTTGCGATCCGACCTGAACCGGCAGTTATCAACGATCATATCGATCCGATCTGAACCGGCTGCTCTCAGCGTTCTTTGTGGTCTGTGCTGGGCCAGTTGCTCTCAGTGCTCTTTGCGATCCGGCCTAGAACGCACGACATTCTACTCTCTTTGTATTGATGAGCCGGTTTGCTGAAAACAAATCATCCAGGTTCAATTTAAACCTGTTTCTCTCAGCGTTCTTTCCGATCCGATCTTTTCGTTCCGGTAAAGAACGGCGTTCTCTTCTCTTTTGCTTCTTTGTAGTATGGAAAAACACAAACCCACACACACACACACACACACACACACACACACACACACACACACACACACACACACACACACACACACACACACACACACACACACACACACACACACTCACACACACACACACACACACACACACACACACACACACACACACACACACACACACACACACACACACACACACACACACACACACACACACACACAAACACACACACACATTCTGTCTATATGAGTGATAACAGCGCAAGCCATACTCTCTCAGTCCAAGAGATAACGGTACAACACCTGAGCCGTGAAACCAGAGAAGGATACAGATTTGTGATTGGTGGGAAGCTAATCGCCAAAATTTAAAGAGACAATTCTGCACTTGCGGTAAGCGCAATGAATGAAATGTCTCTCTTCTGCCATATGGATGTTATCAGTATAGGTGCGTTATTTGGACTGTATTGTGGTAGTCAATGAATTGCTATATGCTGCTATACATCTTCTGAGATCTTCTTTGTGCAACTAAATATTTAGGGTGCATGACACGTTTAGCCTTCCGCAATAATTTCTTTAAAGCCGTTTATCGCCCCGTGAAACAGCGCTATTCTTATGAACAATTAAAGTGCACTATCGAACACTTTCACACCGGTAGTTCACCGTACATCCGTGCATACGAAATTTAAAAATCCGAATAAGATTATAAGCTTTTTGATTTTGCATCAAAATTTCATATGCGTTGCAACAAATTTCTGATTTACTTCTTTATTTAGAAGTATAAATAGGGAATAATAATTAATTTTAGTAAAAACAAAAACAACAAAACTTAAGTTAAGCGTTTATATTTTAGTAGAATAATAGTTTTACACATTGGTCCTAAACTATTATTTAGCTTTGTTTAATTGAAACTGTGTGATTACTACACAAAAAATATATTACACAATATTCAATGAATACTTTCAAGTTAACCATACATAAAGTGAGCAACTGAAAAAAAGGTAACCATCGCAGGTCATCTTGAACCTGCGTTCCGCGTTCCGTTCTTTTTCTCCAGATTGGCAGGTTCGTTCCGTTCCTCAATTTTCGGAACTATTCCCATCACTACTACAAATATAGCTTCAAGTGCACCAAAGCAAACTGGTATCCCCACTACAAGTTTATTATCCGTTAACGCATACCACACTGATCCTGACAATATAGAGTCATCCACGCCTGAATCCGTTAAACTAGACACTATTTCACGCTAACACCCATCAGAGCGTACCGAAACGTCGATCACTGAATTCTCTCACCTAGCTCTTCACATTGGCACTTCTAACGACTCCATGAACAGCGCTATACAGTTTATACCAGCACCAGAACCAAAAACATGGATTTTTATTACGAGAGTTGCACCAAAAGTTACCGAAGAAAGCATGAAAACATTTATTCAAGGGAGATTGAATTGCACTAACTGTTGCGTGAAACGTATTTTGCCCAACGGCCGCGATCCAAATGCTCTCACATACATATCATTTAAAGTTGGTGTCCCTTCTGAACTAAAAGAGATCGCGCTCTCTCCCACGACTTGGCCGTGTGGTTTTGTTTACAGAGAGTTTAACTTTCGCCCACGCGCTCCCAAAATATTCACACCATATTCGGGATTCACCTTACCTGCACCGCTTTATCCTCAATCAGCTGTTCAGGAACCTGCGAAAACAAACACTACTCACCAGGACATGAATCTCACCAACACTATCACATCACCACAGCCGACTACTTCTTACTCGATCTCTACCGCGGTTATACAAACAAACGCTGCATCAACAACAGAACCGCAAATAAATATTGCTGGCAACTCTTCCGGATCACCTTTTTTACACAAACAATAACGTGTCCGCGCCGACACGATGTATCACTAAAGGATCCATTCTATAACTTCTATCAAAATGCTAGAGGTTTACGTACTAAAAATACCGAATGCTTTACCAGTACAGCTATTTCCGAGTGGGATGTGATCGTTCTAACCGAAACCTGGCTCGCCGATAATTACCCATCTTCTATATTGTTTGACAGCCACCGCTACAATACCTTCTGTTGTGGGCAGCCGTGCCGACCCCTGGACTTGCCGTGGCAGTTGCGCTGCCACCGGTCAACGTCCAGGAGGACGACAGTGTACACGCACACTGTCGCACACACTAAGCAGCGCAAGGCTTAGTGTGTGCCGAGCGCCATACAGGCAGAGTGTGTTTGCGAGCCGATCGAGCAGGAGCTCTCGGCAGGGGCGCTCGGTGCGGCTGGTGCGCGGCCACCGCACTTGCGGTTTTAAAGTGTTAATTGTTTGTTCATTGTGTCTTTTATTTATATATGTACGTTTAAATTTTAATAAAAGTAATAGTGTCAAACATAAAACCTTCCGATTGGATCGCTCTGCCATAAATAGTGATAAATGTATTGGTGGAGGAGTTCTCATTGCCACGAATATCAAATATGCGGCTTCGCTGTGCACTACTAATACATCATCAATTGAGTGTCTTTGGGTGCGTGTAAAAGTTTTGGATGTTTCCCCTGGTCATCGGCTCATTCTACCTCCCTCCTGACCAAGCTGCCAACCCCGATATTATAAATACTTTCTGTACTACGCTACATGAAACTAGGGAAAAATATAAAGACGATTATTTGATTATTCTCGGAGATTTCAATCAACCCAATCTTAAATGGATTACTCGGAACGATTTTCCTTCGCTTGACTTCAGCAACTCCCGAATACATCCTACCTGCCAAATTCTCCTCGATGAAATTAATTCGGCCGGCCTTCAGCAAGTTAATTCAATCACCAACTGTAACAATACTATACTTGATTTAATTTTTGCGGATGACCAGACCGTTGAACGATTGAGCCCATTAGAACTGAGTTTAGAATCCATAGTTGAACCTTGATCCACATCACCCTGCTCTACTTACCAGCTTCATGGTTCCGCAACAGAATTTGTCGTCGTCTGAGTCCCCAGAACGGAGAGATTTGAACTTTAGACGTACGAAATTTGATGAATTAACAATAGCGCTAACTCAAACCAATTGGGAATTATTAAAGTCTATCCACGATATCAACGGTAGCGTGTTAAGCTTCTCAAATCATCTAAATGGATTATTCGAACAGTTTGTTCCCTGCTTTAATCCTCCATCGAAACCACCGTGGGCTAATAATGCACTACGCATCGCCAAACGCTGGAGATCTAATGCCCAACAAAAACTGCGCAGTCTTCGAAACAGCACCAACAAAGCAAACTTTGCTCGCGCTGCTCGGATTTACAAACAGTTTAACCGTTTTTCGTATGCTGACTACGTTAGAAAGATCGAATTCAGATTCAAAACGGATCCACTAGCATTCTGGAAATTCATACGAAATAAGAAATCCTGCGACCGACTTCCAGCTGTAATGAACTTCAAGGGAAACATCATTTCGGGTGAAGATGACCTCTGCAAAGGTTTTGCAGAACATTTCGCTTCCGTGCACACCTGCAATTCTTCGAAACCTCTCAACCTATCTTCAGCACTTTCCGCAATCAACGACGCAGTTGACTTATCCACATCTATTATCAGTGAAGATGAAGTCGATGCTGCCATATCGCACATTCCCAGTGCAATTTTTATTCTCTGTAAGGCTGCTCTTTTGCCTACTCTGACTCAACTTTTCAACAAATCCTTACAGTCGAAATGCTTCCCGCAAATATGGAAATCTTTTTACATGTTTCCTGTCTTTAAAAAAGGAGACAAATCTGATATATGTAATTATCGCGGAATCTCTATGTTATGTGCTTGTAGTAAGCTGTTTGAAAAAGTTATGTTCCGCCACATGTCCTACGCTTTCCTAACTGTTATATCTATTATGCAACACGGCTTCATGCCTAAACGTTCGATTGAAACTAACCTGCTTCATTTGCATCAATTTTGCTACTCCAATATTGACAAGGGCCTCCAGGTTGATGTCATTTATACCGACTTCTGCGCTGCCTTTGACAAAGTCAACCACTACTTATTGCTTGCTAAATTATTAAAATATGGTGTACACTCAAATTTTTTAGCATGGTTAGAAAGCTACCTAATGAACCGTTGCATTAATGTAAAAATTGGAAAAACTTTTTCTGACCCTTTCTGTAACTTTTCTGGCGTTCCACAAGGAAGCATATTGGGGCCATTATTATTTATTATATTTATCAACGATATTGTGTTTGCTGTTCCCAACGTCAATGTTTTACTATATGCAGACGATCTTAAGATGTTCCTTGCTGTTGAAAATTCAAATCACTACGAAATACTTCAAGATTCCGTAAATCGTTTTTTGACGTGGTGCCATGATAACGAAATGTTTGTGAATGTACAAAAATGTAACTGCATTACTTTCTTTAAGAAAAGGATTCCAATAACTTTTAATTACAAAATTGGTCAAGACAGTGTGCCGCGGTCATCTGTAGTTCGTGATTTAGGAATAATGTTAGACAGTAAACTTATATTATCGTGTCATTTCCACACAATCGTCTCAAAAGCATTAAATATGTTAGGTTTCATTCTACGAGCTTCTTCCGACTTTAAAGATCCTTTCTGTCTTAAATCGTTATACTGTGCCCTAGTCCGTCCTATACTAGAATTTGCTTGCGTTGTTTGGTGTCCAAACCAAGTGACCTATATAGACATGATAGAAAAAGTTCAGAAAAAGGCGACACGCGCTATGTTTTATCGTCTTCCTTGGTCAAACCAAATGCCACGCCCCCCGTACCATGTCAGGTGTCAGTTATTTGGTCTCGAAACTTTAGAACACAGGAGAAAGAATGCTCAATGTATTTTCATGCATAAATTATTAAATGGGCTTATTGATGCACCTGAAATTTTAAATCTGATCAGTTTTTCTGCACCTACTACTAAGAACTTTCCAGTTCTTATAGCACGATGCATTGACCTCAGTAAAACGATATTTTTTTTTAGTTTTTTCTTGATAGACTGTAAGAGATGTGTCATTGCTTTTGAACGCTTTGGTAAAGTAAAGTTTCTCTTTGGCTTTCTTTACGCAGATCGGCACTTCCCTTCTAGCCTTGTGGACTGTGCCAACTAAGTTAGGTTTTTTTAATTTCAAAAACTTCGCTTATTCTAAGGAGGTGAAAAAATTATCACATGTTACGTTGCTTCCTTTGTTAAGGTACGGATCTACTAACTTTTAGACTACAAAATCTCCGAATCTCTCCTCCGCAGGACGTTCATTATTTTTTCCGAAATAAGGAAATATATTGACTACATTTTTAGAATCTACGTCAACAGCCATCCAATACTTTTGCCCGTACTTATCTGGCTTCGATGTCATTATCGACAGCCATTTTATTATCTGCTTCGATGCCATAAACTGCGTTGTTGCGAAATGTAAACCAAGGCGGTGTAAATTCCTTGCCGAAACGATTTATTGTTATACGTTTGCCAAAAAATTAGTCTTCGATCCCGCTTTTGGTATAGAGACCTTCTCCGTGTCCTGTCGCCCTTTTTATGCTTTCCTTGCCGAACCGAACGCGATCGGTTGAAACCCAAACGATAACATATTTAAAAACACGCGTTTACGGCAGGTCGTTAGGTACACCGGTGGACAAAAAGATAGGAAAAAAATTTGTTGTGTGTTTTTTTGCGTGCAATAGGTGTGTCATCGCCAACAGTTGTTGTTGTTGTTAGTATGGTTTAGAGAGGCTTTGGCTCCTGCGGAGTTCGTTGGCCTCTTATCTCCAACAGATCCAGGCGTATGTTGTTGTTAGTATGGTTTAGAGAGGCTTTGGCTCCTGTGGAGTTCTTTCGCCTAACGTTCGAGGCGTACTGAATTAGCAAACGCTGTTTGTTTGCCTTTTATACTCGCATTTGTGGTGCGCTACTTATCTGAGTTTTGAGTAACGGCAGCGTTTTTCGGTAGTATAAAAAGAGATCCAAACCGTGTTGCGCTTCATTCTTCATTCAGTGGTAAAGGTGAAAGTTTGCGATTTGAAAATTCCACAAGTTCATCATGGGTCGCGGAAAGCACTGCACTCCAGAGGAGCGGAAACATATTCAGGGTTTGTATCGTAGGAACGTGCCTATCAAAACCATCGGCAAGGCGTTCGGCCGTTCGCGGACGTTTGTGGACAACGCCATTCGTAGCGAGGCTACGGGTAAATCCACAGGTCGTCCGCGAAAAACAACGGCTGACGTTGACGCGCAGATGGTTGAGATAATCAGGGCGGACCCTTTCAAAACTTGCAATCGTGTTAAGCAGGAGCTTAGATTGCAAGTTTCGGCGAAAACGGTGTCGCGCCGTTTACACGCCGGTGGGTTCTGTGCCCGGAATCCACCAAAGGTTCGTAAGCTAATGCCGCACCACGTAGAAGCGCGCATTCGGTTTGCCGAAGAGCATTTAGCTGCATCCATCTTTTGGTGGAGCAAAATAATTTTTTCGGATGAGTCCAGAATCAATCTGGATGGTTCGGACGGCACTAAATACGTCTGGCGCCTACCTAAACAGGCGTATCATCCAAAAAATACTATAAAAACCCTAAAGCACGGAGGCGGCCACGTAATGGTGTGGGGTTGCTTCTCCTGGCACGGCCCGGGTCCTTTGTTCCGTATCAAAGGGACACTGAACTCGGAAGGGTATAGAAACATACTACGTCATAAGATGTTGCCACACGCCCGACAAAAATTCAGAGACGAAGAGCATTACATCTTTCAGCACGATAACGACTCAAAGCATACATCGCGATTAGTTAAATGTGTTTTGGCAAACGAGGATGTGCAAGTTCTACCGTGGCCTGCGTTGAGTCCAGACCTCAACCCGATTGAGAATCTGTGGTCAACTCTCAAGCGTCAGCTTAAGAACAAGCATGCACGTTCTGCCGATTCGCTATGGAGACGCTGCAAGGCTATGTGGCCATCGGCGATATGGCCCTACGCTGTGAGGAAGTGATAGCGAATAACGGTCAACACATTGACCGTTAGAATATGTTTCCGCTCTGTGGAACACCGCAACACCACCTCCCAACAACCACTTAAACAGTCCTTTTCAGGGCTACCAAATATTTCCGACAAGAACTATGTTTTTCGGTCACAGAAAAAAGTTCCTATTTTTATGTCCACCAGTGTACCTACGTAATATAGAAAAAAGCTGCGCGTGCATCCTCACCGCTTCTGGACCTACGCAAACAATAAGCGTAATTCTTCCGGCTTCGCAGATATGATCTGCTACAATGGGAACCGAGCTCGCACACTCCCAGATATGTGCGAATTGTTTGCTACACGTTTTGAGGACACTTTTGTTTCTGAAAACATGCACCCCGAGGCCCTTCATGCTGCACTTACTAACACACCCGCAGATGCACTTCGTCCCATGCTTCCGGTCATTAATACCTTGTCAGTCACCCGCGCCATAGACCGCCTAAAGATGTCCTACACCGCCGGCCCTGATGGCATCCCGGCAGTGATCCTGAAAAAGTGAACTGCGTCGATTACTCCGTTATTAGTAAAAATCTTCGAGGAATCGCTACGTTCATGCACCTTTCCTGTCTCATGGAAGGTCTCGTGGTTAACACCAATCCATAAGAAAGGCTGCAAGAATAAGGCTTCTAACTATCGCGGCATTACATCGCTAGGGGCCATTGAAAAAGTGCTTGAGCTGCTTGTTTATGAACCGTTACTGGCTTCTGCCCGCAATTACATCAGCTCCGCATAAATCAAGTAGATGTCATTTACACCGATTTAAAAGCCGCCTTCGATAGGATATCTCACGTCATATTACTAGCAAAACTCGACAGACTTGGCCTTCCAGATCCTCTAGTTGCTTGGCTGAGATCATACGTAATGGGCCGCACTTATTCCGTTAGGATGGGGCCCCATTTATCTAGATCCCTCCGTGCTTCTTCTGGCGTCCCTCAAGGCAGCAATCTGGGACCTTTACTATTTGTCCATTATATAAATGATATTTCCACGATCCTTCCTGCTCTATGCGGACGACACCAACATCTTTCGGCAAATCCAGGGACCAGACGACTATCGCATACTTTAGACTTCACTAGAAGAATTCGATAACTGGTGCATGCGAAACTCCTTAACCATTTGTGTTGATAAGTGTGTTAACATCACCATCAGCCGTTCGCGCTCTCCAGTGCATTTTGACTACACGCTAAATGGGCAAACTTTGCTGGGAGTCGATTGTGTCAAGGACTTGGGTGTTTTCGTCGACGCGAGACTCACGTTTGAGCAACACCTTGATCACGTTGTGACAAGATGCAGTCAATTGTTAGGTTTAGTCGTTAACATGTTTCGCGCTCCGTTCTTGGGGCAGCAACAACTACTACACAACAAGGTGTTTGTTGCTCGGGTTACCCCAACTCGACGACCGAATACGAAATGCTAGGCTGGCTTTTAACATTGGGCTTCTCAATAATAGCATCGATTGTTGTTTGCCCCAAATGCAAACATTACAGTTATATTTTGCTTGGCAGCCGCTTGCTCTGCATCATACAAATTGCGAGATCCAATTCGGGCAATAACCTCCTTTCATTTGGGGTGTAGAAAGAAAGAGGTTTCGTCAGCGTTTAATACTCTAAAGGATCTTTCGTTAAAGGATCGTCTAATATTTCGTGCAGTCCGTTTTTTGTTAGCCAGCTTGTTATCATATGAAACCACTAGTTAATTTGGCCCGGTTGCAGGTTTAAGCAACAGAACCTTAGACGTGTATACTAACTGCAGGGCACATTTAAATGTTTTCATTCATCATGTGCTCATATAAAAAAGAACCCCTAACCCAGGAATGTCCTAATTACGTGTAAATTATTATCCCATAACTTTTCCCAATAGGAGTTGCTGTTCATTTCAGTTTTACAGTGCAGTTCAGTTGTAATTCCACTGCTGAACCATACAATTGTTTTTTTCCACGCAAGATATACTTTCAATGGATGAATAAGTTGTAGCAACCTCCCGCTGCGCAAATTCGAGCAGTTTCCAGCGCAGAAAATGTACCAAAATCTGCGCTGGCCAGCGCAGATTTTGGCCCGTTCCCCGCGCTGGACTTCAGCGATTCCTGCGCTGTGTCGAGCAAGTCTAGCGCCATTTAGGCGGAGCAAAAAAAAACGGTCAAAAAATTTAAAAATATTGGCGCCCATTTTTTCGTCCGCTTCTTCTCCCTCCCTCACCCTGCCCTGCCTTACTTGCGCTTCTGCCCGTGCCTTCAGCCGCCAGCTGATTGGCTGTTATGGTGTATGCGTTGATTCATGTATGTGCATTGCGGTTGTGTGTTGGTTATTGGTGGATGTCAGCATTTATTAATTTGTGTGTGACCTTGAGACGCTGTGGGATAAGCTGGATTGGGATTCAAAGTGTTATCGGTGTATTGATGGTTTATTTTATTTCGTGCCGCTGCTGATGAGACCATTCGATGCCCGTGCCAGTTGAGGGTGAAGAAGCCTATTTAAAACAAGCGTAGGAGAACGTCTAACACTAATCTAAAATTTTTTTATTTGAACATGTTTGATGCTTCAACGACCTTCTAAGCATCATGTTGCACGATGTATAGTCCCCGGTACCAAAATCCATGCGACTTTTCGCTAACGGATTGATTAAATGGCGCCCGATTAGACGATCCGATAGAAGCACTTTTCAGGCTTAACGGATTGAGCGAGATACACCCCCAGGACAATCGCATGGCAATCGGATTGAACGCGCAGCATTTTCCATACAATCCGCAGTGTTGCGTTTTCTTCGCGCCAACTTTGCCTGTATTTTCAATGAGCCAAGCGATTTTACCCCCTCCTACACGCATTGTATCCTACAGCACGCTTGACGCGGCAACGTTCACCACATACACACACACATCTCCACACTCAGGGTACGACATCTTCCCTGTTGCTGTTCTGGACTCAGACAAAATTTGTGTTTCTACACTTATTGTTCAAAAAGTAGTAGCTCTTAGGATCTGAATTTACAAACAAATATCAAAATGTTATGTTCTGCTAATGATATTGCACTAAATTTAATTGCACTACATTAAGTTTTTACATATCTTTCGTAAAAGTTCGTCAGAGTATGAAAATGTCGATTCAATTTGTCATGAATAACTTGAATTTTAAGATTTTCGCGCATAAAATTATGACGCGCGCTGTCTGTGCGGCGGCGTAATTCGCTACTCGTATAGCCGTCTCGCTTCTTCTTGTATGTGCTTTACCGTTGCTCACCGCTTCAAGAACATTGCTGCTCACACACACGACAGTCTGTGGCAAACAATTGGAGGAGTAGGACGTGTCGGTTTGCTCCAGAAATCGTGTGTGATTTTGTTGCTGGATTTGGTTCCATCGCTGTTTGTTTTGGTGAAATTGAAAAGGTAAGAATCATCAACCGATGTAAAATTGTGAGAGTAAGATGATGCTGATGGTGACTGATGCTTTTCTTTGTTTTTTTTTCGGCTTTTATCCACTGATGGCGTCGAGCATCGCCGAGGATGTGATCGAATGCGGAATATCCTAAACGAGGAGCTTCATTCCGGATTTTGTTTGCAATAAGGCAAGTTATGATAACACACAAAGCATACGAAAAAGAGTGAGTAATCTTATTCTTAACTTTCATTTCTTCAACAGCGCTGAACTAATCCTCCAGCTTACAACGAACGGTCAACGGATGAGGAAGGAGAGGAGGGACGGCAAAGGTACACGCACAAACGTGCACACCTCAGCCTTGTCGGAGAACGAGAACACGGGAGGGGGAGACCGGCAACGTAGGTTCTATACGTTCTTCATTTACGCTCCCTCGTGCGTTCGTGCGTGCGTGCACGCGCGCGTCTGTATGTGTGTGCATGCCTGCGTGCGTGGCTGTGTGTGTTTTTCCCGCTTCGCTTAACGAGATCCTACGGGATCACCTTGTGAAAAACACCAAGAGGGGGAGGGGTAGGTGTATGTGTGTGTGTGTATGTGTGCTTGCATGCGTACGTGGTTGTGAGTGTGTTTTTGCTGTTTCGCGATCTCCTACGGAATCAAAAGGGGGTGGGGGGGAAACACGGGGGGGGAGGAGTGAGGTATGTGTTTGTGTGCTAGCCTGCATGCGTACGTGGCTTTGTCTGTGTGTGTTTTGCGTTCGCGTTCTCCTACGGAATCACCTTGCGAAAAACACCATGGGGAGGAGAAGGTGTGTGTGTGTTTTCTCTTCTTTGTCGTTTCGCACTCTCCCGTGGGTCTCCTTGTGTGCGTTAGTTTTTTTGTTTTTCAAGAAGAAAAAAAATACTTCGAAAAATACCAGTGAGGAGGGTGTGTGTATGAATGAAAGAATGTGCTTGGAAAAAGAAAGTAGAAAAAAAAATTGAACAACGGATTCGTAAGTGTGTTTGAACTCATTGCTATCCGAAAAAAGCGAGGGGGGCTCTTGAAATGTAGTACACATGTATGCAACATGTATCGTGTCGCCGCGACGGCCCCGGTACCAAAATCCATGCGACTTTTCGCTAACGGATTGATTAAATGGCGCCCGATTAGACGATCCGATAGAAGCACTTTTCAGGCTTAACGGATTGAGCGAGATACACCGTCGCGGCGACACGATACATGTTGCATACATGTGTACTACATTTCAAGAGCCCCCCTCGCTTTTTTCGGATAGCAATGAGTTCAACACACGTGTTCAAACACAGACAGGAGTGCGAAACGACAACAACACACTCTCCTCCATTTTCGATGCCTGCTTTCACGGCATGGCACAAAACCGTGATTCCGTAGGAATCCGCACTCACATGCTCACATGCTGACGCCACTCGTAAAAAAACACACACAACCACGCAGGCATCATACACACACAACGCGTGCACCGCACAGGCGAACAGCGATAGAACCTATCCGGTTGAACTGTGCGTGCCGCCACTTCCTCCTCTCCGTTGTAAGCTGGAGGATTAGTTCAGCGCTGTTGAAGAAATGAAAGTTAAGATTGATGCTTCGATGCTCGGATAAAAGCCGAAAAAAACAGCATCTCACAATTTTACATCGGTTTTTTCAATACCAACGAATCATCACACGATTTCTGAGCAAACCGACACGTCCTACCCTCCAATTGTTTGCCACAGACTGTCGTGTGAGCAGCAATGTTCTTGAAGCGGTGAGCAGCACGAAGCGAGACATAAGCGCGCCGCCGCACAGACAGCGCGCGTCATAATTTTATGCGCGAAAATCTTAAAATTCAAGTTATTCATGACAAATTAAATTAGTGCAATATCATTAGCAGAACATAACATTTGTTCAGATCCTAAAATACGCTTGGCTCATTGAAAAGAAAGGCAAAGTTGTCTGAGAACGCAACACTGCGGATTGATGGTAAATGCTGCGCGTTCAATCCGATTGCCATGCGATTGTCCTGGGGGCAGGCAAAGTTGGCGCGAAGAAAACGCAACACTGCGGATTGTATGGAAAATGTTGCGCGTTCAATCCGATTGCCATGCGATTGTCCTGGGGGCAGGCAAAGTTGGCGCGAAGAAAACGCAACACTGCGGATTGTATGGAAAATGTTGCGCGTTCAATCCGATTGCCATGCGATTGTCCTGGGGGGTGGCAATAAATTTTTTTTTTTTAATGTGCCGAAATCTATCTCGAGTTTTCGGGTCTCGTCACTCACACACACACAGCGCGGGGAAAGTGGCCGTTCACTCTATCATGTCGCGATCCCCCACCCCGCCCGGCGCTAAGGATGAGGATGCTACAAGAAAGCTGAACCAACCGTTCTACCGATAAGGTAGCCGTAATCGATCATGCGTGGAAGGGGGGAGGGGGGTCCTGTGGGGGTGGGGAGTGCGTGCTTGCGCGACTTCGGGGGTGCGTGCTCGCGAGCGCGCTTTCGTGGGTGCGTGCTGGCGTGCGCGCTTTCATGCTCGCGGGCGCGCGTACGTGTGTGTGTTTGTGTGTGCGTGCGTGCGTGCTGGCGTGCGCGCATTAATGCATGTGTGTGTGTGTGTGTGTGTGTGTGTGTGTGTGTGTGTGTGTGTGTGTGTGTGTGTGTGTGTGTGTGTGTGTGTGTGTGTGTGTGTGGGTCTGTGTGTGAGAGAGAGAGTTTGCGCGCGCGTATTCGTGTATGTGCGTGCGTTTGGAAACCCCAAAACTATTTGATTCTGATGCGTACATTTTCATCCGCTGCGGCTACAAAGTCTATGCATTTTCGATTTCGCTACCTGAGAGACAGCACAACCATTGGCATTGGCATCTTTGCGATCGGCTCTGCTGTTGGGGGTATTAAAAAAACACGTGATGTAAGCAAACGTGCGTGTGATATATTGCACATTTATTTCTAATTAAGCTAGCGGACGCAAGTGGAAACAAAACTTGAGCTAAATTCATACAAAAGAGGATTCTGGATTTGTTTATTTACGGTGCGCGTATGGTGCTGCACCTGTCCGTCCAGAATCTGGTGGCTTGTTGGCTTGTCGGTATCGTGACGCCGATTGACCAGCAATGCCTTGGAATGGGTTCGGATCGGTAGGTTCATGTCCTTTGGTCAAGTGTATTCCGTGCATTTGTCGCGCCACAGCAGTAGACCCAGCAGCATTAAAGTCAAAACAAAAACCTTCTCCGGGTGTGGACTGCTATGCTAAGTTCTTCTTATTACAATAATTATTATTATTGGCGTAATGCCCTACGCGATCATGCCGGCTTTTTCAGGACTTGAGTACCACGTAACCGGATAGTCACCTCTAGCTACGGCGGACGGTTCATACGCGGTTAGAACCCACGACGGGTGCGGAATGCAGATGTGCGGAATGATGGCGTGACCGATGATCGTAGGGGTTCCATGGCCACCCCCCCTCCATCCGCCTGCAATTTAAGTATACCGTTCAATCTATCTCCCATCAGCTGTGTGCTAGTACCCCCTCTTCCCGGTCATCAGTTACCATTCACAGGGGCCTCAATTCGTCTTTCCGCCTTTCATGAACACCTTCCTTTCTTTGACCGATGGATCATAACATTCCGGAAGAAATTACATTTGGCGACAGTTTTGCATACACACGCACACTCACAACCATGCGCAGGATGCTTAGCATATCTATTTAATCCACAACAGACGAAAGCAAAAGCTTAGTGTTAGAAACGTGTTAGAGCGAATTAGAGTTCTGCGCGATGCACAGGAAACCCTCTATCGTGCGCTAGCGATTCCGTAGTCAATTTTACATTGCATCGATTAAACTCATTGCGCTTTTTTGGTTTGATTTGTAAAAATGCAACTTCATCGCCCCAATGTTTGTTAACGGCATTTTTGGCGCCACAACAGCTCGCGAGCATTCACCACACGCGAGAAAGAGATAGCGCTATGGAGGGAAAAAGCACGGACGACGGCTGACAGCGATTGGCCGTCTGACGCACCAACACATCCAAACCTTCGACAGCGCGCTCAGGCGAGGGGTATGAGGCGGAGCCAGGGACGGGTAGCTCGACGAGCTGCTCGACAAATTTGCCGTTGGAGAGAAAAGGAAGGCATGATAAAATTCTCAGAACGCCATAACGCCTTCCGTCGCTTTGCACAGCGGGACCTCATAATCATCCTGGGGGACTTCAACGCAAAAGTCGGTAGGGAGCCAATGTACCGCCAATACACTGGCTGTCACAGTCTGCATGAGCACAGTAACGATAATGGTAGTAGATTGGTCCAGTTCGCCGCAGCGAACAATCTGGTTGTAGGAAGTACCAAATTTGCGCGCAAAAAAATCCACAAGATTACTAGCACTAGCAGATAGTGTCATGTTACTGCCACCTAGCATAGAAGAAACACGAAAGGCTATCCGTCGGCTGAAAAATAACAAGGCACCCGGAACCGACGGAATTGCAGCCGAACTGGTCAAGAATGGAGGTGCACGACTAGAAAACGAGATTCATCAAATTGTTACTGAGGTGTGGGATAGCGAATCGATGCCTTGTGATTGGAATCTCGGCATCATCTACCCCATATACAAGAAGGGAGATAGGTTGGACTGCAATAACTAAAGGGGTATTACGGTGTTGAATACCGCCTATAAAATATTCTCCCTGATCCTTCAGGATCGCCTTGTCCCGCACGTCGAAGAGATAGTGGGAAACTATCAAAGAGGATTCCGAAACGGAAAATCTACCACTGATCAGATCTTCACCATGCGGCAGATTTTGGAGAAGATGGCTGAATACACACACGACACATACCATCTCTTCATTGACTTCAAATCCGCGTATGATAGCATAGCCAGGGTAAAACTGTATGACGCTATGAGCTCTTTTGGAATCCCGGCCAAACTGATAAGGCTAGTTAGAATGACTATGACCAACGTCACTTGCCAGGTGAGGGTGGATGGAAAACTCTCAGGACCTTTTGCTACCACCAAAGGTCTGCGCCAGGGGGACGGGCTTGCTTGTCTCTTATTCAACCTGGCGCTAGAGAGAGCCATCCGTGACTCGAGGGTGGAGACTACGGGAACCATCTTCTATAAGTCAACCCAGATCCTGGCATACGCTGATGATATAGACATCATTGGTCTGCGGCTCTCCTATGTAGCAGAAGCCTACCAAGGGATCGAGCAGGCGGCAGAGAACCTCGGATTGCAGATAAACGAGGCAAAGACCAAACTGATGGCGGCAACATCAGCGGGCCTACCAATAAATAATCAGAATCTATGTAGGCGTGACGTGCAGATAGGTGAACGCACAAAGTCGTCCCACAATTCACCTATCTGGGATCAAAGGTCAGCAACGACAATAGCATGGAAGCTGAGTTGCGCGCAAGGATGCTGGCTGCCAACCGGTCATTCTACAGCCTGAAAAAGCAGTTCACCTCAAAGAACCTGTCGCGACGGACGAAGCTGGGACTATATAGTACCTATATAGTACCAGTGCTCACATACGCCTCTGAGACATGGACACTGTCCAAATCTGACGAAACCCTCTTAGCCGCGTTCGAGAGGAAGATGCTCAGAAGGATACTTGGCCCCGTATGTGTGGAAGGACAATGGAGGAGCCGCTATAATGACGAGCTATACGAGATGTACGGCGACCTCACTGTCGTACAGCGTATAAAGCTCGCCAGGCTCCGGTGGGCTGGCCATGTTATACGCATGGAAACGGACGACCCAGCCCGTAAAGTCTTTTTAGGCTGTCCACAAGGACAGAGGAGGCGTGGTAGGCCCAAATTGAGGTGGCAAGATGGCATGGAGGCGTCCGCCATTAAGGCTGGGATAACGGACTGGCAGACGAAGGCGCGAGACCGTGAGCGGTTTCGGACACTCCTGAGGCAGGCCAAGACCGCAAAGCGGTTGTAGCGCCGGAGAAGTAAGTAAGTAAGTTTTGTAGCTCCGATGGTTTCACTATATTGCATTGTACCAAGCATTTTTGGGTTAATGTACAATGAAAAATGGTAATTGTTCAACGTTCATATCGTACGATTTTGCAATCCTTTCAAGCAAGCATTTGACTGCACTTGGATGATGGTTCGAAGCAAGTAAATGATAGTTCAAAGCAAGTCTTTTTATTGAAACGTTTTGAACTACACAATAAAACACTACTACGCATGATAAAATGGATGGAACGGGGTAGAATCTCTACCACACAATTATTTAGAATCACAATGATGTCTTGATGTATGTAGAAAAAAACAATGATGTCTTTTGATTTGAATGTCTCAATGATTCAATCACTCTATCATTGCTTAATGCCTCGGAAAATGAAAACACCGTAAAGAAATAAAAATCATCCAGGCACCCATAGTTGGTTAGCAAAACCGTTCTATAGTGAGTAACTTTTTCGTACAGGGAGATCCTATAGTGAGCAATCATTTCACCTATGAGCGTAACGTGAGCGTAACGTGAGCGTCACCTCTTACTTCGTTTTGTATAAGGAGATCCACGGATATCATTCTCACTCACTCGGCTACTAGCCGAAGATAATATTTCTGGCGTACGAGAAGAAAATCCTGGATTACGTTTCATATAGTTGCGCAGCCATTTGCGTCCCAAAGTAAGTAAAGACTTAAAATTATTAAAGATTTAAAGCACATAGTAAATGGTACTTTCCTGGTTGATTGTTTCGGAATGGAGTTGCTCGATCCGAATTTGCTTCAAAAAATTCTTTCATCTTCAACAACAAAGCTCTACGCGTAACAGGAAAGCCGCGATCTTGCATATTGCTTAACCAATCTGCAAGTTTCTGTTCTTCTTGAGAAGATAGCACAGATTTTGGACCCGGCTTTGCCTTTTTTCCATTGACGACTTATTCTATAGCAGATAGTAGATATTGGAATTCCAAATCGTTTGGAGGCTGCGTATACAGTTGAACCTACATCAATAGATTCAATGCATTGGGCGATTGCCTCGTTCGAATATTGTTTCCGCTCACTCGCGGGTCCCATTCTGGAATGCTTATTTGTTATTCGGGGCGACTATGGGCTTCGAACGACGAGATCCGTTCGCCGCGGTTGTCAGAAGGCGCTCAGTTGGCGCTCAGTTTTAAAATAACGTACCATTGAGAGACCGTAAGAAGCGCGTGAAAGAATGAGTTCTACCTGCCGGGGTCAAACGTTCCCTTTTGTATGGGGAGAAATCCGCGAGGTTTTGCGCTGCGGATTTGGAACGAATGTTGTTTTCAATGTTGTTGTAACGTTTTGCTTAAAATTTTGCTTTAAATGATTGGAGTAGATTGAACTTAGAGGTATGTAACATTTTGAAAATGTTTTGTGATCTATTTCCAATAAAAAAAACATTTTCATCAGTTTTGAAAATGTATATAAAAACATAAAATATATCGGAATATAAATATACATACAAATATCTATAATAATATAGTTATATAAATAAATTATACATAGATATATATATATATATATATATATATATATATATATATATATATATATATATATATATATATATATATATATATATATATATATATATATATTTATATATATATATATATATATATAAAATATTTGAATATTTATGTAAAGGTCAAATTTAATGTTTTTCACATAAATTTGTTACACTGCTGAAAACTTTATAGAAAAATATCGCAAAACATTTTCACCATGTAAATAACGTTTATAATTTTTTGAAATAAAAGCAATCAGTATTTTTATACATTTTTATAAAGTAAATCCAATCCTGTCGTCCCTCCTAAATTTTAACTAAGATAAATTCAAATTTCAAGAAAGTGAGTAAAGCTGCCTTATAATTGATAACAAATCATCCAATAATGATGTTACGAATGAAATCCAACACCAACGGCAAAAAAGATCAAAATTCAAAACTTTACCATCCTTGAATCGTAGATATAAACGTCTTTAAATGCTTGACAGTTGTATCTCATGATTCTCATTCTCTCATGAGTGTCGAACGGATTTAGTCGTTCGAAGCCGGTACTCGCCCCGATTGAATTAATGTTGTATTTTGCAATGTATTTGAAAGATAGCACGCACTTTTTCTTCACTAGTGAATGTCGGAGACATTTATTGACAACAAATAGCATGACACATTGTTTATACTGAAAATGACAGAACATGGCGTATATGACAGTGCGAACATTTTTGACAGATGAGTTGAACATTGTTTATACATTTAAAAATCGATTCGTTAAGTTTGTAGTGATAATTGACAAATGTTAAATTTTCAAGGTTGAAATTTGGATTAATAGTTTTAAAAGTCACTAAAATTCAACCGCAATGGTCTTCGAAAAAAGTTAACGAGTGTCGGCTCTTCTGAGGACTGATTTTAAACCCGGAATAATTAATAAATGATAGTGTCCTATACGTTGCTAATGGAAACCATGATCATAATACAGTTTATAATTTATATTAAAATGCTTTCGAACGTTTTAAAAGGAAATAGATTGGTTTATACAACAGGAAGTGCTCCTTATGGCCATAATTGGTACTATGGCCATAATTTGTATATTTACCTAGTGTGATAATTGGTACATCGTTGTTAAGTAGTACCAATTATGGACATATGGCAAAAAGGCACATTTTCGATGCTAAATTCGATGCTTATAAATTTTGTTGTGAAGCTGTTAAATAACAAGCGTTTTACATCATAATGGTGTTTTTTCATATAAAAATATGTTTAGATGCTTGTAAATCACTAATATCCTACAGTGGTGCTCTTAGCAAAATGCTAAGAGATGGCCAAAATCTTAACTGAACAATTTAAAAGAGTGATTTTTTATAAATGGATGTTTCTGACACGTAACTAATGAAGCATGAATATTTTAAAAAGTTCATATTTGATGCAAAAAATCCATCCGTGGGTGCAGAATGTAAATTTACTCTTTTAGAGCAAACATATTGGTTGATATGGCCATAATTGGTACTATGGCCATAATAGGTACACTTACCCTACCTGTGGAATTAAGAGAGCGTACATTCGATAGTGAACACAACATGTCACATCTTGAAGTTCGAGCTTCAAGAAAATTAATCGCTACCCGTCGGAAAGTGGGCACGTTCGTGCTTAATATGCCAGAGGTCAAAGGTGCATCGCCATAGAAAATCTCCACTAGAACAGTTTCCATTAACGTCCGGGAGATTTGAACACGTCCACTAGGACATTATAGGCCTCTCCCACCGTCGGAAGGGATGTGCTATTTAATAACCATGGTAGATCGTTTCACAAGATGGCCGGAATGCTACCCTATTCTCGACATAACCGCAGAAACAGTAGCAAAAACAATTATAAGCGAATACATCTCGAGATTTGGCTGCCCGGCAAAAATCACGACTGATAGAGGTAAACAATTTGAATCGCGGCTTTTCGGAAGTTTAACTAATCTATTGGGGATTCATCACATTCGAACAACAGCATATGATCCTCAACGGTCTTGTAGAACGATTCCATCGTCAATTGGAAAATTCTCTGAAAGCCACAAATAGTTCCCTTTCTTGGACAAAAAAGTTTCCACTGATCTTGTTAGCGATACGGGTTTCGTATAAAGAAGACATTAAAGCCACTCCCGCCGAACTAGTATACGGTCCAAGCTTGCGCATCCCAGCAGAAATTTTTAAACCAACAGAAATAAGTATGGAAAATCCTTACAATTTCGTTAACCAATTGAAACAAACAATGCGGGAGGTAAAACCGGTAGACACAAGGAAACACGTTACAATCAAACCTGTCGTCCGGATCAGCCTCTCTCTCTCTTGTTGGCCTGCGCACGATAGAGCACGTCGATGTGACATGGCCTGGCAACAGTAATTCTCCAGGATGCTCGGTCCCTGGCTGCAGCCTCCCATCCATGCAGACCCGATCTCCGTCAAGTCTCGCTTCACCTGGTCCAGCCATCGAGTTCGTTGTGCTCCCCTGCGCCTTATGCCGAACTGGGGATCGCTGTCGAGCACCTTCTTGGTGGGGCATGAGTCCAGCATCCTCATGACATGCCCCAGCCATCGTATCCTTCAAACCTTCGCCACCGTCAGGATGCTCGGTTCGCCGCACAGCTCAGCAAGCTTGTGGTTTATCCTTCTCCGGAGGATACGTCGCTCAAACACGCCCAGAACGTTCGCATCCTCCGCTCGGATGGTCCAGGATTGGTGTTCGTAGAGGACCACCGGGCGAATCAATGGGCCTGATCGCCAACGAAAGTCGATAAAATTTATCCGATCGGTTAATATGCTCAAAATGCCACCGGTGGAATTTATTTTCCACCGGAGGATAATTTCTCCACTGGTGGATAACTCTTACCGATTCGAGTAGCCATTGGTTTTGCCTATCTGTCAATCACACTTTTGTTTATATTTAGAGGTGTTGTTTTCCGGAATGAATGAAATGGTAAATTTTGCTTATTTACGGACCATCTAGTGAAGAATCCACACCAGAAGTGGCCTTAGACAGTACCGACTGTAGGCCTGTTCAAACGATCCGGGAAAAGTGTAAAACGGGTTGTTGGCTGAACAAGTCTAGATGAAACAAAATCGTATGCACTGGACTGGAGGACGAGGTTTGAATCCTTTCTGAACTAGTAGTCTTCGCTGACCCTTGTCCTGTACCATGTACCATGTGCGCCCATCAACTCCAGCCACCGCGAACGTTGGATCCGTGAACGTCCGTATTTTACACACTCGTGCAAAAATATTTTGAAACAACGCGGTACAATTATTCCGTGCAATAAGGAGTGTCCGAAGCCGAAGTCTCTAGCCCTCGCCAGTCCATTATCCTGGCCTTAATGACTGAAGCCTCCAAGTCATCTGGCCACTTAAATTTAAACCTACTACGCCCCCTCCGCAATGGCGGATTTAACTGAAACTACTGATGCTCGGGGTTTTCACGCTCAGAGACTCATCTTCACTTATTTTTTACACTTTTAATTTTACATCACAACAACACTCCGAAAGGTTTTCGTTTCATTAGCACGAGATTAACAGAACGGCGAATGATATATAGAATACCGAGCCTCGGTTAATCCCAATAGTAAAGCTGAAATCTCGGTTATTTTGACGGATGAGCTCGGTGACAACTATGTTTAACGTATGTCCTCGGCATGTTGTGTTGCCGAGTTTCGGTTCAAATATTTATTTAATTGATATTTCAGTTTTAAATGGTACTGCATTTTGGCTACTGGGATTTTTCAAATGACATATCAGCAAGAATCGAAATAGCCGACGGATTTTGGAAGTTTTTTTAACCGAGGTCGTGAAATATTTTTAAGTGTTTACATCTCGCCAGCTGCTCATTTTGGACTGTTATGTAAACATAAAAATTTTAAAATATAATTACCCGTATTCTTCCGTCAGTAGAGCCAGTGATTATGACATTATTAGTGTCCCATTCTCGAATATATGAAAAAGTCACACAAAGAATTTGTTGCATTCGATCCGAACTACCCATACTTGTGTTGACAACAGCTAGATTGAGACCATTGATAGACCATATGTAAAGCCATGTGCCGGAACATGTTGCAATATCACCCTTTAATCAAGAGGGAAAATAGGAATGTAAATATGCATGTAATGCGTATTACTATTTTACTATGATTTCCACTCTACTCACCGTTAATTCATTGATACTGATTGCAGTTACAGCTCCAACGTGGCCTATTAATTGGCGTGCGTAAGTCATTCTCGCCAAATCCCATATTATTGCAGTTTGATCTCGAGAACCACTTATAATTATGTTGTAAGCAGTACTAGATGTAAGAGCAGTGACTGCATCAATGTGTCCGTACAGTGTTTGTTTCAGAGAAATTTTTTTCATATTCGTATCCATATGATATACAGATAATACCGAACTGGTACCAGCAAATATCAGTAACTTTGCACTAGGACATGTACAGGTATGAATTTCGCCACAAATATCAACGTTCTCCCATACTTGATGTATACGACCAGAATCGTAACAACCAATTCGTAACGAATGATCAGCGAATCCCCAACCTACGTAGCGATTATATGATGATGGTATGAGCATTTTATTTTGTTCAACGCACAATATTTGTTTCTCATAATGAATTATTTGCCCCACCGGACCTTTGAGCTCTGAAAAGGAAGAAAATAATACAAATATATCAATTATATTTTGATGTAATTGTTCACCGTGAAGCTACACCATATGCTGAAAAAGAAAAGAAAAGAAATATAGAGACGAGGGAGCGCAAATTAAGACAGAAGCACAGTGATTGCTTAAGTAGGTAGAGGGAAAGAAATCCCGTAACTAAATAGGATGGAGGGGGGGGGGGTAACAGGGGTTAAAGGGATGTTAAAAAACAAAAATGGGTCTATATTACCAAAAAAAGATTAAATTACCCAGCCAAATTGCTCGTTTGTGACAATTTTAGTCAGTTTTGCGACATATATTTATTATTCATTTTCAATTTAACTTTTTTTTGTGACCGTCGTATTGATGTGTCATTTTTACATTGGGATAGCTTGCATTGACAGTTATCAGTATCCTTTTCAGTTATGCTTGCAACATGGCATAATGCTCAAAAGACATTCAAGAAAACCATTTTATATCATTTTTGACATCCACTTCGATCGAGTTTGGGAAAGTGTCTAATTATCTGGCCGAGGTTTCATTTGCTGATGATTGTTCCCTATCATTTTCAAAATTCTTCAATTTCTTCATATTAATAATCTGAGTTCTAGGTCCTATGTGAACTTATTGTCATAATTATATCCGTATGGCGTCAAAAATAAAAACATATATAAGTTAAGCAAAGTACAAAACAAGATCATGGTTATTTTTATTCGATCACTAAATGGACCATTTATGCAATTTCTTGCCATTCGTTTGTGTTTCAAACATGTACATGAGCAGATTTACCCTCATTGAATCATGAACAACCAATGTTATAGTCGTTCGTGTTGGCTGATATCCTAAACAATGATACATAATTTTGTTGGAAGGCAAGATGGTGTATAACTTGCATGCATGGCAGTTGTTAGGTTATTTTAAAGGTTTTTTTCGTGTTTGGCAGATGGATTTTACAATAAATAAACAACAATTAAAAAATTATATTATACCTTTGATTGGTTGTTGTGATGACTTCAGATTGTTCAAATGATAAAAAAAGATTTTCTCGTAGTTGATTGCTGGTGTTACTCCGATTGGCGTTTGTGGAGGATGCAGTGGACTTACATCACCCAATATGGAAAATTGCTTTGTAGTGGTAATTCGCTTAGCAGGATGTTGTTTTCGGAATAATTGCTTTGGAATCTGCCCAAAATTGTTTATAAAACCAATTGCTGCACTTTTCTCAAGGGGGTCTTCAATGCTGAAAAATATCAAAATATTCATTTAAAAAAAAAGATTGTATCTCAAGTCGAATATTAAGTCCACAGCAAATCGGGGAAGCTTTTTACACCGGCACCCACAGTCTGATGACAGCTCCACAGCATGCTTGCAAAATTTCCTCTAGTCGATTGCAACGCTCCCCAATATGATTGCAAACTTCCACAGCTTGCTTGCATCATTCCCCTACCGATTTGCAACATTCTCCTAACTGATTGAACTATTCCCTTATACGATTCAAAACCCTGTAAATGTTATTATATATTAACTACTACAGTGGAGCGCTATTAATAATATGTTTTGGTAAAACCTAGCCAGTTTTATAAACTTCATGCTTTTCCGATAAAAATATTAAAAATTTGTCATTAATTACAGCGTATTTTATTATGACAAAATGCTCTAGTAACCGTTATTTCAAATATCCTCCTCAGCACACAATGTCATCCATGTATTGATCTGTCATTTTTCAACAGGACGTATAAAAGGACAAGTGGATAAAAGGTACCCGGATATCTCCTTCTAATCATCCTAAAACATGTAATTAATCACCCCAAACACATAAATCATCACGACGGTGCTTGTCAAAAAAAAAAAATCTTTAATTTCTACAGCGCTACAATCGAGTGCATCATAGTTGGATGCAAAACTCCATAGCTGTTTTGTACACTTCTCCTAAGTGTTTATAGTATTCCCCTATATGCCTGCAAACCTCCATAGCATCGTTGCAAACATCTCCTAACCATTTGAAACATTCCACCGAGTGGTTCAAGTAGTCCATTAAATGTTTCGAAACCCTGTATAGTATACCCACTTGGCAGAAAATCACTCTTTTCTCTGCCTTTTGCTCCCCGTCATTCACGGTTTCGAACGTTCGTGCGTCAAACTCGCACTTCACTTGCCTCTCCACACCCGAACACTCCAACCATTATAGTGTTCGTCAAAATTTTGCGCTTTTCATCAGACATACACTCGCACTCCACCAACCTTCTATACCCAAACGCTCCCATCACTGCGGTGATGTGTGCATTTCATTCTTTCTGAGAAAAGAACAGTATGGGTTTATTGCAGACGCAATGGACTGGAATTGTATTTACCAAATTGCTTTGATTTTTCATTCGGTAGTGTTATTTAAAATTTTAAAATATTTGATACATAAACATTAGTTCATGAACTACAATTCAAACTATTACAACAGCAAGATTAAATAGAAATAATCAAAATAAATTACATGCTCGAGTCTTAAGATGTACTGTCCATGGATCACCCATAGTGTCATTTACGGTTTTAATTCTTTATCCCTCTAATACTGCGCTGGGAACGCTCGACATTCCTTGCCAGAACGAATTTGAGCTTTATTTGGAGAAGTGCTGTGCCATACGGTGGGGTAAATTAAGTGAAAAGCAATATAACACATTTCTACAAATACGCAAAACGTTTGCGTAAAGCGTGAACTTAAGTGAGTTTTTATTGTAGTGCGGTAAGTATGTTAAAGAGCAAATTGAGGCATTCAAATGACTGTTACGACTTGTTTAAGTGATAGTGTGATTAATTTGTATATTTGTGGTGATCATACCACATACCGCGTACCCGTAAGGCGCTACGTTTTTGTGTTCAGCACTGTCAGCGCCGGCAGTGCAATCACGACGTTGTACTAGCGTCCGCTAGATGGCACTAGAAATGATAGGGAGTAGCAGGACGACAACGTAGGGACCGAACATCCACGAACCATAGGAGAGCAGGGATAAAAGATCGTACCGATAGGAGAGCAGGGATAAACGATCGCACCGATAGGAGAGCAGGGATAAACGATCGCACCGGGCGATCGTCTTTCTCTTATCATTCCGACCGCCAAACTGTACGCTCGTGAGGTTCTTCCGTTCCGTCTATCTGTGCGTGATTATAGTGCGTAATAATAAAGTTGGTGTACGTCAAAGACCCAACATATTTATTTACTTTGGATTTTTTGAACACTTGGAGGGGAAGCCCAGCATGTGAGGCGCCAAAGATAATTCAAATAGCGTATACCATCATCAATTAACATATGTGTGTAAACCGAAGTGACTAAAAAATAACACGCAATCTGTTTTAATTTCTAAAAATAGTTTTTGTGAGCACCAGATGTGCTCGTGGATAGAAGGAGGAAAGAAAAGGGGAAAAGGGAAAAGAACAAGCAAACAACATACACCCCATCAAGGCTACGCTTGAATATAGGGTTTACTAAATCACTTTGCGATGTGAGGTGCACAATTCATATCACTTGAGACGTATTTCTATTCTGACGTGCTAGCAGGTTTGACAGAGCAGGTTCAACAGGTAATAAGTCAATGAATAATCCATGTTTCGGCTAAAATACTACAGTCGAGCAATGATAAACTTCTATTCTTTGTTAAACAACATAATTGTATCACAAATCAGCACTAAAAGCCCCAAAATTAAATGTGTTGTCTATGCGTATAATATAATTACATATATAATTAAATTAAGAGAAATTTTTTTCACCCGTATGACAAAACCCCCCGGTTTGAACCGGTCTCGTAGTACAGTCGTCAACTCGTACGACTTAGGGTTCGACGGGTAGCTAAACCAACCAAGTGTAAGCGGGAATACGCTCTAGAGATATTTCGGATTAACATTGTGAAACGTGTGAAAAGGCGCCTTGGAAGAGTATTTGTTGCTAAATAAGATGGAACACTATAACAAATAACTGGAGTTTCTTGAGAATACGCTAGAAAAGTATGAGAAAAAACGTATAAAATAAGCGAGCGAACATTAGCTAATGTGTATTTTATAAAAACGTATAAAATAAACATTAACGCAATACTGCGAGTGGACGATAATAATGACAAGTGACAGCAGGGCCGTCCCGTTGAACATTTTATAATGCATGAAGCGCGATTAAAATCTACCCTCGAATGGAAGTGTTTTCCGACCAAAGGCTAACCTCGTCCAAGCGGTACCAACGATCTTTCTGTGCATCGGGATAAATAAGTGTGGGGCAGTACTGCGTTGAAGTGAATTAAAAAAAAATAAATAAATAAAATAATAATAATAATAATAATAATATAAAAAAAAGGAAAAAAATATAATAATTATAATATTATATAAATAATAATAATAATAAAAAAAAGCTCATCAGGTTCAATCCAGGTTACCACTAACATCATGGAACTCCGATCCCGTGCTGGCCCGGTAGAATGCAGTCTTGGGGCAAGGCCAAAGAATCCGGCAATACCTACAGTGACATGCAGGGAGTCACGACAGCCACTGTCTTTCCGAGCTAACACCAGCAGCACGTCGCGAGCAACAGAGGCGAGCGAGCTGAGACTACAGCTCGATGAGACGCGCAGGGAGAAAGCTGAGCTGCAGGCTCTCGTATTGCAGCTCCAAACTCAACTGGAATCCATGCGCCAACAGTTGGTAGAGAGATCGGAGCGTGCGGACCGACAGGCCAAAGAAGCACGCGAAGACTCCTTACGTCGCGAGAACTTTCTTCGAGAGGAAGTAGATCGGCGAGCAAAGGAAATGCGGGAAGAAGCAAGAAAAGATCGAGAACTCATTGCCAAGATGATGCAGCGCCAGCGCGAGCAGCCGAATACACAAGAACGGCAAACGCGAAAGCAGCAGGATCAGCAATGTCAGCAACAATCGTCACAGCCATCGTCACAACAACAAAAGCCGCACCGCCAGGTAGTGAGCAACGAAGTGAACGAAGGAGCATCAACGTCGGCAGGTATAGTTGAGGACCCATTTACTGAGGTGGTTAAACGAGGGTCGCGTCGCTGGCAAGAAATTCGGGCAGAGCGGCGACAGCAACAGCAGCACCAACAGCAATTGTAGACAACCTCCATTGCGGGTGGACGGCTATCGGTTGATGATCATCAGCCACTGCAGCAAAAGAATCTGCAGCAGCAGAGACGCGAGCAGCTCAACAAGGAGCAGCATCGTTCAGCCCGTAAACAGCCGGATAAAATCTTCGTGGCGCCGGCAGCTGGAGTGACGTACTTTACCCTGTACCAGAAGGTTCGGCTGAATCCGAATCTGGTGGAGGAGAATAGCCTGATTCGTCGTGGAAATCGTTCGACAAGGGATCACCTACGCCTCCTGCTGAAACAAGGTGCCGATGCTGGAGCCCTCCTTGGCAAAATACAAGAGGCCGTCGGGGAAAGCGGTACTGCACGTGTCGTAGCAAATATGGGGGAAGTCATCATACCAAACATTGACATGTTGGCTACGGAGGCAGATATTCGCAAGGCACTACAAATTGCCTTGGAAAAAGAGGCGATGCTGGCCTCAACCAATGTCTGGGAGCAGCGTGATGGCTCACTACGTGCGCGTGTGAAATTGCCTCGTAGTGACGCCAACTATCTCATCGACAAGCGGCTTATAATTGGTTTTTCTAGCTGCAAGGTGCGCGAAGCACCGAAGCCATCTGCCGAGTCGCGTCGATGTTTTCGATGCCTTGAACGCGGCCACATGGTCCGAGAATGTCAGGGGACGGACCGATCTAGTCTGTGTATTCGCTGCGGTGCAGCCGATCACAAGGCGGTGAACTGTACCAATGACATTAAGTGCCTGTTATGTGGCGGCCCGCATCGAATTGCCGCCGCCTCCTGCGCTGTTACGTCAATGCCCTGTTAATGGATATCTTGCAGATAAACATTAATAAATGCAGGATTGCGCAGGACCTTGCGCTAAATACCATGCGTGTAGAGAAGGCGGACGTATTGCTTTTGTCAGAGTTATATGCAGTCCTTCAGAACAACGGAAACTGGGTGGTTGACAGGGACAGGTCGGTGGCCATCGTGACGAGTGGGGTGCGCTATTCAATACAACGTATTCGCAGCGTTACATTTCCTGGTATCGTCGTAGCGGATGTGAACGGGATAACAATTGTATGTTGTTATGTGAAACCTAATGTCAGTGTCCGGCAGTTTGAGGAAATTATGGAAAGGATAGACATACTTATCCGTGGCCATCCGAGAGTGCTGTTGGCAGGTGACTTCAACGCCTGGCACACAGCGTGGGGGAGTGAACGCACTAAGCCGAAAGGCATTGCGCTTTTACAGCTGGTTAATGATCTGGGACTTGAGGTACTGAATATCGGGACATCCCACACATTCCGGGGCTGTGGATCAGCACGGCCCAGTAGGATAGACGTAGCTTTTGCCAGTCCGTCCATCTGCCGTCCAGACCTAGCAGCAAACCCTGCAACCTGCTGGCGGATCCTGTCACGATACTCCTATTCTGACCATGTTTACATCCGCTACACAGTTGGAGAACAGCCACCGAGAGAACAGCAATCAGGGACAGCGAGAAGACAACGCACAGCAGTGCGGTTGGCCGGGACGCGATGGAACACACGTCAGTTCGATCCTACACTCTTCGAGTCAGCACTGCAGTCAACCCGGTTTGAGGACCGGGCTACGCATGCGAAGAGTCTGATTGAGTCGCTGACAAGAGCCTGCGATGAGACGATGTCGCGCGTGTTCCCATCACAAGACCACACCGGTCGGCCAGCGTATTGGTGGACTCCGGCCATTGAAGAGTTGGTGAACGAGTGCCGTATCGCAGAACAGCGGCGATTAGCTTCACCCACCGATCCCGATATTTCAGCATTGGATCGACAGGCTCGTCATGCGTTGAAGACTGCGATTAAGGCGAGCAAGAAACAGTTCTTTGACCGAATGCTTCAAGCGTTGCATGATGATGAGACGGGACAGTGCATCCGTAAGGTCCTGTATCGCCTACAGCCCTCTCGGACAGCGCAAGAACGGGATCCGGTGGTATTGGAGAGCGTTGTATCGACGTTGTTTCCGGATCATCCTCAAGCAGAGTGGCCAACTGAGGACGAACATGAAGTTGGCAACAGGGTGCCGCTTCGTGAGGTGACTGATTTGGAACTGCAGATTATCGCCAGCGGTATGCAAACTAGGAAAGCCCCTGGTCTCGATGGCGTGCCGAACGCTGCATTGGCGTCTGCCATTAAGAACTATCCAAGATCCTTTCGACAAGTGTATCAGGAGTGCCTAGGCAGGTCATGCTTCCCAGAACAATGGAAAAAGCAGCGGCTGGTACTCCTGTCCAAGCCGGGCAAGCCACCGGGGGATCCATCGTCCTTTCGCCCGATCTGCCTGCTGGACAACGCGGGCAAAACGTTCGAAAGTTTGTTGCTGGATCGCTTGAATGAGCACCTGGAAGATTCAGATAATCCACAACTGTCTGAATACCAATACGGTTTTCGGCGTGATAGATCGACACTGCTGGCAATCCAACAGGTAGTAAATGCGGGCAGACGAGCCATGTCGTTCGGGCGCACAAACTACCGTGATCGGCGCTGCCTCATGGTTGTCGCGCTCGACGTGCGCAACGCGTTTAACACCGCCAGCTGGCAATGTATTGCTGAGGCCCTCAGGGATAAAAGAGTTCCCCTGCAACTGCGTAACATTCTGCAGGATTATTTCACTGACAGGGAACTGACGTACGATACAACAGATGGTCCCGTAACGCGTCGGGTCTCGGCCGGCTGTCCACAGGGATCTATATTGGGTCCTACACTTTGGAACGTCGGATACGACGGCGTGTTACGGTTGGAGCTTCCTGAAGGTGCACAGACAGTTGGGTTCGCAGACGATTTGGCAATTTTGGCGGCAGGAACCACGCTAGAACACGCGGCAGCAATTGCAGAGGAGGCAGTAGAAAGAGTGCACGCATGGATGCGACAACATCACCTGCAATTAGCACCAGAAAAGACGGAATGCGTCATGATCTCCAGCCTCCGTCGAGGGCATCCAGAGATCCCGATAAGGGTTGGCGGAATTGAGATCCGCTCCAAGCAGGCGATACGCTACCTGGGGGTCATGATTCATGACCACCTTCTTTGGCGACCACACGTGACGATGGCAGTGGAAAAGGCCAACCGCGTTGTGAAGGTCGTGACCAACGTAATGAGGAACCACAGTGGGCCCCGGGTAGCTAAGCGGAGATTGCTTGCCGGGGTGTCTGAAGCGATTATTCGCTACGGTGCACCCATCTGGGCTGAGGCCACGGATCGCCAGTGGTGCCGGCGGATGTTGGCAAGCGTCCAGCGACCTCTGGCGCAGCGAGTCGTATGCGGATTCAGATCCATGAGCTACAGCGTAGCTGTACTCACGGCAAGGCTCATCCCTCATCACCTTTTGATAAAGGAAGACGCGAGATGCCACCAACGGTACTTCGCCGACCCGGAAGCAAGTCGTGCTGTCATCCGACGTGAGGAACGCGCGGTGACGCTGGAGGTATGGCAACGGGAGTGGGATGCGAACGCATCGAATCCAGGAGCCAGCCGTTACGCACGTTGGGCACACAGATTGATCCCCGAGGTGCATTCATGGATGGCACAGAAGCGGGGTGAGGTGGACTTTCATCTTGCCCAGATACTCTCGGGACACGGATTTTTCCGAGAGTTTCTGCACGTCTGCGGCTTCGCTCCATCTCCAGAATGCCCGGAATGCACAGGCTCGGTCGAGTCAGTGGCTCACGTGCTGTTCCAATGTCCGAGATTTGTAGAAGTCCGGCGCGACCTACTGGAGCTGGGAACGGACGGTCCCATTACCGAGGATAACATCGGGCGGAGGTTGCTGCAAAGTTCAGATTCTTGGACCCGAATCAAGGAAGCGGCACAACGCATAACCACAGTTCTGCAGCTGCGCTGGAGAGAGGATGAGGCAGCGATGAACGCGCTTATCCAATTCTGCCTCCGCAGAGGCGACAGTCAACGCAGAGCAGGCGCAGGACGAGGCTGCAGTACGACGAGCGGCCCGAAACCGTCAAATAAGGGCCCGTAGAGCTCGGCTACGCGCGGAGCAGCTTGGCGACATGGAACTGGCGTCCGCGTTACGACTTTTGTACATGCCAGCAGCCAGCGATGCAGCACCAGCCGAAGCCACACCAGCACCAGTAACAGCAGCAGTAGCACCTCCGACACCACAACGCAACCGGAGGCGAACGCAGAGAAGGGTCGGACAACAACAACTATCCGACAGTCGGCTGCAGGGTCACACAGCGCCACTTACTGTGGAAATGGACCAGCGCCAAGCTACGGTGACACCATCGTCACCGCCACCATCGGGCGAGAGACAGGAGAGGCGTACTGGCCTAACACCAGAAGAAGAAGCAGCCGTTACCGCTCAAGTAACATCAGGGCGCTAAGAGAGCTGCTCAAGGCACAGAGGATGACTCCCACGCGAGTAACGGAAGGGCTTAAGCTAGGTCACAAGGTTTTTTTTCTCATAAAGGATCAAGGCACAATAGTGTATAAATGCGTAATAATAATAATACTAATAATAAAAAAGGAAGGTCCAATCGGACGGTCTTATCCGGTGGGTAAACCCCTAACGGGTAACCCCCATCGGAAGGTGCGCGCAGTTGTATGTTAACTATGTAAATTTTTTTGACAAATAAACTGCGGATACATTTAAAAAAAAACCCGTACGACTTAACAACATGCCCGTCATGGGTTCAATCCCTAAATGGACCGTGCCGCCATACGTAGGACTGACTATCCTGCTATGGGGGGGGAATTAATTAGTCACTGAAAGCCAAGTCCTCAAGTGGTACAGGCAGGCCTTGATCGACAACGGTTGTTGAGCCAAAGAAGAAGAAGATGAAAAAAAAAACCCATGTGCCACAGATGAAGCTTAAACGACTGCAAAATCAAATATAGGGGCCCTTTCCGTTTTAAGTTCGTAGGCTGAAATTTCAGCTTGTCAGCTGTTTGCATTGTATAGCAAGGTATATGAATTTATAAGGCTGATTGTTATCGCTTCGGCTTCTGAATGAAGATTTTAAGAGTGTTTTGAGTATTCGTCAAGCCTCCAGAAAGCTCGTTTGAGCAAAAGTTTTCACTCGTTCTGTTAAAAAGTGATGCTCAAAATTGGTTATAAATGCTATGAGACCACCTGGAATACATACACTTTGATTGTTTATTGCATCACCTAACATCTTTAATGCACCTTGGGATAAATGTAAACAAACCCGTGTTTTGTGCTTTGTGGCTAGAATAATCTAGACTGAAAATTGCAGGCTAATTTTTTGTGTGGTTTTGTATGGAGTGTTTACATGATTTCAGCCTCCAACTGTCAAACTCCATATAAAAAACTAACTAGAATCGTGAAGGCCCCATACATAGAAAAAAACTGAAAGCTCCATAACTGCTCTGGTTTGCTCAACAGATGGCGTATTACTACTCATCATTATATTGCTGTCCTTTTCTTGCAATGTGTTTCGACAAGTTTCATTTAATCATTACATATATTCCCTTCTAACTTTCCGAACAAAAATCAATATGAATGGTCTTGTGGTCCACGTGTATCAACACCATCGACCATTACTCAAATCTCACTTGCTTCTGTACAAATGGTGCACATTGGAATTTAGAATTGAAACTATTACAAATATTTCATCCCGGTACTTTCAATCAACGACCATACCATGTTGAAAACACCGGTTCTCTTCCGATCACCGAAGTTAAGCAACATCGGGCATGGCTAGTATTTTATTGGGTGACCACTTGGGAAAACCGTGTGGCGTTGGCATCTTCACCTTTTTGATGGACGTTCCCGAAGGGGTGAAGTGTCAACAGTTCAGGCAGATGAGCTCCGTATTTGTCTTCCAAATTTTGTTGTAAAAAGACGCAAGAAGATAGACAATTTATAAGATAACAACAGCTAATCACCAAATTTGTTGAAATTGTGAGAAAACCGCTTTTAAAAACGAAGAAATTCAAAGTAAAAAGAGTGGCGTCTGTTTAACCCTTTGCGTACTTAAGGTGCGTTTACACTCGACCCAGTGTCATACGACAGATTAGGGTGCTGCTACACTCCGCGAATTTTATCCACACACATCGAAATGACAGCCACACAACAGCTGAAGGCAGTTTATCTTTTTTCACAAAGGGGGGCAAGTTTTGGTGGTAAAGATGAGTTTTTCATCTCAAGTGCAGAATGCGCATGTCAGCGGATACACCAAAAACAAACGTGGGGAAGCAGTTGGCTGCTTCTGGAAAACCAGCACTACGCGTTCCAATGGCCACTGAGAACGCTGGCTCCGTAGTCTCCAAGACAGTGGAAGACTTACAGCTGGCGCTAGCAGCAGAGAAAGAGGATAAGATGCAGCTTACTGTGCTTTTACAGGAACTACAAGCTCAAATTAGCATTATGATGAAAGAATCTCGAGAAACCAAGGAAGAGGCACGTCATGATAAAGAAGAAGCCATCAGACATCGTGAGGAGTACCGGCGTGACATGGCACTAATCCGTGAGGAGAATACGAAACTCCAGGCCCAATTAATGGTAATGAAGTTAGCTACAACAACTGCAGGGAGCATTCCTTCTGCTTCCATATCGCAGAGGCGGTGAAGATTGCACCGCAGCCCTCTATAGCATCGGTAGTGGCAAATGGGGACACAGCGTCTATATCTCGCCAGGCGACGCTGACTCAAAGTCAGTATAGGAGGTCACTAATTCGTAGAATCAGATGGTATTTGGCGCGAGGTGACTCGACGCAAGTCACGTCGGTCTGACAATCGCCGGAACGAGCGGGAATCTACGCAGTATCAACAAAGCGTGCATAAACCTCAACAAAGCGTGCATAAACCTAAACAAAGTTCCCGGTCAGCAGCATGGTACGCAACATCGACCTCAGATGACGCGTCCGAACCGGTAACATCACTAACAGGTAAAATGTGGTGTACAAACAAATACGCGATGCACCTGAAATGGAGGAGATGAACGACAAATTGCATATTGGTTTAGAATGACTGCAATGTGCACCATTTGTACAGAAGCAAGTGAGATTTGAGTAATGGTCGATGGTGTTGATACACGTGGACCACAAGACCATTCATATTGATTTTTGTTCGGAAAGTTAGTCGTACAGCCAAGCTCAATCTACGCATGAAAGTGGCTCGTAGCATTGACAGTTCTGATGCGATGGCACTCATACACTGGTGGACATAAAAATAGAAATATTTGGTAGCCCTGAAAAGGACTGTTTAAGTGGTTGTTGGGAGGTGGTGTTGCGGTGTTCCACAGAGCGGAAACATATTCTAACGGTCAATGTGTTGACTGTTATTCGCTATCACTTCCTGACAGCGTTTGGCCATATCGCCGATGAGATTACGGCATTCGCTTCTGTCTATGCGTTCCCACATAAACTTGCAGCGTGTCCATAGATCATCGGCTGAACGTGCAGGCTGGTTCTTAAGCTGACGCTTGAGAGTTGACCACAGATTTTCAATCGGGTTGAGGTCAGGACTCAACGCAGGCCACGGTAGAACTTGCACATCCTGGTTTGCCAAATAACATTTAACTGTTCGCGATGTGTGCTTAGAGTCGTTATCATGCTGAAAGATGTAATGCTCTTCGTCTCCGAATTGTTGTCGGGCGTATGGCAACATCTCACGACTAAGTATTTTTCTATACCCTTCCGAGTTCAGTGTCCCTTTGATTCGGAACAAAGGACCCGTGCCGTGCCAGGAGAAGCAACCCCACACCATTACGTGGCCGCCTCCGTGACTAAGGGTTTTTATCGCATTTTTCGGATGATACGCCTGATTAGGAAAGCGCCAGACGTATTTAAAGCCGTCCGAACCATCCAGATTGATTCTGGACTCATCCGAAAAAATGATTTTGCTCCACCAAAAGATGGATGCAGCTAAATGTTCTTCGGCAAACCGAATGCGCGCTTCTACGTGGTGCGGCTGCAGCTTACGAACCTTTGGTGGATTCCGGGCACAGAACCCACCGGCGTGTAAACGGCGCGACACCGTTTTCGCCGAAACTTGCAATCCAAGCTCCTGCTTGATACGAGTGCAAGTTTTGAAAGGATCCGCCCTGATCATCTCAACAATCCGCGCGTCAACGTCGGCCGTTGTTTTTCGCGGACGACCTGTCGATTTACCCGTAGCCTCGCTACGAATGGCGTTGTCCACAAACGTCCGCGAACGGCCGAACGCCTTGCAGATTGTCTTGATTGGCACGTTCTCACGATACAGCCCCTGAATGTGTTTTCGCTCCTCTGGTGTGCAGTGCTTTCCGCGACCCATGATGATTTTGTGGAATTTTTAAACAGCAACCTTTCACCTTGACCACTGATGGAAGAATGAAGCACAACACGGTTTGGCTCTCCTTTTATACTACCGAAAAACGCTGCCGTTACTCAAAACTCAGATAAGTAGCGCACCACAAATGCGAGTATAAAACGCAAAATTCGGCTATTACAAATTCAGTACGCCTCGAACTGTTGGCGATGACACACCTAGTGTAAATTTTTTTTTTCCTATTTTAATGTCCACCAGTGTACAAGGAGTTCTTCGAGGTGATGGCTCAGTCCGTGTACTCACCCAGATGACTGAGGTCATCATAACGAATGTAGATTATGGCAGCTGTCAGATGGTACCCAGAGGGCACGAGTTCGCTTGCCTCTGGCTCATGCAAAACGAATAATTGGACTGCGCCTAAAGGTGTTATACACCATGTGTAGAGTGAAAGAAGCTCCTCAGCGTCTCACCCGACGCGCCAGTTCATCGACATCCTACTATCAAACAAAACCTCAGATATATTGGTGGACGCCAGAGATAGCACAATTACGTTAGCTCTGCAAAGAGGCTAGTGACAATGTCCATTCGCGTGTGGACCCTGATGAGAGAGCAGCGGCATCGGAAATTCATCAAGAGAGGCGAAGTGAGCTGAAACGTGCCATAACTACCACCAAGGCACAGCTATTTCAACAGCTGATAGACGAGGTTAATGCGAACGTGTATGGTTCGGGTTATCAGGTCGTTACCTCTCACTTGCGCGGTAGTCGCACTCCTCCCGAATTGGATCGCGAAGTGCTGGAGCGCATAGTCACTCACCTGTTTCCTGAAACCTCTTCCGAACCTAATCGTATCCGACCAGTGACGGATTTAGAGCTGGAACGTATAGATGACGATATGTGCTCGAGAAAGGTACCGGGGCTGGACGGCATTCCTAATATCGCTCTCAAGACTGCCATCAAAAAACATACAGTGTTTCGTTATATCTATCAAGGCTGCTTCGATCGTGGTGACTTCCCGGCTCAATGGAAAATTCAGCGTTTGGTACTACTGCAGAAACCCGAGAAGTCACCGGGAGAATCTTCATCCTTCAGGCCTCTTCGATTGTTTAATGGGCTTGGAAAAGTGCTAGAACGCCTTATTCTGAACCTTCTTAATGAGTTTCTTGAGAACGGTGAGACTTCCCATCTTTCCCCAAACCAGTACGGCTTGTATCGGGGAAAATCGACGGTGCAAGCAATCCTGAGAGTAGTTCAAACTGGAGGAACCGCGAAATCTTTTAATAGAACAAACGGACGAAACATGCGCTGTTTGATGGTGGTTTCCTTGGATGTGCGGAAAGCATTTAATATGGCGAGTTGGAAATCGATTGCAATGGCGTTGAGATCCAAAGGAGTCCCTGCTCTACTACAAAAGTTGCTGCAGCATTGGGTGACTGATCGGCAACTCGTTTTTGACACTGATGATGGCCCTGTAACGTGAAATTTGTCTGCAGGCGTTCCACATATTGGGCCCCACATTGTGGAATGTCATGTATGATAGTGTGCTGGACCTAGAGTTGCCTGAAGGAGCGGAAATCATAGCCTTTGCCGATGATCTGTTGTTATTAGTTCCGGGAATTACTCCTGAAGCGGCTTCGCAGCGAGCAGAAGAAGCGGTATCCGCGGTTAACCACTCGATGAAAAATCACTCGGTCTTGGACGGCGCCAGCTGGTTACAATTTTGAGCAAAAGGCAGGGCAATATAAACATTCCTGTGGTCATCAATGGAGTGAAGTGGAGAACCACCCCGTAGTGTTCGCTACCCTGGGGGTCGTGATCGACAACCAATTGTCTTGGAAACCGCATGTCGAGTATTGCACGACAAAAGCGCTTCGAACAGCTAAGGCGCTTGGGTAACTTATGCGCAACCACAGTGGCCCCAAGTGTGCGAAACGACGTCTTCTGGCATTCGTTGTAGACTCCATCCTTCTTTATGCCGCGCCCGTTTGGCATGAAGCTACCAAGACTCAGGAATGCCGGAGGATGCTGCAAAGGGTGCAAAAACATTGTGCAATAAAAATGTCAAGCGCATTGCGGACGGTACGTTATCAAACAGCAGTTGTGCTAGCCAGCATGATACCTATTCGTCTGAAGTTACAAGAAGACGCTCGATGTTACCAACGGCAACAAGAGGCGGGAGGAGTCCTCTCGGCAGGGTCGCTTCGATCAGAGGAGCACATCAACACCATGCAAAGGTGACAGGAAGAATGGGACGCGGATGCAAGTCAAGCTGATGCCACCAGATTCGTGCGATGGACACATCGTGTCATCCCCGACATCGCGGCATGGCATTCCCGAAGACACGGAGAAGTTAACTTCCATCTGTATCAGGTTTTGTGCGGTCATGGCTTTTTCCGTGACGACTTGTGTCGGATGGGGTTCACACCGTCGCCAGATTGCATCAGGTGTCCGGATGTTCCGGAGACTGCCGAGCACGGAATGTTTGAGTGCCCCAGATTTGCGGAAATCAGACAATAGTTGTTTGGTGAAGCCAACACTGACGCGATTACGCCTGAAACACTGCAGTTCTATCTCCTTCAAAGTCAAGAAAAATGGAGCAGGATCGCTGAAGCTGCGAATCAGATTACTTCCCCATTGCTCGCCCAGCCAGAACGCAGAGAGCAGGTATGACCACAGCGCAGGAACAGTCAACATATACCGCAACAGCAAGAGGTAGTCGAGCTTTCAGACGTCACCCAACATGTAACAGCTATCAGTAAGGGTGTCTACTCCACCAACCCCATTCAGGGAGGACTTACAGCGGCAGAGTCAGCAGCGGCTACAGAAGCCGAAATTTTCTCTCGGTAATCGGTGACACAATAAAAAATCGGAAGCTCCTTCAGACACGTCAGTGTCCCGTTGTAATTTGGTTGGATAGATTTGTATTTTTGTTTTCTTTAGTTTTGTCTAAAAATCATTTTGCTTTATTTTGTTTCGAACTATCAAAGAATTATTATTAATGTAATACACACACAAGTGAACTGCCATGACGGCACTACTAAACCGTCATCTCCACCCAAAGCGGTAGGAAGGCGAGCAGAAGTCCGATCTCTTGGGGAGCGCTATCGCAGGCAGTTACTGGCAGTTGAAGAGCATCGGCAAATACCCAGCCACAGTGATGGTCGAGTAATCCCGCAGGTACAAGGAACATTGGTTAAGGCATCTCGACAAGGTACGAACGGCAAAAGAGACTACAGAGCCCGAGGCCACAGGCTCTAGGGAGGACCAAAGTATAGCCGAAAGGACTCCTCTCCGCATCCTGAGCGGCAATGAGGACACCATGCATATGAAAGGGCAAGAAGGGGATATAAATATGTGTTAGGTGCCTGACGCACGGAAAAAAGAGGCTCCGAGAAGCAGTAAAAGCCCTACCTCATAGACCCCTCGCGGGACAAGAGGAAAGGGAGTGGGTGAGGATAGGGGATGTAATATATACAGCAATAGGAACAATAAAACCTGTCCGTGATCGATCAAAAAGACCTAGGACACGAACGACAATTATTTCGCCTGTCAGATTTTATTACAAAATTGACAGTACATACACGATTTTCACGGTACCACGAAAATCTCGGTTCGTGCGTATCTCTCCAAACTTTTTTTCCCTTCAGAACGTCACTACTACAACAAGTTCAGTAGTAAACATCAGGAGCAAAAGAGAATCTTAAAACTAAGACAATTTTTAAGTGCCGAGAAATAAAACGTCCCTCTTAACCGTCATGTGTACGACCAAAAACCTTTACGTAATCGTACAACCGCCTACCCGGGTAGGCCATACATTTTGTATGGAACAATAATGTTTTTCGTGGTTAAAAGAGTATATCTTTTGAATTTCCTTGAATTTGAATTTGAATTTGAATGAAATCTGTCTTAAAGGTTCATAATAATGTTTCATAACATATCATAGTAAAATTAGAACATTAAAAATCCTATCAAGATATTTTTCAGTCAAAAATATGTTCTAAATCCACCACCATCACTGGCCAGGCCGCATGTTTAAGTAGATGATTAGTCTTTTTCTAAGTTTTACTTACGCCTTTCAAAAGTTTTATACATTTTTCAATTGTTGTATAAAACTTCATGTTGACGATCGATCATCATGTTTTATTAAAAACCGGCTTCGACCGGCTCCAGACAACTTCGGAACCTCCTCCACTCCAACACAACGGAGACGGCTCTGCACCCATGGCCCCGCACCCACGGCTCCCAAGCTGACCCCGCTCCAGTGGCTCCGGAGCCGACTCCGCACCTACGACTCCGCACTCACGGCTCCGAAGTTGGTTTTAACAGATTGCTAAAAAAATCCTTTTCAATAAAGTTTTAATCGGAATGATCCGTAAATAGCTTAGTAAATAATGTTTTAAATTAATTTATAAAAAAATCGATAAGTTTTGAACATCGATCAACAATCACACAATCACATCGGGTGTTAGCTTCTACACTTAGAAGAAGATAGATTCGTTTTTTAGGCTATTATACAATGCCGTCTCTCTTTTGGACCGTTACTCCTGAATAAAAAAAAAATAAAAAAACAATGCCGTCTCTATTGAAACGTTAGTCCAGAGCCGTTGGTCCGGAGCCGTTGATTCACCGCCGGCTCCGGAGCCATTGATTCGTCGCCGGCTCCGGGGCTGTTGGTACGGAGCCAGCTCCGGAGATGTTGGTGCAGATCTGGCTCTGGAGCTATTGGTGTGGATCCGGCTCTGAAGCCGTGAGTGCAGAGCCGACTTCGCAGCCATTGGTGCGCTCCAAAACACCCATCCCTATTCGGCAGTAACACTATGACAAAAGTATGAATGTGTGTGTTAACTTTCCACCCTTTCTATTTCGTTTGCTTGTAGTGGTTGGTATCATTTTAAAAGAGGTGATTTCAGTGTTAATTTCAATATATGGTTACACTGTAATACAACATTTAAAAGAAAAGAAAAAGGCATAAGCATCATATTAAAACATGCGGCAAGGCCGGTTGGGGTGTTGGAGTTACAGCACATTTTTGATGGAAAAAAAATATTGATAGGAGTTTTAAAATTCTAATTGCACAACGATATGTTATAAAACATTATTGTGATCCTATAAGACAATTTTCATTCAAATCTAACAAGTAGTTCAAAATATAAACGCTTTTACCCACGAAAAACATAATTCTTCCATTCAAGTTGTATAGCCTATCCGCGTAGGCGGTTGTACATGTGAATGGTATATAAACTTAAATAATTCAAAATAATATTTAAACATATTTGATATTTTTTACTTTTTACACATGGGTAGAAGACATCTTTTCTGAGGCATTTTTAAAATTTGAAGTCTATATGATTTTTTAATTCAAAGTTATTTTGCGAATTATTTGCTAAATTTACTCATGTAGGGGGTTGTACACATAACGGTTAAAAGTATATTTCACGGAGGGTTTCTTCCAAGCCCACTGCTTTGTAGCGACCAGAGTTCCATCTGGAGCACAAACCTAGAACCACAGACTAAAAAATGTTCGACGAGCGAACTACAGCGAGAAAATCAGTGATAGCACGATTCACCGCCTCAATTATCCGATAGCATGCTAAGCACACTCTCTACTCCAACAACTCTCAACCAAGCATCACTTGGTTGTCTCGGTTAAATGATTTTTTATACGTACGTAGTTCGCAAAGCGTGTTGCGTTTATTTAAAAAAGTATGGAACACATTTTGTGGCGCCCCTAAAACTGGAGACTCCGACATGATCCGCAACCATCGCCGCGTGAATTCGTACGTGTGTGCACTACTCCTCACAAGCTTTTCGTTACACTCAGGACAGCAAGTAGATGTCTACGAAAAACGCAGCAACGCCGTGTTAGTACATCAATAGCTACACGAAGCGTTCCTGCATTCGACGGACCACCATCTTACTGGTGGTCTCCTCGAAGCCGATCACCGCACCGCGAGCTGTTCCTGCATATCGTGCTACTAGTTTTTTTTGTTTGTGTGCACTTCTACCCACGGATGCGAACGAGTAGGAAGACACCAACGTTGAGTTGCGCACGCAAATTACCCAGCCGTGACACATCACCGCCATCGCGGTTTTCTCGCTCGGACGCGAGCCGCTACCATCGCACATTGGGCAAACGCCTGTATAAAAATCCAAAAACCAACTTCATCGCAGGTTAACACCATAATCATTTTCTTAAAATAGATACTTAAACTTAGTTCAAACCAAAATATTTCACGTTTTTATCTTAAACTTACTGAGATATAGGCCATCAAAGTGTAAACTTTGTGTTTTTTGTCCCAAATTTGAGCAATTTTTCGACCGAACATAAACCATCATATTTTAGTATATGATGCTTAGATCTTAATAATTAATTCGTCGTTGGAAAGGCTTTTTGTCATACTTTGATGTTAAGTCAGAATATTTGGCAAAAACTTGTTTTTAAAGTTCATAAATGATTGAAAATCAAACATCACTGCCGAATTTTTGGATATTTTTATTTTGGAGAGTGATTTTTTTTATGATTCGACTCGATTTCACTCGTGTGTCGTATATCATAGGAAAGATCAACATTTTTCCTACGTATTGCCGTTAAAGTTAGCTACGACCATCTGCGACCCCGAAAATTATTGAACTTTTTCTTGAAAATAGCACGAGCGATTTTGACGTGTTGTTGTATGAGCCGTACACCACGAGTATCGAACTACCTGTCATAAACGGGCATTTGAAACAAACAGGCATAAGAAACAAAGCTGAACAGAGAAAAACAGTTTAAAAAAGGTCGTAAGATAGGAATCAGCTCTTTTCAAAACTAACCATGAAACACTCAGCTTTTTTAGCGCGTAAAATTTAAAAAATCGGTTTTAGTACGGAACTTACTCCGCCTTTGTTTGAATTCTTAACAATAATTGTTGATGCTGTAAAGTATTACACAATAATGCAATGTTGTGAGCGATAATTATTAAGATTGTTTTGCTGTCTTGACGATTTTAGTATAGGACTGCCCTGTATAGTAATAGCATTGCTATTGAATGAAGAAAAACTGCAATAGCAGGAGGAATTGATTTTCATCCCGGCGTTTGTATGGCCGTTGCCCACTGTGCATCGTCCACGCCCGAGAGAGAAGCGCCGCTGCCCGTAGTCCCTTGTGTACGCAGCCAACGTTGTACCGTACAGCGGTACCCAGCCAACGTGCGCACCTCTTCAACCATCAAGAGGGGAACCGTGTGCATTAAGCTGACAAGCAAGACGACGCAATCATTGTGTCCGCCAATTTTCACCGTAAATTTTCTGCACCCGGGAAGAAAGACGACGCACGATGATTCTGAAGCGATTTCATTCCAACCGACCGAAACGATAACAATCTGGTTACGTGAATAATTAAGGCAAGATCCACTCTTTTATTCACTTTTGACCCTGATGCGGATGCAGCGTAGACCGCAACAAGGTGCAGAGGCGGTCGCCACCCCTGCAGTTGCCATCAGCCTCGCGGTGGCCGCCAGCCTCGCAGCTGGGCTCCCCGCTCCGAGTCCATACCTAATTGATATAATCCCCCTCGCTCGTGGCGCCACTACCGACTTCCTGAAGTTTCAAGTAGAGACCGTAAATGCCATGCGTCTCAAGCACTCGAACAGGATACTGGCGACATTCATACATTCTTCTACGCCTTGGAGAACTGGTTTGACGCCTGGAATATTTTTCCGTCAAACTAGTTCGACGCCTGGAATATTTAAAACGTTTAACAACGTATCTAATACCGACCGCTACGAATCTACGAAGAAAGCCATAATACAACATTTCGAAGAGTCTCAGTGAAGCCGTCTGCACCGTTTCTTATCTGAAATGAGCGTAGGCGACCGCAAACCTTCGCAACTACTAGCCGAGAAGCGGCGAACAGCAAACGGTGCGATAATCGCCTCCATGTTGATCGATCTTTGCACCGGCCGGCTGCCACCCTACGTTTAGTCCGTGATTGCTTCCTCCCAGAACGCCAACGAAATAGTTAAGGTGGCCGATTCAGTGGTAGATTCCTTCGCTATGTACAATCGCACAGGTCCGTACCAAACCATCGCCGAGGCACGGAATGAGGAGGTCAACCGCCTTTCACGACAATTAGCCGAGCTCAGTCAATGCTTAGAAACTCTCATGAACCAGAATCAAGCTCGTGAACGCTCAAGGGCTCGCTCACCGACAGCACAGCTCCGTTATCTCCGTAATACCTCGACAGCACAGCTCCATCCCTTGCTAACCATCGACCATGAAACTGTTTGCCGCTAACAGCACACCTATCCAAGTGTGTGGAGAGTAACCCTGCACATTGGATCTTGCTCTTCGAAGCGCCTTTCTGTGGATCTTTGTGATCGCAGACATTGGTACCGCAATAACAGAAGTCGATTTTCTCCAGCATTTTCTACCTTTTAGTGAACAAATGCGCGACAAATGCTCGTAGACATCCTAACCAACATACGATTGCCGGGTGTTCCTGATCCACATCTTAGGGAGACAACCGTAAAAATGTGCGATTCAACCTCATCAATCGCCACTTGGTGAGGGAGTTCCTTGGATTGACTGCGCTGACCGCACTTGGAACACACCTGCATTCCAACGTCAAGCATCGCATAGAGACTACGGGACAACCAACCTTCACACGGCCGCGCAGGTTGTCCCCCGAAAAATATGCTGCAGCTCGTGCCGAGTTCGAGTTTCTCGTCAACAGCATCTGGGCCAGTCCGCTGCAAATGACAAAAAAGGCATACTTGACGTGGCGGCCCTGTGGCGACTACAGGACTCTCAACGCGAAAACAATTCACGACCGTTACCCACTACCTTTCTTGCAGCACTTTACAATGCATTAGGAGAGAAAGGCCATCTTTTATAAGGTCAACCTGCAGAAGGCATCCCAACGGTCAAAAGCCGAAGATTTTATATAGACCTTTCGTTTTTTCTATCTTTTGAGTGATTTTCTCTTCGTGAGTATCCACGAGCCCCGTCGTGTGGTTGTTGTTGTTGGAAGTTGAAACCGAAACCCCTTCGTGCGCTGCCAAAATCAGCGAAGACCGAAATCGAGTGGCTCAAGCGAAAAAACGAAAAAAAAAAATGATGAACGAGCCCAAGTAGCAACCGAAGCTTTTTTCTCCTATCCCATTTCTACATTCTACAACGATTGTTGCGTTCTCGCTCATCAGGATGTTAGTCAATTCTCTCTTGCCACACGAAGAGAATTCTCCTGCACACTTCGTGTGTTTGATTCTACCCATCCCTGTTGAACACAAGTCATTTCCTTCCATCGCACTCATCTGGGGTTTGCTCTTTTCCATCCAAGCCAAAGAGCGACTTCAGTGTGCTCTGAACCGTGGACATGAGAGTGTGTGTTTGTGTGCTGCGTGAACTATTTTTCCTGCGTAAAACACTTTCCCGTACTGCACCATCCGCGGTGTTCTTTCTGCTCTATCGCAGGACGAATTTTTATCATAAAATAGTTTGGGTAAGTGTCTTTTTCTAAGTGTCTAGTGATATGTGACCTTTAGTCTAATTAAAACATTGCACTTTACAAGTTTCAGATGTGTGCTGCTACGGCTAGCTGTTCTCCAAACCTCTTCAACACTGTGTGCACAGGCGTTCAATGTTCAATTGATCCTCAAGCACAAAGGTAAGTTCGTCACATCTTCAAATCAAGTATAATATTTTCAACAAGGTGTGTCTATTAATTGTGTATTTTCATCAACAGCCTTCATACAACACCGCGGTTGAGGCGCACCAAATCTGATGACATCTTTCCTGAACTAAGCAGGCTGAACACGCGCATCACCACGGGCTCCAGCGCGGTGTGAAGAGGGAAGAAGAAAAGACAGAATTGTAAACAGTATGTAAGTATGTGAGAACACATGTTTGAATCCTCTTGTGGGAACTGCAAAAAGAAGAGAATAAAGAGTGTGAAGCAGCTAGACTCCCAAGTAGCAGAGCCGAAGTTTTTCAGAGATTTTTCTGTGTGCCAAAGCGAGATGCCCTGTCTTCTCTCTCTAGATATTGGACAGCAAACCGCCGCGCGTGTAGAGGTGTGTGCGTGTGACGAAAAATGATGGGATGGATGCGAAATCTGTATCTACACGGACCACAAACCTCTAACTTTCGCATTTCGCCAGACTCACGACATCACCTCGCCGCGTTGAGTCAGACAACTTGACTTCACTGGAAAATTCTCCACTGACCGCCGCCGACCTACTCTCACGAATCAAAATTGTGCACGAGTCACCTGCGATCCATTTTGAACGTTTCGCAGAAGAGAAAACCAAAGACCCTGAGATCACCGACATACTCAACGGCAAAAAACGCCGATCCCATGAAGCACAAAATGTCTATATACCTTGGTGGAATAATTCGCCCGTACATTACCAAATCATTCTGGAATCAGCTACAACATATCCTATACGACCCTAACCACCCTGGAGCGAGAGCCGCTGCCAAATTAATGACAGAGTGATTTGTTTGACTGGATGTCAAAAGAGACGCACAAGAATTCGCCAGAAACTGCTTGGCATGCCAACGCATAAAGGTGGGCAGACACATGAAAAACCCACACGTACCGTACCCGGCTACGCAAGACAGGTTCAGCCACATAAACATCGATATCATAGACCCATTTCCCATCAGCAACGGCAACTACTACTACCTCACGATCGATGACCGATACACCCGCTGGCCTGAAGCTATTACCAAACTAAGACATCAAAGCAACTATGGTTGTATCAGCACTGCTGTACCATTGCATTGCATGATTCGTTATTCTTTTTTTTGTTAAACAAAATAATTGTATTACAAATGAGCACTAAAACTCCAAAAATTTAATTAAAAACTAATATAAACATCGCGGACGGCTCCAGCTAACATTCCTAGTGAAAAAAACTTCATATAATGGATGAAAATGAATGCGGCGGAATAGAAAATTATTTCGGGCCAAATGAAGTAGCGCATCAGAATAGTAATACGTCTCAAGTAAGATTAATTGTGCAGATCACATCGCAAAGTGACTTGGTTAACCCCGTATTGCACTACTTCTAATTAAAGTTGAATAACAAACATAACTTGCTGTATGATAGCGTACTTATGTATTAACATACTCATTAACATTACCATTTACATACTAGCTCATACTACATTAACATACAGTATTGATGAACAGAGTACAGCTGAAATTATAGCAAAAGAAATTTAATCTCGCTGCATGTATATTTGTTTCAAAATCAATTGCTTGCATCGCAAATGCCGAGTTAACGGAAAATTTATGAAAATTAGTGCCGGGGTGAACGAATTAGACAAACATTATAGGAGCGTAATAATAAATTCTGAAATTTATAACTGGTATTAATGATTGCATGACTAGGTGATTTACTGCCACCTTATATTGATATTGGATCCCTTCACGTTTCTAGTCAGTTTTTTGTATGGAGTTTGACAGTTGGAGTTCAGTTTAGATTATTCTAGCCTCAAAACTAGAATTAGATTCGAGTACCTGCTCGAAAAATGGAAGACAAGGTGGTTATTACATTTATCCCAAGGTGCATTAAAGATCCATCCCCAGATGGAATCCCAACAAAGTGTATGTATTTCAGGTGGTCTCATAGCTTGTTTTTGTAACCAAATCGGAATATTACTTTTTGACAGAATGCGTGAAAACTTTTGCTCAAACGAGCTTTCTGGAGGCTTGAGGAACACTCAAAACTCTCTTAAAATCTTCATTCAGAAACAGAAGTGATAAAAGTTAGCCTTCTAAATTCATAACCTTAGGATAAGCCCACCTGTAAATTATACCCACTTAGATAGTTGTTCGAAAACTGGTACACAATGCAAACAACTGACAGGCTGAAATTTCAGCCTACGAACTTACGGAAAGGGCACCCTTATTGGATATATAAGTTCAATAAACAACTATTCATGTGCCATAATAGCTGGTATCGCGAAATAATTGGTTTAAAATTAACAGTCGTTATAAATTAACCAGAGTTGTTAAAAATTGCTAGAATTTGGCATCGCGATCGCATTGAGTTCATTTGTTAATTTTAACGACCGTTAAACAAACCGCCGTTAAACAAACGACTGTCAAGAGCGTATGCGATACAAATTAACAGTCGTTTAATTATACTGCTCGATTTTTTTCCCCGTATATGCCTATATGCGATATCCAGCAGTCGTTAACTGTTTTGACTGTCGTTTATTTTAACAGGAATGAACAACAAATGAACTCGGTTAAACTAAAATGAACTTTAAACGACTGTGCGATGCCGGCTAATATTTCGTTTAGTTTAATCAATGTTGTTGCTGTCAAAAGAAGACAAAAAAGGAATAAAAAATCGACAAAAACCGCGTTATACTTTAATTCGTACATATTGCAAGCAGTAATGTTGATCTTAACTACATTAGAACAATACGAGATCAGTCTACCACTAACTTCCGTGATTTACTTTTTAGTCGTTAGAAAGCAGTAATAAACTGCAATTTTATTACGATATTGGTGAAATAATAAAAACAACAGCATTGAACCGATGTTCCCGTACTTACAGGGTTTCCCACGATTTATTGGTTGGTTCCCACGATTTTTTGGTCATTTCCCATAATTTTTTGGTGCGTTCCCACGATTTTTTGGTCATTTCCCATAATTTTTTGGTAGCATCTCACGATTTATTGGTCGGTTCCCAAATATTATTGCTCGGTTCCCAAATATTATTGGTCGGTTCCCAAATATTATTGGTCAGTTCCCATAATTTTTTGATTTGTTGCGATATGATGTGTATACTCTAGCTAGAGCTTAATTTAGGGTGGCGTGGGGTGGCGTAGGGTGGTGTGGTTTGGTGTGTGGGGTGGGGTGGAAATATGTGGTGTGATATGAGATGAGGTGTGGTGAAGCTCGATGGGATAAGGAGAGATGATGGGAGTCAGAACGGGGCGAGGTGGGGTTGGGTTGGGTTTGGTGGGATAGTGGATGGATGCACCATAGGGGTGTAGTAAGTTGGCATGAGTAGATGTGTTAAGTGGGGTTGTATGTAATGGGTTGATGCGAGATGGGGTGATAGGTGGTAATGGGATGGGGTAAAGTGTGGTGGAATGGGATAGGATGGGGTAGTGCGGGGTGGGACGGTGGGGGAGGGAAGTAGGGGGTCGATGAGCAGAGCTGGGTTGATATGGAATTTGATTGTGTGATTTTTGGTTTGCATGTAAAAATAAAATTATGACATTCAAACTTAACTGTTGGCTTTTTTGGAGCATTTATTGCATTAAATGTTAATGTTTTGTTTAGCATTATTAACATTAACAGTTTGAGCGCTGGCTTTCTGCATTAAAACAGTGCAAGATAAAAGAGCGGTGAGAGCGTTTCGTTGGGTTACGATCGTTTACTCCCTTTCTGATCTTCAGAGACGATCCACCCCGCACTACCCCATCCTATCCCATTCCACCACACTTTACCCCATCCCATTACCACCTATCACCCCATCTCGCATCAACCCATTACATACAACCCCACTTAACACATCTACTCATGCCAACTTACTACACCCCTATGGTGCATCCATCCACTATCCCACCAAACCCAACCCAACCCCACCTCGCCCCGTTCTGACTCCCATCATCTCTCCTTATCCCATCGAGCTTCACCACACCTCATCTCATATCACACCACATATTTCCACCCCACCCCACACACCAAACCACCTCGTACCGCTCCACATCACCTCATCCACCCCACACCCCCTCACACCACCCTACGCCACCCCACGCCACCCTAAATTAAGCTCTAGCTAGAGTATACACATCATATCGCGACAAATCAAAAAATTATGGGAACTGACCAATAATATTTGGGAACCGACCAATAATATTTGGGAAACGACCAATAATATTTGGGAACCGACCAATAATATTTGGGAACCGACCAATAAATCGTGGGTTGCTACCAAAAAATTATGGGAAATGACCAAAAAATCGTGGGAACGCACCAATAAATCGTGGGAACCAACCAATAAATCGTGGGAAACCCTGTATCTTTACACGTTGATTGATTTAATTGACTCACCATACCTGTAAATATCAACATTCCCTTCATAAAATAAATGATGGAATACGTTCACTGCATCTATTGCTGCCTGTCCTTGCTGTTTGTGCCCAAAAATGAGATCAATCCACTGAAAAAAAAACATAACGACACATCAAGATTTACTATCAAACATATATGAAAGAATAATTGAAATTACTGTAAGAATCTTACCAAATGTAAGTGACGACTCACATAATCACATTCAAGAGCTTCTCGATGCATACGAATGAATTCTCGATGATCGTTTTTGGCCCATGGTGGAAGAACAATATGATTTAAAATGTCTCCATTTTGCTTTGTTCCAAGATCAAAACGATTTGAATTTTCCAAAAACTCAGGAAGATAATAGAATTCAGGAATTAATTCTTTTACATCTGCCATGTTTTGTCTTGAAGCTGAGAGCCACGCTTCTTTAACACTGTGAAACATTCGATCGGCCAAATCAAAATGGCCTCCTTGTAATCGTAAGAAATGTTGTGTAAACGGTTCAAGACGAATCAAATACGAACACACGATCATAGCTGAGCTGTAATGCGTTCCATAATGATATGGCGGAGTATCACCTTGTGGATCGTCCCAATCTTTAAATCGTTTTAAATACTGTTCCAATCGTTCCTGCGTTTGAGCTCCCATCGGTTTTGAAAGATCCCGAAAATTTGAAGGTTCACTCAAATCTAAAAATTCGGAATCATAATTGGCTAGAATCCAAGGAAATACAGGGTACTGCATTAAGTCATTATATGAACGCCCAGCTAGAGAATTTAAATGCATCAAATATTGAAAATTTGATATTTCGCCTCGCTAAATAGAAAAAGAAAAGAAAAAAGCACATTAGAGAACTGGATATAAAAACAATTTTACGAATAATTTACATTTCAGTTAAGATACATATTATTAGCAATTCATTAATAGCAATAGCATTAGCATGTAGAACGTATACATACGTGTTATCAGTTATATCTTACATTTCTACAAATATGCATATTTATTATATAGCATGCGGCATTCAAGAAAATTCACTTTAACGTTAATTTGATTCATTTTTTTCATGTATTAAATTGAAAAAAAAACTATCAAATAAATTTTCTCAAATTCCAAATACTCTGTAATACAGATACATCAATGCCTGTTAGTTCATTTCATTTATATAAAATCATCAATCTTCTACGTTACACTATGACGTGAGACCAAGGCTCGAGTACCAGGCATCGAAAACCACCGTAACTAAAACGAAAGCTATGCTGGTGCGAAAAAAAAATCAGGCCAATATTTGAAGTAACCATAAAAAACCCAATGCCAACCGTATACTAACGCTTGTTAGTAATGACTATAATTTCTAATATCTGGAATATACTAACAGCTGATAAGTCCCCGGTTTGGTAGTACTCCTTCGGTTTTACCTCAAAATAGGCCTCAGTTTCGGCGACCACCTCTTCATTGCAGCCAAATTTTTTCCCTGCGAGCATCCTTTTGAGGTCTCAGAACAAGAAAAAGTCGCTGGGGGCCAAACCTGGAGAATACGGTGGGTGGGGAAGCAATTCGAAGGCCAGTTCATGAATTTTTGCCATCGTTCTCAATGACTTGTGGCACGGTGTGTTGTCTTGATGGAACAACAAAATAACAAAAGTTGCTTGACAAAAGACGCTCTGTCTCACAAACTAATTGACATACAGACGTCAAATTTTGACACGAATCATTTGAAGGTTGGTACTATATAAAAATAATATGCATTTAATACTATCGGCGCCATCTATGTGTCTGACCGGGGACTTATCAGCCTGTTAACGATGGGGCCCTTTCCGGTTTATGTTCGTAGGCTGAAATTTCACCCTGTCAGCTGTTTTCATTGAATAGCAGTTTTCGAGCAGCTATCTAAGTGGGTATAACATACAGGTGGGCTTATCCCAAGGTGTATGAATTTAGAAGCCTGATTTTTATCGCTTCTGTTTCTGAATGGAGATTTTAAGAGTGTTTTGTGTATTCGTCAAGCCTCCAGAAAGCTCGTTTGAGCAAAAATGCTCACCCGTCTTGTCAAAAAGTGAAGTTCAAATTTGGTTATAAAAACATGTGAAGTCCAAATTTGGTTATAAAAAACATGCTACGAGAGCACCTGCTCTACATACACTTTATTTCTAGATTCCACCACCTGATCTCTTTAATGCACCTTGGAATAAATGTAACACCACCTTGTTTTGCTATTTTTCAAGCAGGTGCCTGCATGAGTCGGTCTGGTAGTACAGTCGTCAACTCGAACGACTTAACAACATATCCGTCATGGGTTCAAGCCCCAAATAGACCGTGTCCCCATACGTAGGACGGACTCTCCTGCTACGGTAACAAAAAGTCACTGAAAGCCAAGCTCACTTCACTAGTGCGTACAGGGCAGGCCTTGATCAGCAGCGGTTGTTGTGCCAAAAAGAACGAATATAAAACATAAAAAAAGGATTAATGTTTAAAAAAAGATAACTAATTTTTTTGTCCAGCAATTGGTAAAACAGGATATTGAAATGTATAAAAGTATTTATTAACCTCATTAATCGCTTTAAAACAGATCCTTGGACCCAAACTAATTTTTATTCAAAATGGCCGGAAACAGAGATTGCATAGGTAATAATTATTCTTTATATATTTAATTTATTGATATATATTTTCTATGCCTTCTATATATATATATATATTTCACTTATTGAAAATTTTACTCTAATTGAATGCTTTAAGGGTGTTTATGAACTTCATACTTTCAGAAAAAAAAATCATAAACCATAGTGCAACAATGAAAAAAATTAAATCTGTTATTTACTTGTAATTTAAAAATTTAATCTCGTAGATATCGATTTATTTTAAAGCAATTTTTTTCATCTCAATTTACACCTGTTTCCAGCTACGTTCGAATCGCAAACCACCTGCTCCGAATCGCATGCTACTAAGATCAAATGCGAGCATCCATGGTTGAATCGCGCGCCAATACAGTTGAATCGCGTTCCACTACGGTAGAATCATAAGCCACTACGATCTAATCGTGTGCCGCTACCATTGGATTTCAGATTGCGCTACTACTTGAGGTGAAAGACACAGCGAAATGAACTATTTGACAGATAAAACATCTGTCAGATAATGCATCACAGCAACCAGGCAATGTGCAATATAAACAAATAACGTGCACAAAATTGTAACTAAATCCAATATAGAACTTCAATGTTAAGTATTTTGCTAATTTTCATTCAACAATTTCATTCATTTTGGGAATGTTCTGCTTAAGAAGATATCAGCCTGCATTGCGAATAAATAAACACATTTTAACAGTCGTTTAAAGTTCATTCTGGTTTAACTCAGTTCATTTGTTGTTCATTCCTGTTAAAATAAACGATCGTCAAAACAGTTAACGACTGCTTGATAACGCATATAGGCAAACACTGGGAAAAAATAGAGCAGTATAATTAAACGACTGTTAATTTGTATCACATACGCTCTTGACAGTCGTTTGTATAACGGCGGCATAGGACCAGCCGTTAAAATTAACAAATGAACTTAATACGTTCGCGATGCCAAATTCTAGCATTTTTTGACAACTCTGGTTAATTTATAACGACTGTTAATTTTAAACCATTTCTTCCGCGATACCAGCTATCATTTTAAGAGATTTTCGAAAGCGGATGTTTTATATCCCCCAACTCTTTAGCAGCAGCTGTCAGATATTTTACCTGTCAAATAGTTCATTTCGCTGTATATTTCACCTCTTATGGCCGCGCGGTGAAGAGTATAGCATACAGTTTGTTTACGTTTGAAAATTGCTTCCTTCTTCGCCAATGGTAATTTGTTTGTAAAATTCTAATAAAAGATAAATATTCACTGATTACACGTAAAATCCTTGTTATCAACGAATATCATGGTCCCTTGTTGATGGTAAAATTCTTATTTTCAACTAATATTCAGTGTTCGTTGTTTTGATGGTAAAATCAACAAATATTCGTGGTTTCAACCAATATTCGTTGGGTTTGCCTATAATCAGAGAATTCCTTTTTATTAGTATTTTACACACAAAATGCCGTCGGCGAAGAAGGAAGCAGCTTTCAAACGTAAACACAAGGCTTGCTATACTCTACCTTTCAGAAATCCAATGGTAGCGGCACACGATTCGATCGTAGTGGTACACGATTCAACCATAGTGGAACGCGATTCAACCGTACTGGCACGCAATTCAACTGTGGATGCACGCATTCGATCGTAGTGGCAAGCGATTCGAAGCAGGCGGTTTGCGATTCGAACGTAGCTGGACACAGGTGTATGATATGCTAAAGAGAAGAAATATATGATAATAATAACCTTGAAATATTTCTTTTCATTTCATTAGACCTTAATCTTTTAATCATCTCTGAGACAATTTATGATATAAGATCGATTTTGATCACGTGGTCGAACTTTATAAATTGTATGATTATAATGTATATTTATCACAATGATTTTAACTTACCACCCAACGCTGAGTAACAGATGTTTCACCTATCAAATTGTTTAAAAGTCCAGTCTTATGTTCTACACTTGCTGCCCTTTTCTGTCCGGCAACGGATTGTTGGGCATTATCAGCAATTTGTGTGGCCATAGAGGAGACTTTTTGAAACACTTTATCTCTTACTTTTTGTGGAAAACTAAGTAAGTAGTTTTGACCATTGGCGCAAAAGACTTCCAGAGCTATTGGCTGCAGCAAATATCGTCGTTTATGAATTTCGCAGATATCTTCATAAAATATCTTTGAGCATTGTTTGATGTTTTGAGCTCTGAAAATAAAAAATAAGAATTGTAAAATGTTTTTAGAATCATAAACATGCAATTAAGTAAACTCAATAACCTAAAAAATAACATGAACGTGTTGTATGAAGTTCAATTGTCCTTATGGTGGCGTTTTGGATCCAATCGAACACGAAATCCCAATAACCACATCCATATAACCTTATGGAGGTACACTTTTAGACCCTTTCAAACAAAAATACAAACATCGTGTCGAACATGTCACTAGAATCACATAAGGTGTATATTAACTCCAAAGTTGGGCAGGTCTCGTTGTACAATCGTAAACTCGAACGATTTAAAAACATGCCCGTCAAGGGTTCAAGCCCCAATGTATAGCCCGAGACCCTTAAGAAACCTTAAATCGAATGCAAACTAATTCGTTTTATGATTCGATTAAATTCTGAATATTACCATAATTTTGTGCACACTCGATTACACATTCCATATAGAAAAACAGATTTGCGTCTGTCTAGAAACGAAATAGGAATGAAAAGACAAGATACAAACACTGGGAAACTTTGCAACAACTAGTGATGGATTATCAAACTAACAGTTTCGCTCGTAGCCGTCCGAAGCTTATAGAGCCGTCTAGAGTCATTCGCAACCGTTGGAGTCATCGGTTGTCGCACGGAGCGGCTAGTCTGCAGTCAGAAATGGTTCCGGTCGGCCCTACCGATCTTAATACCTCTGACTGCCGAGTAAAAGCTTCAGTCGGCTCCGAATTGCTCCGAACAGATCTGCAAGACTCCGACCTTAGTATGTTACATCTTTGATATTCGATTGGAGCCACTTCTGTTTTTTCATAATCATTCCACCAAAAAAATCAGTTAATATCCAATATGTACGACTTATCGAAAGCATTTGTAGCCTAGTTGAATTTATTTGCATCTCACATTCTACAAGATGAATTGTACTTTGCGACCTCCCCAAAATCAAAACCAAAATGAAATTATTATGCTTAAGATAAAAGGATTTAGATTAAGGATTAAAATAAACGAAATGCCGAAGTCCTTCAATACATAGCTAATTAATAGGTTAACTCACACAGTCCTTTCCTTAATTCGCGAATCATTACCCTTCAAGTTTAAACAAAAATATTTGCCAATCTTTTTGGGCTCACACACCACGAATCTGCGTCGGATAAAAATATCGTAATTTAATAAAAATATTCGTAAAATACGGGTTCTTGTTATAAGAAATGAATGTACCACCAGAACACTTGGAACTTGGAAATTAAAGAAAAATAATGTGTAAACACGTTTTATTATAATTTTTCTCCTGATCGGTCGAAAATTTGCAGGCAACTATTTTTGTTGTTCATCCAGTGATGGATATCTCGGATTGCTTATAAAAAAAATCACAACAGGAAGCTAGATTTCCCCTACCTCAGTGAAAGAGTGGGGTTGAGCGATATTTTCTAACAGAACTGCCGTGTGAGAACGCGACATTTGAAAAATATCCTATTTTAATAATAAGGATAACAGAGATTGAATGTGACTCTAAAAGTAGGGTAAATGTACCTACCAGTATTGGCCCGGTTAGTGCAGCAGTTTCACAAAAAAACAGCTCGTACACTTTGAATGTTTTTTTTTTTCATAAATGTGACATTATTATGGACTATAGGAATAGGAATGCAAACACTGTTTTTGTTTTTGTTCCTATTTTCGTAAGTTTGGTTCTATTTTCGGCAGGCTGTGCTCCTATTTTCGGCAACGCGAATAAGGGTCGGTAAATGTTTAAATTAATGCCAATAGGTAAACAAAAATGTTTAAAACAATTTTACACTCTCACTAAGATTAAAGTTGAAAAGTACTTAAATTATTAATTTTGTGTTGCCCATTTTGGGCATTTTCCTCGCAATTTTTACAGTCGCTTTGATGTAAGTTACAATCAAAGTAGGCATTGGAGAAATGAAACTGCCTGAATACGGCTATAAAGTACGGCTCCGACCGGCTCACAAATTATTATTTTTCTCTCAAGTTATTGGATAATTTATAGAGAAATTGGTGATATTTGGTACAAGAAATGTCGTTTTATGTGTCGAGATACGCATTGCATTTTTATTATAAAGTTTTAAATGAATATTTGACGAAATCAAAAGTGTGTTTTTGTTTCAAGTTTCGGCAGAAGCCAACAGCATTGATCTGTCAAAAATCAACATTTATCGTGTACCAATTTTCGGCAGCATTCAAAGTGAATAATTACTTGTTTTTAGTGAATTTAAAATTCCAAGCCGTCTAGTATAAAATCTGCAACGATAGAATCTTTCATAAAAACCAGACTTTCATTGTTTTAGTGCTCTGGTTATCATAATAATGAAACCTGCCAAACTATTGGCTGACAGCAAATCTGCCGAAACATGTTGAACTCTGCACGTTTTGTTTGATATTTTGAAAACTATGCAAGGAAATGATGTGAAGCTTCGTATATTTATTTATTTATTTATTTATTTATTTAAATCAAAGTTATCGGGCAGTATGCCTAAATAACTTAATGCTTACAGAGTACAAGTTTAAAGTATGGCCCTAGAACTAACTTGAATATGCTGACACAGCTGACTAACGGATTGATTGAAATCTGCTGATAACCCTAACCTATTATACACATCAATCATTTTGAGCAGTGGATCATTGGCACCAAAACCAGTCGATATAAAAGGGCTTCTTAGTAGCTCTCTACTTCTAAGACCTCTAGAGGGAGTAGAAAAGCAAATAGAATTTAAAATGTCAGGTGCATCAAAATCTCCAATTAATAATTTATGCATAAAAGTTATCTGAGCCGTAGTTCTCCTATGCTGTAAAGTCTCTAAGCCAAATAGTAAACACCGAACATTATACGAAGGACGTGGAATTTGGTTTGACCAGGGAAGACGATGAAACATAACACGTGTGATTTTTTTCTGATTTTTTTCAATTTTATCTATGTATGTGATTTGATGGGGACACCAAACTACACTGGCAAATTCCAGGATGGGACGGACTAAAGAACAGTATTATGTTTTTAAACTGAAAGGATCTTCAAAGTCGGCCGAGACACGTAAGACAAATCCTAACAGTTTAAGAGCTTTAGTGACGATAGTTTCATAATGGCTAGATAAACTAAGCTTACTGTCTAAAATAACTCCTAAGTCCCGAACCTGAGAAAAACGTGGAAAAACGCTGTCTTCATTGATTTTGTAGTTATAAATAATAGGTTTTTTTTTCTTTGAGAATGTTATACAAATACATTTGCTAACATTAAGTAACATTTCATTATTAAAACACCATGCAGAAAAATAATTTAACGAGTTTTGTTACATTTCACAGTCGTCAGAATATTTAACAGGTAGGAACATTTTTAGATCGTCAGCATATAATAACAATTTAACATGAGGAATAGCAAACACGACATCGTTAATAAATATAATAAATAGTAAAGGTCCTAATATACTCCCTTGAGGAACACCAGATAAATTATGGAATGTGGCAGATAAACTAGTTCCTATCTTAACGTTAATGCAACAATCAGTTAAATAACTTCTTAACCACTCAACAACATTTGTGTGAACACCATACTTTGATAATTTAGATAGCAATAGAAAGTGGTTGACCTTGTCAAAAGCAGCGCAGAAGTCAGTATAAATGACGTCAACCTGTAAGCCCTTGTCAATATAGGAGTGGCAAAAGTTAAGTAAGTATATTAGATTGGTCTCAATCGATCGTTTCGGCATAAAGCCATGTTGAACATTAGAAATTAATGGTGAAAAGGCTTGGAGCATATCACGAGACATTATCTTTTCAAACAGTTTACTGCACGCACATAACATTGAAATTCCTCTATAATTGCACACATTACTTTTGTCAGATTTTTTATAAACAGGAAACATCCACGATGATTTCCAAAGACGCGGGAAGCATTTCGATTGCAAGGATTTGTTGAATAGTTTGGTCAGTATGGGAATGAGAGCAGCCTTGTAGTTAATGAGAATTGCACTGGGAATATTGTCAGGCCCAGGTGCGTAGGAAAGCTTCAACAACGAAATAGCAGATTCCACCTCATCATCGTTGATTAGTGGTGTGCATAAATTAACCTCATCATTTATGAAGGATAAAGCCGATGTTGAGTTAGACGGTATCGAGGAATTGTTGGTGTACACAGAAGAGAAATATGAGGCAAATGCATTGCAAAACTCTTCATCTCCGGTAATGGTGTTTCCCTCAAACTGCATCGAGGAAGGAAGTCGTCCACAGGATTCCTTATCTTTAGCAAATTTCCAGAATGATGTGGGATGTCTTTTGATATTGATTTCAATTTTCCTGACGTAGTTGGCGTAGGCGGTTCGGTTCAGCTGCTTATATATTTTTGAGGCGCGAGCAAAATTTATTTGATTAGTGCTGTTTTTTAGTCGATGCAGTTTTTTAAGGGCCCGTGATCTTCGACGTTTAGCCAAACGTAGTGCAGAATTGGTCCATGGTGGATGAGCACGAACATTAAACCGTGGGATGAATTGTTCATACAGTTCATTCATTTGAGAAGTAAATTCAGCCACACTGTCGTTGATGTCGTCATAATCAGCGATAGAGTCCAAGTTGATTTGGTTAAGTGCAGAAACGAGATCAGTGAAATTAGTTCGTCTAAAATTGAAATCTGCTTGACGTGGGGGTTGAGATGACGGTACACTGTATTGCGGGAGCGTGAAGTATGTAAGTAAAGCTGGATCAGGTTCAACAATACTTTCGATGCATATTTCGATTGGCCTCATGTAATCAGTAACTTTGTCGTTCGCAAACACTAGATCTAACATATTGTTATTGTGGTTTAGAACAGTGTTAAGTTGTCGAAGACCTTCAAAGCCTAGTTCATCGAGTAGAGCTTGACTGGTAGGGGATAGTCGGGTAAGCATAAGATTCAGTGTCGGAAATTTGCCATTGATATCCCACTTAAGATTAGGTTGATTGAAGTCCCCGAACAGAATAAAAAAGTCATTCTTATATTTCTTTCTCGTTAAGTGCAATGAATTAAAGAATGCATTTATGGTGTCCATGTTGGCTGATTGATCAGAAGGCAAATAAAATGATCCAATGATTAGCGAAACATTAAGAACTTTTACTCGAACCCAATGGCATTCAATTGTAGATGTGTTTGTCGAGCACAGAGAGGAAGCATAATTTGCATTGATCGCAACGAGGACACCACCACCTCTACATTTGTTACTGTTTGCTGCAGAACGATCCGTACGGAATGTATTAAAGCGGTTGTTATCAAACAAAAGCTCAGATGGAAAGCTGTCATCATATGAATAACAAATGAGCATTTCTCTATTTATAAAATATATGTTGAAACAATTTTCAACGCGTTTTTGCGTAATTACACGTTTTTAGCTACACTGCCAAAAACAGGTATACTGCCGAATACTGGTACAGTTACCCTATATTAAACATTTTTTTTTTTAAAGAGTACTAAGAAAAATAACATCGCAAAATTTTTAAATAAGAAACGATTCCAAATTTGAAGCGAGGAGTACAAAATGTCAATTGGTTTAACAATAATGATTTTAAACAGTATTTTACATAAATATTGTGGTATATTTTTTAATTTCAACTTTGCGGCCCGCGAATCACTAAAAATCTGTACTTGCGGCCCTCTGATGAAATGAGTTTGACACAGCTACCGTAGAGAGTAAGACGAGCCTGATGATCCCGTCCCTACGGACAAAGAGCGGACAAAATCCTGGTCGCTTTGTGTTATAATTTTGTGAAGTGTTCAAGTGTTCAAGTGTTGTGCGCATTGAAATGAAGCTGCGCGAATGATTCGTATGGTATGTACATTATGTACATCGCGCAGCATTATTTCATACCTTTTTTACAGTAATCAACGTTTGCAACAGGATCTACGCAGATATTTGGCTTTTATTAACGTTTGCATCGATAAATTTTATTCTCGTTAAATATTGTGTATCAATTTACGTTAATGTGTAAAATCATGTAAAATTTAAGTGTAAAAGTTTCAATAAACTTATGAAATAAAAAAAAACTATCTAAGCGTTTTTTATTTTATATTTATATTGTGTTTGTAGTTTTTTTGTTTTTTAGCTGTAGAAAAACAAAAATTACGCAGCGAGTGGAGGGATCGCTGAACGAAAAAAATACACAGCGCAACACGAAACAAACAAACACAAGCACACGAAAGGATACTGCATGCGCATGGTCGCGAGCATTGAGAGAGCGCACCATGTATTTTGTATGGAAGCGGGAGAGTACGGTGGTACCCCTTCCCTCCCCTTTTTTAAGCATAGAAAATCTTTCATAAGCATAACTTTTTACGTTTTTACGCACACCATGTTAATAATAACCCACTTTTTGTTCGTGGGGGTGAAACAGTTCGTCCATTTCTCCAACAGAGGGCGCCAAAACTGCTCTACCCAGGGCAGGTTTCACTGAGGTCCCGCGTGGGAAATTGAACCGTCCGCCGTAGCAAGGGCTGACTATCTGGCTACGTGATACTCAAGTCCTGAAAAGGCCAACATGATCGCGTAGGTCCTAATGACAATAATGGGTGGAATCGCAAACCGTAACGAACGAGTCGTTACGACTGTCGTCAGAGAAATGTCAAATACGAACAAAATTTTCGAGTAGTTCAATTGACGATCGTTTATAGCCTAGCGACAGTCGTTAACCATATCGAAAGCTATTGAGCCGTCGTTAACTTAAAAACATTTTTTATTTAGATTTTTCTAATCGCGTGAAAATTTGTTTACCTTAAATAAAAAAAAGGAAAAAACCTTTTTTTAATATACGTTTGGATAATATTCTAAAAACCTATAATCTATTAAAAAATTAGTTTCCACCAACTGGAAACTGAGCTTCCATCGGCTTATGAACAAATTATCTTCACGATTTCTTTGCGGTTGAGAGTCGCCCGCATAAATTATGGTTTCGCATGTTTTGTTGACAAATTATGCCGGCAATATCATCTAGGCAAGATTCACCATGTGGCATATGTTGGGAAAAATAGAGACGCATAACATACCATCTCTTAATTGACTTCAATGTTGCATGTGACAGCCAGTGTTGGCGCCTAAATGGCTGCAAACTTATATAATTTAAGATTATAGGAAAAGGGTACATAGGATTACGTTAGTATTAGTGTTAACAGGCCTGTCAGGGTTATGACGAAAATATAAAAGGATTAGTAGCAATCAGACAGTCGACTCGCCAACATACATTTTGGAAACCACAAAAATATCACAGTATTTTATGAGTTATCGTTTAGCCAGGGTTAAAATATACGACGCTATAAGCTCTTTTGGAATTCCGGCCAAACTGATAAGGCTAGTGAGAATGACTATGACCAACGTCACTTGCCAGATGAAGGTGGATGGAAAACTCTCAGGGCCTTTTGCTGCCACCAAGGATCGGTGCCAGGGAGACGGGCTTGCCTGTCTCCTATTCAACTTGGCTCTAGAGAGGGCCAGCCGCGACTTGAGGGTGGAGACTGCGGGAACCTTCTTCTATAAGTCATCCCAGATCCTGGAATACGCTGGAGATATAGACATCATTGGTCTCGGCTCTCATCATCATCGGCTCTCCTATGTAGCAGAAGCCTATCAAGGGATCGAGCAGGTAGCAGATAACCTCGGATTGCAGATAAACGTGGCAAAGACCAAACTGATGGTGGCAACAACAGCAGCCCTACCAATAAACCATCACAACCTACATAGCCGTGATTTACAGATCCGTTACGAACTTTTGAAGCCGTGTCACATTTCACCTATGTCGGTTCCAGGGTCAGTTCCGACAATAGCATGGATGAGTTGTGAGCAAGGACGCTGGCTGTCAACCGTTCATTCTACAGTCTGAGATAGCATTTCACTTCAAAGAACTTCGCGACAGCTTCTGGCAATATATAGTACCTATATAATACCGGTACTCACATACGACTCTTGGTTATGGGCACTGCCCAAATCTGATGAAACCCTTATGGTCGCGCTCGAGAGAATGATGCTCAGAAGGATTCTTAGTCGTATGTCTAGAAGGATAATGGAGGAGCCGTTATAACGACGAGTTATACGAGATTTACGGCGACCTCACTGTCGTGCAGCGTATCAAGCTCGCCAGGCTCCGGTGGGTTGGCCATGTTGTACATTTTTAAATGGACGACCCTGTCCGTAAAGTCTTTTTAGGCCGTCCACAAGGACAGAGCGGGCGTGAAGGTAAATCCCCCCAAAATGTGGAGGTAAGATGGCATCCATCCAGGCGTCCGCCATTAAAGCTGGGATAGCGGATTGGCAAAAGAAAATGCGAGGCCGTGAACGGTTTTGGACACTTGTGAGATAGGCCAAGACCGTGTGGCGGAAGTAGCTAAGTAATTTATTAAGTATCAACGAGGACTATAAAAATGGTTTTTGGGTATGCTGTGTATTAGTACTGTGTACTACTACTGAGTCAAACGATTCATTTCACGATGCAACCCGAAGGATCCGTATGGATCCGCCATACATCGCCGGGAACTTCTACCAGCGACTTGGAGTCTATCGGATTCGATTCCGTCCCAGGGGTGCAGCTTAAGAGTAAGGTCAGTATCGAAATCATGCTCGACCCATGGTACGGGACAGTCGGTACAATGAAGCATTAGTGACATCGATCTGTTGGTACAGCGAGTTCAGGTCGGGCCTTGAACTTACTTTGGCTTGACCCAACCTCGGAGTCGCTTATGCTTTATTGTACCTACTGAGCCTTTCGGGTCGATCCGAATGACTCCAGGTCGCTGGTAGAAGCTCCCAGCGATGTATGGCGGATCAAGACTAAGCGATCGCAAAGGATAATAGCGTGTAAATTACATATTTAGCAGATGTCGTCTTTTTTAACCGTCGTTTATTTTGACGACTTCCATTGGCGATCCCACCCAATAATACTTTTAATAATATTAATAAATAATAACTTAGCATAGCAGTCCACGCGCGGGGAGGAGTTTTTCTTGTCTTTGTTGCTGCCGGGTCTACCGCTAAGGCGCGACAAATGCGCTCGACCAAAGGATATGAACCTACCGAGCCCAACCCATTCCAAGCCAGATCCGGTCGCTTGGCGTAATGATAACGACACCATGCCAACAAGCCGCCAGATTCTGGACGGACAGGTGCAGCACCATACGCGCACCGTAATAAACAAACCAGAATCCTCTATGTATGCATTCAATTCATAATGCTGTTTCCTGTTGCGTCCGCTAGCTGAATTGGAAAGAAATTTTCTACATTTGCACGTTTGCTTCGATATTATGTCTTTATAACACCCCCAATTTTGTTTTGAGAATTTTGTTTGAATTTTTTAGTTTTTTTATTTAATTTTATAGAGACTTTGAGGCTTTGTCTAAAAATGTAAAGAATTTGATAGCCACAGCAGATGAAAATGCACGCATCAAAATCAAACAGTTTTGGGTTTTTCACACGCACGCTCGCACGCATTTATGCACGCGATCGATTACCGCTACCTTATCTTAGGGATTACTAGTTTAACTATCTTGTAGCGCATCATCATCCAAAGCATCGGGAGGGGTGAGGGATCACGACATGTAAAGTGAACGGTCGCTTTCCCCGCGCTGTGTGTGTGACCCTCGAGACAGATTTCAGCACATTTAAAAATTTTCTTTTATTGCCTCTTTACACTGTGCTATATGTTGCTTAGAAGGTATTTGAAGCATCAAACATGTTCAAAGCAACACACATTAGATTAGTGTTAGACGTTCTCCTGCGCTTGTTTTAAATTGGCTTCTTTACCCTTTAGTGGCACGAGCTTCAAATGGCCCCATCAGCAGCGAATAAAATTAACCATCAACACACCAATTTTTTTTTTTATAAAATGTTTTATTGAAAACGTGCTTAGGTTCTAATTAACATTAATATTTACAAAGAACAACGCAGAACTTCTATGTCAATCACAGCATCATTGTTTCCAATGATGTGGATGACGTAGTTTGCAAACAAACTTAGGATATGGTTACGTTTACCTGCACTAATGCCATTTAGTACAGGCAAACGCAACAAACCGAACAATAACGTTGACGTAGACGGACACCCTGAGATAACAACGCTAATTCGCTGGTGCAGAATCTGCCTCTTTTGCAGCCAGCGAATTTGTGTTCTAGAGTGTCTATTGCAGGACAAAACGAACATGACGGAGATGGGACGCGGTTCATTCGATGCAGCAACTCTCCATGGCTGATCTTGCCGTTTACCAGCAAGAAGAGCGTGCTGCGTTGAAGGGACGATAGACAGGAACGATGAATATTGCGCCAGAGTAGCCGCCAATTCACTGACGGATTTTGCAAGACTACCTTCGGCTCAAGTAGCACTTCCGTCAGTGTTTTTCGAATCCAGCGTGTCGTGATGGCGTCTGATGTTGGTTGATAACCAAGTTGCTGTATGACGATACGCAGACACGGGTACGTTGACGAAACAGCGGCGATGTTCGGAGGATTCCCAGCACAAGAAATGTGCTGACCTCCGACTCGTAGACACCCCTGTTCCGCAACATACCGGTTCGTCAACAGCGCCTTGGCCATGATGGCAGGAAGGTGAAGGTTAAGCCCACCACGGTTGCAAGGCAGCGCCAGTTGCTGCAGTGGGACTCGGAATCCTCCTGATCCATCCCAGAGGAACGAGTTCACGGTGCAGGTCACCTTCGCTATGTCCATTGCACGGGCGCCACAAACCGATGCAACAAACCACAGCTTGGGGAGTAGGAAGGTGTTCAGCAGAACAACCTTCTGCACCATGTTCAAATCCCTCACGCGATGAAGCCACACCAGCTGCCGGAAATGGTGGATCAACAGGTCCCAGTTGAGGCTCATAGCTTCTCTTACATTGTTGGTAAACAATATACCGAGGAGCCTAAGCCTCTCCACGGTACGAAGCCAAGGGACCTGAATGGCATTTGATGTGGTGTATCCCACGTCGAGCGCGATGGTTTTGTCGACGTTGAGGCGGGCTCCGGAGACTCTGCCAAACGCTTCAAAAGCCTCACGCACCAACTCGATTTTTTGGGATGAGGTTGTCACCACCGAGATGTCGTCAGCGTACGCATTGACCAGGTCATCCTGGTCGCAGCATATGCCTTCTAGTCTGGTGATGAGGGGATGAAGGTATAGGATGAAAAGGTGCATGGAAAGTGGATCCCCCCGACGAACGGATCGTCGGATGGAAATAGGGGGAGATAGGGATCCGTTGATTAGGATACGGGAGGAGGACTGATCACCAAACCTTCTCAAAAGCCCCACCAGCCCAGGATTTAAACCCATAGAGATCATGTTATTAAAGAGGAAGCCTCTATCGACGCGATCGAATGCCTGCGAAAGATCAAAGGAGATGAGTTTACCACACTTGCGTTTCATCTTCAAATCAACCACCCTCTCCTTAACAGAGAGTACAGCTTGAAAAATGTTACAAGGTTTGTTGCAACACTTCTGCGCTGTCGAGATTATTCCCCATTTCTCGATTATACAATCGAGACGGGGTTTAATAACCTTCGACAAAAGCTTGTAGTCTGTGTTAAGGAGCGATATAGGTCGAAATGAAGACATGGCATCCCCACCCCCCTTTTTCCTCACCAGCACTATGACCCCGTCGACGAAGCCTCGAGGAATTTCTCTGCGAAGTGCCTCATTGAGCACGAGCCCAAGCTCGCGCTCGATGACGTCGAACGCTCGTAGATAAAACTCTTTAGGTATTCCATCCGGGCCAGGGGACTTTCGAGACTGGGAGTTTTTGATCGCATAGAGGATCTCACCAGAAGTGATTTCCTCCATGCAACCATTATTGATCTCACAATCCTCAGGAATGACGCGTGTGCATGTAAATGTGTCGTCTGTTTGTGTGTTGTCTGTGTTGTCTGTGGTGTATAGCTCTGAAAAGAAGCTCCTAATGTGAACATTTATTGCGTCTTTATCAGTTAAGGATGTCCCGTCTTCAATGTTTAGTTTTTCGATCACAGTTCGCCTCCTCCTCCTTTCCTCAAGCTGGAAGGTCGAAATGTTTTCGCCACATACGCGGGTTTCATTGATACGTTTGAAGTCCTCGGAAAAACGTCTCTGAAGGAGAAGCATTTTACCTTATATACGATTGATATTCGTCAACTCGTTAGTGTCAGACAGATATCGCTCGTATGAGGACTTCAACCCTCTGTAGAGGAGTTCGTGGTGCAAGTGGAAACTTCAGAATCTCTCATTTGTTTTCCAGCGGAAAAATGATTTTATTTTAGGCTTCGCGAACTCCATCCACCACGAGATCCACGTGCCGTAGTTTCGACGCTGTTTAGTCCAGTTATTCCACTTGCATCTGAACTCCTCCAGGTTTCCTTCAGTTAAAACGTGTGGCCTCAGCTGCCAATAACCGTTGTAGGTCAAACGATTAGGCGGGGTTGGGAGGCAGAGGCGCACTGTGAGTGCCTTGTGATCCGAAAAGGAGAGCACATGCATATCGGTAGTCCTTAACTGTGTTAGCAGCGAAGAGGAGACATAACAACGATCGATGCGTGACCCCGAACCACTAGTGATGTAGGAAAACTCCACAGAGTTGCCTCTGAGAGCCTCCCAGCTATCACTCATACCCATGCTGTTTACAGCGTTTTGCAGAGCAAGGCTGAAATTCCCCCCACCCGTGACATCCTTCGACTTCAACACACAGTTGAAATCGCCCGCAAAAATGACATGAGGACATGCATTCCGCAGGTAGAACGTCACGGTACGATTGAAAAATTCCTCCCGCTCCGCCCCACGCTGGCTTCCTGAAGGAGCATAAACATTACACAGAGTGGCTATATTCTCCAATCGAACGCAGATCAGACGTGAGTCTAAGCTGCGCTCGACGTGAGAAAATTTTAAATTGTCCCGTAAAGCGATCGCCGTACCCCTCCTCGACGCGTCAACATTAGACAAAACATTGTATCCTGGAAGCGCTAGGTCTGTATGATATACTTCCTGGAGAAATATAACACCCAGATCCATCGTCCTGATAAATGTCTTAAGAGCTTCTAATTCCGTTGCGCTGGATATGGTGTCGATGTTAATAGTAGCTATATTATAGCCACTACCAACAACTGATCCTATATTATTGGTCACCGTATCTATCGCAACGAAATTCAGAGTTTGTTAGTGGTAGTGGCCTTTTTGGATGGTCGACCAGGCTTACGCTTGGCGACCATCGTAAAGCTGTTCATGGATGAACTTGAGGCGTCACTCTCGACATCTGACTCAGTGGTTCGCTTACGTGTTACCGTTCGCGGTTCATCCGAGGAAGGACCAGGAAAGGGGGCAGGAAGGACATCGAGCGGTACCTTAAAGGCCAGTAGAGCACTTGTTGCCGCTGGGTTAGCGACGACAGCCCCAAGGACTTCGGCAGTAGCAGGAGCGGCGGCAGCAGCAGGATCATCCGTGTCCCTAGGAGTGGAGACAGCCGCAGGAGCGCCGGCAGCGGGTGCAGCGTTAGCAGCATAAGCGTCGGCAGCCACAGGAACGGCGGTAGCCACAGGAGCGGCGGTAGCCGCAGGAGCGGTGATAGCTGCAGGATCGGCGTTAGCCACAGGAGCAGCGATAGCCGCAGGAGCGGCGGTAGCCACAGGAGCAGCAGTAGTCGCAGGAACGGCGGTAGCCGCAACAGCGGCGGTGGCCACAGGAGCGGCAGTAACGGCAGGTGATAACGCATCATCGATGCGCCGATCATGCGCGGAGACGACAGCATCCGTCGTGGGAGCGAGAGGGAGAGCTGGAGCGACGTGCTTGTTGTTCGCATTGCTTATCTCCCCCTTGCGAGAGTTCGGCTTCGGGCTGGAAGGCCGAACGGTCACCGGCACGAGCGGGATGATCAGTCGTGCGGCGATCTTCGATGCGTCGCGTGGGTGCTTATCTTCCACGTTTGCGTGTGTAGGTGTAGGTGTCGCCGCCGATTGGAACCTTGAGCGGCTCTTCTTCTTTTTCTTCTGGCCACTTATGCCTGCTGCAGTGTGTGACGCTACTTGTGGTGTGGGTGCAACTGTTTTTGCACTAACGGTACTGGCGTACGTGGCCTTTACTTGTGCAACGTTCGCAAACCGATTTTGCCGGTTCTGGACACAATTCAGACCGTGGTGCACCGGTGCGGCACAGTTGCGGCAAGTTTGTGCCTGTCCACGATAGGACACACCTGTGACTTCCCCACAGAGAGTTACGTAGGAGAGGATGGGCTTTAACAGCTTCATCCTCAACACACGCACACCGTTGAGCGCACCAGCCAACGGTGAATCGGGGGCCCATGCGCCCTTGGTGATAGATAAGACTTCACCGTATTGTGCCATCTCAGCAACAATTTCATCGTCCGGGATTAGATGAGGCAGATCGCGCACGGACACGTCTACCGCCCCATCTACCATCTCAATGTTGATGGGAAAGTGCTTTCCCTCGTGCGTGATGGAGTGCTTTCCTCTGTGTTCCTTGACGATGGCCTCCGCATCCTCCACCCTTTCCATCGTCACAAACACACAGCTCTTCGCACTATTCAGCTGGGCGACTTGCACTTTTTTTCCGCCGATTCCCAGCCGCTCGCACATGAAATCGACGGTCTCCGAAAGAGACGGTCGCTTTGGCACCAGCGAGAAATCGATGCGGAACGTTCCGTCCGCATATTGCGATCGCTTATTCGCCATCGCGGGGGCTTGCAAAACTATATCAAAACACGACTGCACTCGTTGACGTTTGCAGGCGAACCGGCCAATCATACTTCAATTCCCGAAATATTGTTGGGAACTAAAACCAAGGCGGATTAAATTTCTTGCCAAAACGATTTATAATAGTAATATTACGCGCCAAAAAATTTGTCCGTTTTCCGCGGTTGGTTTAGAAAAGGGCTCGTTCCTGTCTTGCGGCCCTTTTTAACCCTTTTCTTCGGTTACGCTTCGTGTCTTGTTCGTTTTACGCCTACGCTCTTTTCAAATATCCCGTTTATGACAGGTAGTTGGATACCTTTGGTGCGAGGTTCCAACACACACAAATAAAAACTGGGCGCCAATATTTTTGAATTTTTTGCTCCGCCGCTTAAAAAATTTTCGTCCATTTTGCCAACCGAATGCGCCAAAACTGCACGAACTGCACAATCCTGCGCAGCCATTGCTCAAATCGAGCATTTTCCTGCACAGGAAATAGGACAAAATCTGCGCAGGTCAGCGCAGATTTGGCCGATTTTCCGCGCCGGATTTCAATGAAACCTGCGCTGGGTAGAGCGGTTTGGGTACTCTCTATTGGGGAAAATGAACGAATTATTTCGATCGGTGGACAAAGACAAGACAAACTCTTCCCCGGGTTTGGACTGCTTTGCTCAGTTTTTCTTCTTAAAATTATTATTCTTATCAAAATTCAAAATATTGGAGCCCATTTTTCCTCCTTTTGTTCCTTGCCATACTTGCGCTTCAACCCGTGCCTTCCACCATCAGCTGATTGTGTGTTGTGTATACGTTGGTATATATATATATATATATATTAGTGGTGTATTCCGCGGTTGTGTGTTTTGATTGGTAGAGGAGTTAGCATTTTTTTATTTATGTTGTTTGAAACTGGCTTCTAAACCCATGCCAATCGAGGGTTAAGAAGCCAATTTCAAACAAGCGCAGGAGATTGTCTAACACTAATCTATTTTTCATATTTTAACATTTTTGATCCTTCTACGACCTTCTAAGTGTAATATAGCACGGTGTAGTAAACTAATGAAATACACTACAAATAAACTAAGATAAAAGAAAATTTTTGAATGTGCAGAAATCTGTCTCGAGTTTTCGGGTCTCAACAGCGCGGAAAAAGTAACCGTCCACTCTATCACGTCACGATCCCCCACCCCGCCCTGTGTCTTGAATGAGAATGCGTTACATAATAGCTGAACTAACAAATTCCTCCGATAAGATAATATTCCGATTGGATATATTTAGCGTTGCTGTTCGATATGTTAAAAACGTGCGACGGGCATACTGTTAAGATGTGCGGAATGATGGCGGTGCCGCGGGACCGCTTTTATCCAACGAGCAACTTGCATACTGCCACACTGTCTCCTGCCCGATGGATTCGCTGCAGGCAGGGGGAAGGATGCAGCTCCACAGTAAAAAAAAAACACCGTCATCAACACATTCCTTTCATTGACCGATGGATCAGAACATTCCGGAAGAGCATACATTCGGCGATAGTTTTGCAGATACACGAACACTCACACCCTTGCGTAGACGCCTCAGCCTATCTGTGTAATCTAAAACATACGAAAGGAAAAGCATAGTGTCACATACAGTTATGCAATTTGGTTTAAGCTTTCCTATGCACGGCCATGGTCACCTATGTTGCGTGAGCTATATTGAAGTAGGGTTCTGCGCGTTGCACAGCAGGACAGCAGGATCATTTCAACGATCAGTCGATAGGTTGTGGAACGAGAGAGAGAATACCTAGTGACGACGCGCGGTCGGTGTGTAGTGGTATAACGGGACGAAGACAGGGTAATGACACGCGGTCAATACATGAGGGTGAGACAAGGCGGAGACGAGATGGTACAAGCCAACGAAGGTGTGAGGACGATGTACTCTCACGGTATACGAATGAGACAGTACGCAGGGGAGACGACGAAGAAGAAGAATTGCAAGAGAAATTACTGCTAAATGAGATTGCATTGCTCAGGTTGCAATTGAGTAAGCGTTTACGTGCGGAGAAAGAGAAGCAAGAGAGAGAGTTGGATGAATTGCGTGCTACTAGAAACGCAAGATACGGGTTGGATAAAGACAGTGTGCGATCTATGACGACACAAAGTAAAGTAGAAGAATGGTTAGATGATGCGTCTAGAAAAAGTAACAAGCCAAGAAAAACTGACGTTAAGGAAGAAAATGAACCAACAAACAAACAGATTGCAGCGTGACATATAATCGGGAAGGATTTACCGATGTTTTCGGGTGACCCCAAAGAATGAGCGATATGGTACGCGGGCTACGAAAGAACCACCAAAACATGCGGTTTTTCATTAGACGAAAACCTTATTAGGCTGCAACGGTGTTTAAAAGGACAAGCTCTAGAATTAGTGCAAGGCCGCTTGTTGATACCTGACAATGTTCCTTGCGTGATAAACCTCTTAAAAAAAACGGTTCGGCCAACCGAATGGTTTGATACGATCGTTGATCGACAGGGTTAGGATGACACCTTCCCCAAGAAGAGATGACCTGCAGAGTCTTGTTAGGTTCGGAAGCGTAGTCGATGGTTTGGTACAGCATATCGAGGCAGCAAGAATGAAAAATCACCTTAATAACCCCACACTGTTGTACGATGTAGTGCACAAGCTTCCTACAGAGTACCAATTGAAATGGGCAAAATATAAATAAAAGAAACACAAAGAAGAAAACCTCGGTATGTTCGGATGCTTCATGAATCATCTGTTGGTTTTAGCTTTCGAAGTAGTTGATGATAAAACGGTCACTGGAAGAGGACACGTCAATGTCCATAACAATAATACACAAATATGGTCACGGAGGACATGTGCTGTATGTAATGGAGGAGGGCGTGGGGTATCGACCTGAGCCACATTTAGATCATTAACAAATAACGAACGTTGGATGCGAGTAAATAGTTTGTCATTGTGTCGAATGTGCCTCAACAAACATAGTAACTATCCATGTAGAAGTTTTTCTGAATGCGAAATATCGGGCTGTCGCCTCCGACATCACACGTTACTACATCGAACAAATTTAATAGATGATCAACAAAATAATTAATCACCACGGCAAACGACGAGCAATAGCGGATATTGTGGTACTCATTCGAATATAGCAAGAACAAGTTTGTCCTTATTTAGAATTATACCTATTACGCTCGAGAAAAGCGATCATACAGTGAGAATTTATGCGCTGTTGGATGAAGGATCAGACTTGACGTTACTAAACGAAGAAATAGCTCAACAAATGCAGATAAGCGAAACTCAACACGAGTTAAAAATGATGTGGACGGGACAAGTAGCAAAGACAGAACGATATTTCATGAGGATTAACAGTTTAACAATTTACGGCCAACAAAAAAATAAATACCAAGTCAAAGACGTACGAACAGTATCGAGCTTAAAACTCCATGAACAAACGTTGTGCTATCAAGAACTAAAAATAAAATACCCCCATTTAAGTGGCCTACCGATTAAAGATTACAAAAGGATAGTGCCAAGAATGCTGATTGGATTAAACAATTTAAGCCTAATAGTCCCATTAAAATACGACAGGGGGCTTGAAACGAACCAATAGCATCGAAATGTAAATTAGGCTGGGGAATATATGGTCGTACACAATCATCACCAGGACTAGGTGTCATAGGGTACCATAGTGAAGAAGGTTCCGACGACTTAACACAACTAGTGCTAGACTTTATTATTCATGATAAAATGAACATTACACCCCCAACAGTAATAATTGAGGCAGAAGAAGATAAAAGAGCTCGAACACTATTAGATAGTACTACTAAAAGAGTAGGAAAGCGGTCCGAGACCGAACTATTATGGAAAACCGATGAACCAAAATTTCCACCTAGCTACGATATGGCATATAAAAGGTTGATGCCAAGCTACGATATGGCATCAGTTTCGCAAAATAAAAAATCTATTTGAGGATCAGAAAGCATCCTTCTACACGCACCAACTCGCGGATGATAGGACGACAAAAGTCGTAGCATTTGCCCGTTATGGAATTACAATATATCAAAAGTGATCTAAAAGAAAATAATTTCAACCCAATTGCACTGAAGAGCTTGGCAATCAAAAACAAAAGGTACACTGACCAAGCAATGTACTTATTGCATTTCACCAAAGGTTCGATAAAATTAGCCATTCCAGTGTTCAAACTGCCAAAAATTTGGCCATGGTAGTGCAAACTGCTTTCTCCCGTCCATATGTGTGAAATGCGCTAGCACGCACACTTCAAAAACCTGCCCTCTATCACACAGCACATTAAATCCTGATGGCAAAATCGCCACAAATAAGCTCTGCTGTGCAAATTGGAACAAACACCACACTGCGAATTACCATGGTTGCAAATCCCGTCCATCTACCAACACATGAAACAAGAATCAAAGCGCCCCGACGTTCGCCTTACGACACGAGATGTTTCCACCGCTACATCGACAAAACGCTCCCACACCAACGATAGTTACACCGAGTAGCAGAACGCCTACATACGCTGGCTTGCTTAGCGAGCGAAATAGAACACATACACCCGAAGCGGACATGTTCGCGATAGACGAAATAGGCTCTAACCCAAACTTCTCCCATGTCTGAATCTCCTAGGACACTTAAAATCATATCATAGAATGCAAATGGTATTCATACAAAACAAGATGAATTAGTTAACACCTTAATAGAGAGAAAGATAGATATAGCTACAAGGGAACCTTCCTGAAACCCCAAACTCGTTTCTCACCCCCAAACTTTATTGTATATAGACTATTGTTGTAGCAAAAGAAGTGCCTGTGGTTTTACATGCACTGGATCTCAATGTTATTGAATGCATAGGAATTAATGTTAAATTAGTCTCCGGCCCTTTAGCTATGTTATTGATTTATAATCCAGGTTCAAATTCCGACAATGTTAGTTTCCATAACGATATAAGAAAAATAAGTAAGCTTAAAGGAAAATCACTCATTTACGCAGATTTTAACGCCCGGCACCGCATCAAAGGCAATAGTATGGGTAAAATCCTATTTGATTACTATACGTTCACCTTCTACACTTGACTTAATCCTTGTAAATGGCCGAATCGACATAACTCCCCCTTCTACACAAAAATATTTTCTTCAGATCACTTACCCGTCCTTTTCGAAACTATCGACAGTAAAATTATCAACAAATCCCCTTATGGGAAGTCAAAATATGCCGCAGCAAACTGGTTTCTATTTAAAGGGTGGCATCGTAGAAGTGATACACTTTGTTTTTGTATTAAATTGACACCAGGTTTGATTTCTCGTAGGAATCGACTTAAATAACTTCTAATGGTATTAAACCTGCATTTCACTTAATTTATTTCAAATCTTTCACCTTTACACTTGATAACCGCCCGTAGGCGCTTTTGGAAATCGTTGCAGGCCGCACGCACAACTTCATCCGGCTTTTCATCCCATATCTTTAACAACCGTTTCTTGAATCCGTCCAAATGGAAATGTTTGACGTCGCCCAACTTTCCAAGCATGTATCCCCATATGCTAAAGTCCAACGGGTTCAAATCTGGGGACGACGCAGGCCATTCCGATGCACTGATAAAACATGGCAAATGCTCCTTGCACCACTTCTGAACGACCGAAGCCTTATGGGCTGGAGCTGAAGCTTGTTGGAAGCAAAAGTTGTCGTTGCCAAACAGTCTCTTAACGTATGGTTTCAAGTGGCCTTGAAAAACGTGTTCTAAATAGTACTCCTTGTTGATCTTCACGCCTTTTTCGATAAAAAATAATGGAAACTTCCTTTTGGCCGAGATAGCTCCCCAAACCATCACAGCTGACGTATTTTGATACCGTTCGACTGTTCTTTTATCGGCTGTTATATCCCGAATACATGACCCATAAATACGATCATTCTGCTTATTCAAGGTTTCCTCCAGAGTGAACAGTTTTACGTCCGAAAAGATGATGTTTTGGCCTGTGTGCATATTCAGCAACAAGCGTGATTTGGTCAACCTTACGGAAATATTTTTTATTTGTTCTCGACTTGAATCCATTATAATATATGTAGGAAATAGGAGACAGTTGACAGTTGTCAGACAAGGGATGTAAGGCGAATGTCAAGGAATGAATTTAGGATCACCCTGTGCGGATGTCAATCGAACTGACGACGCAGTAGGTTTAGCTAGAGCGAAACATTCACGCGGGAGAAGCCAAGCGAACCAGACGAAAGTGAATAAAGTGGATTGTAAAACCATCTCTTTCCGCGTATCCTCTTTTCTTCATCGTTCTACATGGGGGCTCGTCCGGGAAGAGGCTAGGCGATGCAAAGTGATGAGTTTACAGTTATGAAAAGTTGCATAATGTGTTAAAGTTGATAAAATTGTTCAAGTCGTAAAGTTGATAAAGTTGTAAAGTTGTTAAAGTCGTTCATGTCGTAAAGTTGATAAAGTTGTAAAGTTGTTAAAGTCGTTCAAGTCGTAAAGTTAGTAAAGTTGTTAAGTTGCAGTAGTGGTTCGAATTGGAAAAGTTGACTTAGTCGGTGTTTCACCTGATGTGAAAGTGTGAATTTGTGACGAAAAGTTGACATTGTGACGCATAAAGGTTGTTAAAGTTGCGATTGTGACGTTGTAAAGTGTGTTTAAATAAAAGCTAAAGTTGTGCAAAACTTTAATGAGAAAATGGAGAACGCGTTGATTGCAGCGATGGTCGAAGACCATACGCGGTTGGGTTTGGTGAAAAAATGTGAAGAGCGTGAATTAAGTACGGTCGGAACAAAAGAGGAGCTGGCCGCACGCGTCGTTGCGTATGATCGAACCGATGCAGCTGATTTTGCGGATGTTGAGTTGCCCACGGTTGACAGAGTGCAACCATACTCCTTCCGTGATGTCGAAGATGGTGTTGATGCATTTGGCGCCGGATCTACGCAAGACGTGCGCGCATGGATCAGAAGTTTTGAGGAGATTAGTACGATGGCTGGATGGAACGAGGATCAGAAATTGATCATGTGCCGTAAAAAGTTGACCGGAGTCGCACGTGGTTTTCTAAATACGCTGAAAGGTGTGACGACATATGCAAATCTACGTAGAGCGTTGATTAACGAGTTTGCTCCAAGTGTGCGTGCAAGCGACATACACAGGCAGCTATCGACGCGTCGTAAGAAAAAAGAGGAGACCGGGTTAGAATTTGTTTATGCCATGCAGCAAATTGCGCAGCAAATCGATTTAGACGAAGCCAGCCTCGTAGAATATGTGGCAGATGGAATAACTAACGACGAAAGGCAGAGGTCAATGTTCTACGAGGCAAAGAATATTAACGAACTTAAGGAGAAAATACGTTTGTTCGAGAGAGCGGCGAACAAGTTTCAACAGGAACGCCCAAAAGTTGTCGGACAACGAATTCCGGATAAGTTAAAACAACGCCATTGTTTCAATTGTGGAAGCGCTTCTCATCGACTTATCGAATGTCCAACAAAACAAGAAGGTCCGACTTGTTTCAAATGTGGAACAAAAGGACATTGTGCAAAAGATTGTACGACAGCGCAAGGAAGAAGACCGCATTGTTATGCTTGCGGCGAAGTTGGGCATGTTGCAGCACGATGCCCGAATAACAGTAACAATAATAGAGTTCAAATAATGACGAGCTCCAGTGCTGCAAAATGTCATGACTATCACGAGATTTTCACCAATGAAAACAATCAACATATCCGTGGTAGCTTGATGTTCATTGTTGATAGTCAATAAAAGTGCATCATGACATGCTGAACACGACATGTGAATTCTTGAGTCCAACGCGATACTCTGACTGACAAGCTTAGCTTACTGCCCGCATAAGCATAATCATGACTATTGCTGGCTGTGTACTGTGCTGCCAAATATCACTGTTTCAGTCACCAACGCTCATGACTGAAACGAACCTCAAAGCAGCTCACGTACACAAGTGCGATGATCAGCCGCAAGATGAACATAGTCGTTGTGACGTGTGACCAGATTGGTGACATTGCAGCAACCCCCTCTTGGTCGGTCACTTTGACGTGACTTTGTTTGTATGTGATCAATTTCGAAATGTCACTGGTTCTATCACCAGCACTCGTGATTGAAATGAAATTCATTTCGGTTCACGTACACATGTGCGATGATCAGGGGTAAGACGCACATGGTCGTTGTGACGTCTGATCTGATTGGTGATATTTTGGTAACCAACTCCTGGTCAATCAGTTTGTCGTGATTTTTTGGTATTTTATTATCGCGATAGACTTAGAACATACGTGGCGCAGGCGAGTGGTGTTTTATTAACCATGTGCATTTGATTACAAGCAGTAGTCGGTTCTGCTAGCTGGTTAAATGATCCCGCATCCTACATATATTGCCAGACTCATTTTGCTGATCCAAACGTTTATGTATGAACTCTCGTAAGCAGTGCACATGCAAGGATGCCGCGAGCATTGCCTTTCTGTGAAAAATTCACAAACCCGCGACAATCACGGTTGCCTCTGATTTAGTTCTAAAACTGAGAAGTTGTTTTAGAACAAAGAGCTCGCAAAAAATTGTCGCGGAAGATTTTTGTCGTCTAGAAGCAGTGTGACAGAAAGTAGCCCAATTTTGCAAACAGAGCTACTTGCCTAGCGCAATAATTCTGCTGCACCAAATAGAATCAAATTATCCAGTTTGTTCCAGCCAGATTAATGCCAAACTAAAAGAAAAATAAAATTGAGCACAATTCAACTTGTTTTTTATGTTTTTTTAACAAAAAACAAGCAGGTTGACTGGGTAAACTGAGCTAATTTGATCTACTCGGTGTCAAATTTATCAATGCAATTCACCAAAAACGTGAGCGAAATTGTCGCAAAAAACGTTGTCGCTTTAAGTTTATTTAAACGGTTACGGGTTTCAATCATAATATGCCATTCTATTAAGTCACTAATATTAAGATGTGTCGTACAAATTTGGAAATTAAAAAACAGGCTATGAGCAGCCTGGTCTCCATACACCTTGGGCTTGGAGAACGATTGTTGTTGATGTGTGTTTAATATTTACATTTCAAGAGGCATAGCAAGCGGAAAACGGTTTGGTTTGTTATTCGAAGCTAGGAGATAAAATTGCAAACGGTTCGTGTTTCATACCATTTAACATATCAGCAAGTCGAAGCACACGTAGAATGGGATCGAAGTAACGGCTTCATATTTTGGAACCATGCACCAGCGTTGGATGCTGGTGTCATACTTAGCACTCATACTTTATTCATGGTAAGTTTTGCTTCTTTCTTTCACTCGATTGATTGATAAACATTATTATTTGCTATTTTTAGGAACGGTTTATAATGTAATAAGCTCGCGTGAAGTTTTTCCAGCTTAGTGAGATTGCGTTTCAACAGCTTCTACCGTGTGATTTAGCTGTTTCTCCGAGTGTTGACGGTTTCAAAGGATACCCGCTCGCTGTCGGTTACCTACCAACGCTGGATGTATACAGGAGTGCATTGCCACGATTACGACGGTGCAGGCCATTTGACGTGCCGGCTGATTCTCTGACCGATCCAGTTTTGACTACCACATTTGCTCGCTTTGATGTCACCATGCTGTTGCATGCCATCGCCGAGATAAGCATCTACTTGGCTGTGAATCCACTGGATTCGATATCGCGTATAATAAACCCAATACATCACCGACGCTGAGCATTATAACATTTACCGTGGCGTGCAGCGGATCCTGTAGAACTACAGGACGCTCCAGGAAATAATTCCCATCCTGACAATGAATGAGCTGTTCGTAGTGTTGCACATAGTGCATTGTGCTAGCACTTTCCGCACAGTTTGGTCTACGAGAACGGTGCGCTTTTTGTGCTCTTAACGTGCTATGCGCTTTGAGTTTTTGAGCCCTGTCCGCTCTTTAAGCACTTGAGGTTTGGTCTCCATTTTTTCCACGTCCACGTAAAATTTTCCGCACAGTCGCGTACTTTAAGCGCTGTGTTGTAATGCGCGCATAATGTGATGTGCTGTGCGCATGATGCGCCGTTTCTAGCGTTTCGAATTACAGGCGTTTCAGGTCACAGAAGTGTTCACGGGCTATGCCGGCAAGCTGGTGAACAAAGAAAATATTATCAAGGTTTACACCATGCTCATGAACGGCAAACTCGACCAACTGACGGAGATTGCCTTTTGGTCATGGTCGGTACGATCGAGAATTTTGGCAAAACGAAGTAAAGCGTCTGGCCAAGGAACCGGCCTAAGAATCCGGTTGACTCAAAAAGATAAAGTAGGCAGTTTTCCAGTAGTTGCGTCGGCGTTCGAATTCGGTTGGAAAACGATCAAGCAGAGCTCCTCGGATGTGAACTCACTTCAGCGGCACCTCCTCATTCACTGTGCTGTTAGTGTAATAATTTTAATCGAATCGATGATATTCTTAGCATACGAGGCGTGTAATTTGTTAGTTTCTCCATAGTGAAAATATAAAAAGATGTTTTATAGATGGATGAAAAGGTAGATAGTTTTTGTTTTACATCCTGGTTTTATTATTTTCATATCCGAAAGTACTGACTCTAGACAAAGCCACCAAATTCCTGCACCTTTCATAATCCACCTTTGGCGCAATTGACACCGCGCACGGGTACGGATTTTCTAACGGGCACGGCATGCTGACACCTAGCGTCTATCCACTGCCACCAACAACAGCCCGTGTATCCGCCCCCGGAGATCACCATTAACATAGGATTCCCGTTACCATCGAACAGCGTAAAATTGGTCATCTGGACAAGGTAAAAGTCTTAGGTAATGTCCGCTAAAAGTCGTACTGACTCTTCCTTCCCTTCTTCCAAATTCCAGTGCCAGCTGTTTGTGGGTCTAAAGTGTTTTTCTAGAGTAATTAATAAATACATTATGAAGCGATAATCATTGCATGTGCACTGCTTACGAGAGTTAATACATAAACGTTTGGATCAGCAAACTGAGTCTGGCAATATCTGTAGGATGCGGGATCATTTAACCAGCTAGCAGAACCGACTACTGCTTGTAATCAAATGCACATGGTTAATAAAACACCACTCGCCTGCGCCACGTATGTTCTAAGTCTATCGCGATAATAAAATACCAAAAAATCACGACAAACTGATTGACCAGGAGTTGGTTACCAAAATATCACCAATCAGATCAGACGTCACAACGGCCATGTGCGTCTTACCCCTGATCATCGCACATGTGTACGTGAACCGAAATGAATTTCATTTCAATCACGATTGCTGGTGATAGAACCAGTGACATTTCGAAATTGATCACAGACAAACAAAGTCACGTCAAAGTGACCGACCAAGAGGTGGTTGCTGAAATGTCACCAATCTGGTCACACGTCACAACGACTATGTTCATCTTGCGTCTGATCATCGCACTTGTGTACGTGAGCTGATTTGAGGTTCGTTTCAGTCATGAGCGTTGATGACTGAAACAGTGATATTTTACAGTGCTGCTCCTGGTCCAGAAAATTTCATAACAGTGATTGACTAAAAGTTTATTCCCAAATTGTCACCAATCATATCACTCGTTACAACCACTTGAGAATTTCACCTGTGATAATCGCAATTGAGTACGTGACGCTGACAAGGTTTTTGATTCACTCAGTTTTTTTTGTGATATTGATGGTGACATTTTGCAGCACTGACGAGCTCATTTCCAATTGTGTGTGTGTGTCAGTTGGAAACCAGTTGTGCGAAGCGGTGATCGATACGTGCAGTGATGTGACGCTCATGCGCTGGGATTTGTTCCAGGAATTAAAACTCAATTGTAATGAGTTGAAACCGTCTGCACGGGTAATAAAAGGCTATGGTGGAAAACAAAGCAACGTGTGTGGTGAGCTGACGATCCGTGCTACCATCGATGAAGTTGAGGAAATAATTCGTTTCGTGGTGGTACCTTCGAATTCTATCGACACCAAAATGCTGATAGGAATCGATGTGCTCAAAAGGGTTAACTACGTTATCACAAACGGTCATGCAAAGATAACAAAGCAACAGGAGAAAGCGGAAAAACCCACGGGTGTTGATGATCGTTGGGTGTATCGTATAGTTTGTGAAAGTCATCAAGAAATAGACGCACCGTCAAATTATCGTCGCGTGATTTGTGATATGGTGAATAATTTTGAACCAGCAAAGATTTCAAACGTTGGAAGTGAGATGAAAATATTAGTGAACAACGAGGAGGTAGTGCGTACGTTGCCAAGAAGAATAGCTCCGCTAGAGAAAGAGGTGGTAAGGAAACAAGTTCGCGAATGGTTAAATGACGGAATAATTCAGCCATCGCGAAGCCCTTACGCTAGCGCAGTTGTGGTTGTACCGAAGAAGGATGGATCTCACCGTGTGTGTGTGGATTATCGTGAGATGAATAAGAGGATCGTGCGGGACTCTTATCCGATGCCCAATATCGAAGACCAGATTGATCAGTTGGCAGATGCTCGTGTGTACAGTGTATTAGATCTGAAAAATTCGTATTTTCATGTCAAGGTGGAGAAGGAAAGTCGCCAGTACACATCTTTCGTAACAACGGGTGAACAGTATGAGTTTTTACGTGCTCCGTTTGGATTGTGTCTCAGCGGCAATGCATTTGGACGCTTCATCGATGCAGTACTTCATGAGTTGATCATAGACGGTACCGTGATGGCCTTCGTAGATGACATCATCATTCCGTCTCGAGACGAGGAGCATGGTTTGGCGTCTTTGCGGCGAGTTTTGGAAGTGGCACAGCGGGCAGGACTTCACTTCAATTGGAAAAAGTGTTCGTTCCTCAAACGGCGTGTAGAGTATTTGGGGTATACCGTGTATGAAGGTAAGATTGAACCAGCACCCCAAAAAACAGAAAAAGTTAAATATTACCCGCAGCCAAAAACGGTGAAACAGCTGCAATGTTTTATAGGGCTAGCTAGTTATTTTAGAAAGTTTATAGAAGGTTTTGCGCGTATTGCCAGGCCATTGACCACAATGTTAAAAAAAGAGAGTGTTTTTGAATTTAATGAAGAGGCAAGGGCAGCTTTTGAATCGATTAAAGAAAAATTAGTGGAATATCCTGTATTACATATTTTCAAGGCGAGTTTGGATACTGAATTGCATACTGATGCGAGTAAAGATGCTCTGGCCGGCATATTGTTGCAGCGTTCTGAGGAGGATGGTTTATTACATCCTTGCTATTATTATAGTAGGTTGACTAATAAGGCCGAGAAAAATTATCACTCATTCGAATTAGAATCGTTAGCCGTTGTGGAATCCATAAAGAAGTTCAGATGTTACTTGCTAGGTAAGAAATTTAAGGTTGTGAACGCTATACAGTTTAAACAATCCTTGAACAAAAAAGTTCCCAATGCGCGAGTGAGTCGTTGGTGTGTGACGTTGTCCGAGTTTGATTTTGAAGTAGAACATCGTTCAGGTGAAAAGATGAAACATGTTGACGCTCTTTCAAGAGCAAACGTATTGAAAATATCGGCAGGTGTATGTGAGAAAATAATACAAGGACAATTGCGCGATGAAGATCTTACGGCAATCAGGACGGCGCTTGATCAGGGCGAAGAAAGAAATGGTTTTTGTTTGATAAATGGAGTACTTTATAAAAATGAGAATGCTCATAACAAAATATGTGTACCTCGAGCAATGGAGACGGGTATGATAAGAGAGGTACACGAACGAGGACATTTTGGAATCAAGAAAGTGAAAGAACAACTAACAGAGGATTATTTTATTCCTGAAGTAGAAAAGAAGATAAAATATTGTATTGATAACTGTGTCCGATGCATAGTGAGTGATAGAAAACGAGGCAGGGCAGAGGGAGAACTTCATCCAATACCGAAAGGAGAGGTTCCGTTGGATACCTTTCATGTTGATCATATTGGCCCTATGCCATCTACTCGCAAATGTTACAATTACATTCTTACCGTTGTCGATGCGTTTACGAAGCATGTTTGGCTATTTGCTACAAAAACTACTAGTGCGGAAGAGGTTATAAAAAAATTGACGATTATATCTGATACGTTTGGAAATCCGCGAAGGATAATTTGCGATAGAGGATCTGCTTTTACCTCTAGTTTATTTACAAAATTTTGCGAAGAAGCCAATATAGAATTGCATCACATTGTTACAGGAGTCCCACGAGGGAATGGCCAAGTAGAGCGTGTACACCGCATAATTATCCCTACATTAGCGAAGTTGTCGTATGAAAATCCCGAAAATTGGTTTAAGTTTGTAAATAATTTTCAAAAGGCGATAAATAATAGTTGGCAGCGATCGATTAAGATGACACCGTTTGAATTGATGATCGGAGTGAAAATGAAAGAGAAGGAAGATATTCGAATTAACGATATTTTGCAAGAAGAAATCCAAAAGATGTTTACAGATGATCGTAATGAAATAAGGAAAATAGCATGCAAAGGAATTGCCAGAATCCAAGATGAAAATCGTAGGACGTACAATTTGCGGCATAAATCGATTCAAAAGTATAAGATAGGAGATATCGTAGCGATTCCAGTAACTCAGTTCGGAATAGGACGAAAAATTAAGAGGAAATTCTTTGGGCCGTATAAGATTGTCAAAACATTTTCAAATGAGCGTTGTGAGGTACTGAAGCTAGATGAGCAAACTGAGGGACCAATGAGAACGACAACTGCATTCGATCAAATAAAAATATGGGTAGATTCAGGAGAATCATGATGTCAGGAAAGGCCGTGTAGGAAATAGGAGACAGTTGACAGTTGTCAGACAAGGGATGTCAGGCGAATGTCAAGGAATGAATTTAGGATCACCCTGTGCTGATGTCAATCGAACTGACGACGCAGTAGGTTTAGCTAGAGCGAAACATTCACGCGGGAGAAGCCAAGCGAACCAGACGAAAGTGAATAAAGTGGATTGTAAAACCATCTCTTTCCGCGTATCCTCTTTTCTTCATCGTTCTACATATATGAGAAAACTGAAGTGAGCACTAAGTGTACGTTTTTCACGATAAATAGTAAACAAATTAAGCTGTCAAAATATGCCCACGAGTTTGACACACATTGACCGAAAACACAAAAAGGGGTTCTCGAATAGGTGTATCACTTCTACGATGCCACCCTGTAAAAACATCATTAACAGCCGTATTAATCTCGCCGCACTAAACCTCAGAAACATAATTAACACCTTCCAGATCGACACAATGGTAACGTCATAACACTGTGATTCACATCGGTAACTTAACCAAAACAATCACTTTGGCACAAAATAATGATAAACCTGAAAAAATTCAATACAACATCAAAATTAACATCGTGACTCAGTAAGACGTAGATGGCAAAGAAACATAAGAAACTTGACACTTAAAGAACAATACAACGAACTAGCGAATCAAATAAGAAATGATATAACTCAATACCGAAATATTATTTATTTCATACACAACCGACGGACCATTGTGTCTAATCGGCAACCTTATAATTAAATTAAGATAAGTATAACAATGATCATTTATAACATATAAATAGACCTCTAGTTTTAAGCTAACATTAAATGTGACGTAGACGCAATTTCTCGTTGAACGTAGATGTAGACATACTAAAATCGAACGAATCTAACACTTCATTGAACTTGAGGGACATACGTATAATGGGGTGTCCCTGGCTATGGTTGTTGCGGGTACGCAGTACACGGAGATGGAAATTGGATCTAAGAATCCGACAGGGAGCGAACAAATTGATTCTGGCTAGTAATGCCGGGGAATCGATCTCTTCGTTAAGGAGCTGGAACATAAAAAGGCATTGGGCGTTTTTGCGTCGAGAGCAGAGTGGTTCAAGTCCGAGAAGCAGACACCGCTGATGGTCGGGGCCGAGCGTGGTGGGATTGCCATGGAAGGAGTCGAACCGCGTACCTGGTGAGTCTCCGTTGAATGGCTTCGAGGCGATTGATGTCACCAACGCCAAGCGGGCACCAGATCGGACAACAGTACTCCAGGCACGACCTTACGATGGCACAGAAGATCGACTTGACGCACATGGGATCGGTAAACTCGCTACAGGTCCGCGTAATTAAACCAAGTAGCTGATTTCCCTTCGCAACAACGCTATCAATGTGAGGGCGAAATGACATCTTCTGATCGAGTAGCACCCTAAGATCACGGATACATGTCGTGCGATCCAAAGCCGTGTTGAGCATAGTGTATGTAAACGAGATAGTGTAACGGGCTCTGCTGAATGATATGCACTGGCATTTATCAGCACACACTTGGAGGGCGTTTCTGCTGCACCAGCTATCCAGATTCTCAAGGATCGTTTGAAGGCGTACACAGTCACTGTCGTTTCTAACTGGAGCTAATATTTTTACATCGTCGGCGTACATTAGGTGTTGGCCTGGCGGTAAAACGAAAGATAGATCATTTATATAGATGAGGAAGAGTAGCGGTCCCAAATTACTCCCTTGAGGCACACCGGAGGAGCTGGTGAAGGAGTGAGAACGATGACATCCTATGCTTATGTAGTACGAACGACCAGTTAAATATGAACGCAGCCAGGTGATGTGCCAGTCGAGGAAACCGAGTTTTTTTACGCGTTCAAGAGTAGAATATCATGAGAGATACTATCGAACGCAACCCTGAAGTCGATATATACTGCATCAACTTGAGTACCACGATCCATGTTGTCGAAGCAGAAACCAACAAATTCAGCAAGATTTGTGGTGGAAGATCTCCTTGGGAGAAATCCATGCTGACTAGGGCTCATATAGTTTTGAACTGCTGTGAGTAGCGGATTGTATAGAATGAGCTCAAACACCTTTGCACAAGCGCATAGGGAAACAATGCCACGATAATTACTAGCATGAAGTCGACTGCCTTTTTTATGGATAGGAACCATTCGCGCGTGTTTCCAGGACGCAGGATACGTGCCACGCATAAGGGAATCATTAAATATTTTGGCAAGAATGGGTGCGGGTGATTGACGGCAGTGCTTCAAAATGTATGCGGGAATATTGTCAGGTCCAGATGATGTAGATGGTTTTATATCGCTGAGTGTGCGCGCAGCTAGTGCTTCGTCAATTTTGGGTAAAATAAAGTCGATAGCATCCGATGGAGTATTGCGGGTGGCCTCAGCTAGTGTGTTAGGATTGTGAACAGGAAGGGTGAATGCATCAGCGAAACGATTGGCGAAAGTGTTGCAAATATCGGATGTATCGATACTAGTTTGGCCATAGTAGCTCATTGACGGAGGGATACTTCTTATATGGCACCGTTTGTTCCAGAAGCACCAGAACCGTGTCGGCTTAGAAAACATTTGCCTTTCAGTACGGCGAATGAAGGAGCGGTAGAGCACACGATTATGTCGACAATAATTGTTCAGTGCATCGAAAAAAATTCTCCTATGCAGCGATGATCTCGTTCTACTGTAATCCGCGTAGGCTTTTGATTTTATTTTTTCAACCGTCTTAAAGATGCATTAGACCAATCGGGGCCAGACTTTCGTCGAGCAACAGGAACGCAGGAGTTAATCGCTAAGCGCATAAAAACGCTAAAGAAATCGGTGGCTTCGTCGATAGTGGCAAAGTTGGAGCAGTCAAAATTGCGGTCAAACGACACAATAAGAGAATTCATACATTCCACATTCGTATTGAAGAAATTTCTATTGACTGTACTGCGAGTGTGACTGTTGGTGGTGTGGGATAGTTGTACGGGATAATAAATCATCATATCCAATGAAGGATGATGAAAGTCCTCACTGAGAAGTGGAATACTACAGTGTGTTACGTATGGGAGGGAGTTCTCTAGAGCCGAAGTACCATTCACAGAGTGCAGAGGTGTGATTGAGTCGCACAAAATATTGGTTGCGGCAAGGTTTGCGAAGACCAGATCCAATTGACGCCCAGATTGATTTGCAATACCACTCAACTGAAATAATCCGGTACTATGCAACCCATCCACGAAATCGGTATTAGCCACTGAACTGCATAAAGGTGCATAATGCATGACAGAATAACATGGAGAGCAATCGGTGGCTTCTGATGTATTAGTCAGCTCCCATCTGATATCAGGTTTATTGAAATCTCCGAAGACGTATAATAAATCGCTCTCTTTAATGCGGCTTGAAATTTCACGTACACTATCATGTAAAGCGTTCATCACTGCGGGGTCATTTGCATGACTAGGCGGAATGTAAACAACGCCGATGTAAACAGAGACACCTGGCAGCAATGTTTTGATCCAAAGTTGTTCCAGTATCCAGTTCCAGAAATATGTCATGGTTTCGAAATTTAACAAAAATTAATGCTACTAAAAACATAAACAATAGTAAACTATGGACATCTATAAAATAATCAAAGGCTACCATATATGCTCTACCACCATTCCTCGCCTCAAGGCAAACGATAGAGTATTTCTCACGCCAAAGGAAAAATGTGAAGTATGAAAATCTCACTGTGCGAATGCCAATAACACCACTTTCAATAGTCCAAGTTAAACTGCACAAATTGACCCCTTAATAACCCAGTTTCTTAACTATCATACAGAAAGAGGAAATATTAATCCGCCTTATCTTGTTAAGCCAAAGGAAATTTATAAAATTATAAAAACATTAAAAACGAAAAAGTCGATTGGTACTGACTAGACAAGTTCAGAACACATGCGTTGGAATTGAAATAAAAAAATAATTTTACAGTAGGACGCCGATTATCCGGGGGCGGATTAACCGGCGGGCGGCTTAACCGTCTGCATAAATGTGACAGCTGTTCAAACGTACAGCGAACATTTGCAGCGATAGTCAAGTGAGCAACCAGTTTTTTGTGCAGCTCTGTAGTGTCTAGTGGTATTTTCGAATTTCATTTTTGTTCATGAAAAGTTGTGAAACCTATTGTTATTAATTAAAATAATATTCTTCTAACGATTAATCGATTAATGCTAGGTAAATTAATCATAAAACTAGTGAATTTTATAATTTTTATATGAATTTGACATTTCTTGGACCATTATCCGTGCAAATCGATTAACCGGCAACCGTCCGGTCCCGAGCTGCCCCGATAATCGACGTTCTACTGTATTTATTCAATTTGTCGCGCACATATTCTGAGTTCAAGATGTTGATTAGAACTGCCTAATATTTCCTGATTTCATGTTATATATGTTATTTTCCCTACTTTTCATTGTTTATGCTATGGTTATTATGTTTATGCAACGGTTATTTATTAGATGTTTGATTTGGCCAGATGTTGATACGATGTTGGTGCTGGTTCTGGTTCCGATGATTACTTTGTTGATCATAGCATATTTCGCTATGAATGGTGTTGCATTTTTTCGGTGCTGGTGTTTTGCTTTCGGTGCTGTGATGTCGTGTTAACTGACATGGGCAAGAAGAGCGGGAATCATAAGGTTCACTCGCGCCCATTAGTGAGCGGGCGCTCGCCGCTCTTCATTCCAGAAAAAATATGATTCGCCCGCTCGCATAAAAAAATGAAAAAAAGCTCATTTGAAATTATTTGCCCCGAGAGAAAAAATCTAAATCTATGATACTGTTGGGCTTATACGGAATGTAAATAGCTTCCTTGTAAATAGCTAGTAAAAACAGCAAATATTTTTATTGTGGTTAAAACTAAAACTCAAATTAACGTTTTATTGAAAAAAAAACTAAAAAAAAATCACAAACGTCTCGGTCATCCATTTCTCAGACGCGAGCTCGTGGCCGTCGCCAAATTTTCTCACTCTGAGAAACTGATATAGCCACTAAAGTTTTATTTGGAGCTTTTAATTGAAAATATGTTTATGATCGCATTTTTTTTCAACTATGAACATTGAATACATTTTCCAAAGTGATTACCGAAAAACAAAAAACACAATTGCTCATATTTCAGTTAGCCAATCGCTGCATCGTCAACTTTTTCAAAGTTTCTCAAAGATTCTCAAACGGATTTTGTTCCGATTCGACAAACGTTGAGAACGTAGGTTTCTAAAAGCCCTAATGAATGCTTGAGAAAATGAGCGTTGAGAGACCCCATGGTCCCGCGGCCTAAACATCGTAGAGCGCGCATTTTGGATGGGCGGCTCGCTCGCGAGCTAGGCTTTTTTTTCTGCATGGATTTTGGATAGGAAGTGCGCTCGCGAGCTGGGCTGTTTTTTTCTGCATGAATTTTAAGCATACAGGACGCTTGCGAGTTACCCTTTTCTTCTCACCGCGTATTTTTGATAGACAGTGCACTCGCGAGCTAGGTTGTAGAGTCGTTTATAAACAGCTGGTTTTTAAAAAGCAAGGTATATTTCGACACACACAAAACGGATTTATAATGGTTATAATAAATATCCCCTAGTCTGAATTTCTTCGCTGTATTCGCTGCAGGAAACCAGTTATTACGATACAGGGTTTCTCAAGCCAGCTCAACTCAACATCGTAACACTATTTTTCGAACACGTTAAACGATTGTCATCCTCGTACATACAATTCGAATCCGTAAGCTCTTTTCAATTTGGTAACAGTAGATTTTGAACGCGTAAAATCCCAACTCTAATCTGGAAAATGTATGTTGGCTGTCTTGTCACCCATTATACATTTTCCAGATTCAAGTTGGGATTTTACAGGTACAAAACCTAGTGTTATTAAATCGAAAACAGTTTACGGATTCGAATTGTAAGTACGATGTTGAGAATAGTTTAACGTGTTCGAAAAATAGTGTTACGATGTTGAGTTGGCTTGAGGAACCCTGTAATGATTTGAGTAACATTCGTTCACAGAGTGACATTTTGTTTTTTTTTTCCTGCCTGGTTATTATTTCATTCCTGCTAAAAAGATCATTACTTCATTAATGCCACGGATGCAAAAAATGAGGAGCACAATTAATGAAATGAATACTCATTAGTGATTGTTTTACTCCCATTGAAGATGTAAAAAATGTGTATTTTTGTGCATTGATTTTTTCTCACCATTAACTCTATACTCTATTATTCGAGAACAACCTGCATTAATTAAGCAATACCTCACGAAAAATATCACCTATATCTCCTGTCTAATTAAAAGGTATGGCTTGCGCGAGCGGACGAAACACCGCTCGCTCGTGATTCGCAGTAAGCAAAAGAGCCAGCTCGCTCGAATCGTCGCAAAGAATCATTTTGCATATATCTAGTACTGACCTTATAAGTAACAACGCACTTAAACATTTACCAAGAAAAGGAATAATTTTGTTATGCTTTTTCTTAAATAGCTGCTTCAAATTAAGCTTCTTCTTCTTCTTTTGGCTCAACAACCGTTGTCGGTCAAGGCCTGCCTGTACCACTTGTGGGGTTTGGCTTTCAGTGACTTTTGGATTACCCCCCCCATAGCAGGATAGTCAGTCCTACGTATGGCGGCACGGTCTAGTTGGGGCTTGAACCCATGACTGGCATGTTCTTAAGTCGTACGAGCTGACGACTGTACCATGAGACCGGCTTAACCATGAGCTTCAAATTAAGCTACCAAATTACGTACCATGAGCTTCAAATTAAGCTACTATCCCAAAAATTGGAAAATAGCAAAAATCATTCCCATAGCAAAACCAGAAAAGGACCCCATGATTCCGGCAAATTACAGCATACGATGCTACTGCTTACTACCGATAAGCATACTAAGCTGTATGGGTAAAATCTTGGAAAATATTATATTAAAATAGCTAGACTCTCATACCAAGTCTCATAACGTCATCCTTTCTTTCCAATTTGGATTTCAAGCCAATTTTGCCACCACTCACCAATTAAATAGACTGGTTAACACTATAAAATCAAATCGAAATATTAAAAAATCGACAGGACTAGTTCGACTTGACCTAGAAAAGGCATTTGACACAGTATGGCACGATGGACTAATATTCCAATTGATCAGCAACAATTTCCCCCCCAAATTAATTCTTCTCATTAAATCCTTCTTGTCGAATCGATCTGGCTCCGTTCATCTTCATTCTTATCATTCTGAACCCTTTAAACCACTTGCCGGCCTGCCCCAAGGCAGTGTGCTGTCCCCAATACTTTTTAATATATTTACAAGCGATATACCTAAAATGAAAGGAGTTAAGAAATACGCCTTTGCTGATGATTTTGCTATCAGCTCATCTAGTTCCAATCCCGATAGCATATTGTGTAGCCTCAACAAAGGCATACGAAAATATGTGACCTTCTGTGAGCTGCTTCTTCTTCTTATTTGGCTCAACAACCGATGTCGGTCAAGGCCTGCCTGTACCCACTTGTGGGCTTGGCTTTCAGTGACTAATTGATTTCCCCCCATAGCAGGATAGTCAGTCCTACGTATGGCGGCGCGGTCTATTTGGGGATTGAACCCATGACGGGCATGTTGTTAAGTCGTACGAGTTGACGACTGTACTACGAGACCTTCTGTGAGCAGTGGAAACTAAAAAATGACGATGAAAAAACGGAAGCAATATATTTCACGAGGTGCCGTAGCGTAAGAATTCTCCCAAATAGTTCACTTATGATAAATAATAACGAAATTCCTTGGAATAACACCGTAAAATATTTAGGAGTAGTATTAGATAAAAAGCTTACATTTCAAAAACACATTGAAGAAAAATTTGTTACCGGCACAAATGCGATTAGAATAATTTACCCATTTATTAACAGAAACTCTAAATTGAATTTACGAAACAAACTTCTTATGTACAAATCGTTAGTAAGACCTTTAATTACTTATGCATCACCATGATGGAGAAATAGTGCAAAAACACACATAAAGAAAATGCACATACTTCAAAACATATTCTTAAAACAAATACTAAATCTCCCACCTTGGTACAGCACTTCCATTATTCATAGAAAAGCTAAAATTGACAGAATTTGCGAGTTCATAGAAAAAATCAAAATTAAATATCAATCTAAATGCATAAATAGTGGCATACACACCCTACAAAACCTCATCTAAAACGATACTTCTATTAGTAAATACTACTTTTTTTCTCTCTCTCCCTAATTTCAAATCCCAATATGAATTAGTTCCCCTAGTGTTGTCTATAAATGAATAAGTTAGTACATAATTTAGAAAATATAACCAAATTAAGAGGTTTTTTTTGTATTTTTTCTTCCATTGATACGTCATATTCATTTAAAATCAGGAATAGTGTCCACAATGCCAAGGACAATAAATATCAACGAAATATCACGTTATGGAAACTCCCGTACCGATGTAAAATACTATATTGTAATTCAGGAATAATGTACATCTAAGAAATAAATGTAAGTAAATGAATGACTGGAATAGTTATTGAACTGTTTCCTGTTACTGTGCCATGTTAGTGTATCATTTCGCTCTCCCGCGAATGAGTTTTAACGTTTTTGTTTCGGACTACCGATGTTGTGATCAGAAATCATTTCGCCCTAAATAGCTATTCACACTAACAGTTCGACCATTTCTTTTTTCCTTAAATTGATGAATGTTGGTAGGTTTTTCTGTTCATTATTTCAAAATGATTAAGCCGGTCTCTTATTACAGTCGTCAACTCGTACGACTTAACAACATGCCCGTCATGGGTTCAATCCCCAAATAGACCGCGCCGCCATACGTAGGACTGACTATCCTGCTATGGGGGGAAATCTATTAGTCACTGAAAGCCAAGCCCACAAGTGGGTACAGGCAGGCCTTGACCGACATCGGTTGTTGAGCCAAAGAAGAAGAAGATAAGAAATATACGTAACGGTATGACTAGTGTAACGGTATAATACATTTGTTGGTATCAGTGTTAGAAATGATAATACTAACTTACACATTACATTATAATAGTATATTAAGCGTATTAGTGTAAGCCTAGCCATAAGTAGTAGTGTTAGTCCAAAAATGTTGAATTATATAAAACTATCGCGGTCGAGCAACGTACTCCGAAGCGACAGCATCACCCGTTGTCATAACTGGCGCAGCCGAAAGTCGAATTGCTGGTAATAAGTGTAAGCCATCTCATCCCGGTACGAACCATCACTGAACGAATATCAGTCGATTTGCGGAGAGAAGCAACTGTTCCAGCTAACGCCCCAAGCACGTCACAATAACGTCGAAGGAAGGAAGAATATTGACCGACAGCGAGAACAAAAAAACTTCAAGCACCACGCACATACGCTGAGAGAAAGCAACGCAATCCGGTTTTAATTGTGCGTGAGTATAGTGAGTTGCGATAGTGAAAGATGGAACAAAATTTCACACCAGAAGAATTGCTTGTTCACATTCGTGAGCTAACAAACTCACACAACGACCTGCTAGAAGATATGAAAAGGATGAAAGCTAGGACAGATGACCCTTTTTTGTCATATAGAACGCCTGATCCAATTCGTAATCTGCCGAATTTTGACGGAAACAAAAGTGAAACGCAGGCATGGATTGAGGATACCGAAACTGCTTTGGAATTGTTTAAAAATTACGCAGGATCTTCTATGTATGATCAATTAGTAAGAGCAGTGAAGTGTAAAATTACCGGCCCAGCTAGGGAAGCGTTAATAGCTGCAGGAAATGTGAGCACATGGCCTCAGATAAAGGAAGTGTTAACGAACGCGTTTGGTGACAAAAGAGACTTGACATCACCCATACAACAACTGTTTTACGAGCGACAAGGAAGGAAGACTCTAGCAGAATATTATAGTTGTTTGAAAAAAATCGAAACAAAAATCAGATCAATAACCGCATCTGCTGAGGAATATAAAAATTCCATACCAGCAGTACACCATTTGATCGGTGTCATTACACTCACACGCTTTATCGATGGTCTCGAAGGAACATTATCGTCATATGTTAGGAGTTGTAAGCCAAACAATTTAGACGAAGCTTATTCGGTATCTATCGAATATACAAACGCGTCGTATCGAAAAAAACTAGATCACACTAACACAGATGAGCGGGGAAGGAAGAAATACGATAACGAAACTCCGTCAAATTCGTACGCTGTTCGGAAAAATAATCAAAGTGATAAACCTTGGTCAGATAAATTTAAAAACAAACCTTGGCAAGAAAAGAATAGAAATGATGACGTATCCATGCGCACTTTAAATTCAAGAATGCAAATTAACAATACGGAAACCGACGAAAAAGCAAACGGCAACGAATCTAATGAACTAAATTTTCACATGGTTGTAGGAAAAAATACGGACACTTGAAAAATAATAACTTCATCTCATATTTGCAAATTTTTACGACAAAGGGAATACTTAAATTCTTAATTGATACAGGCGCTAACAAGAACTATATTTCGCCTTCACACGTAAATTTGGAGAATTGCTCGAACGAAAAAAACTTTTTCATAAGAAATTTAAAAGACAATCAACGAATTGTTAAATCAGTTTCTTTCGATATGTTTGGTATAAATAAATCAATTTAATTCTACGTTTATTCGTTTCACGATTTTTTTGACGGGCTGATTGGTTACGAAACATTGAAAGATATCAATGCATTTCTAGACATTCGTAACGATACGCTGAAAATTGGACGGAAAAAAATTACATTGCATAAGAAATTTATAGGAAATCAATCAACGATTTTGAATGCACAGCAGACACATTTCATTACCATAGACACTGAAAATGATGGGGATTTCGTTATAGAAGAAGAAAAGTCATGTTGTGAATTTTCTATTTTACCCGGCATCTATACCAGCAGGGGAAAGAGAGCAGTTATAGCCCTAAAAAATAATATTGGCAAGAATATTGAGATAAACTTAAACGAAATTGAAATCGTCGATACCAAATTTCTCGAAGATGAAGGACCTAAAATAGAACATTCCAAAAGCTTCGAACTTAACGACGATTATCTCACCCAATTCGAACTAAAGGCAATTAGAAATTTATTAAAAGAAATACCAGAAGTTTTGTATTTTGATGAGGATAAGTTATCATTTACACATAAAATCAAACATAAAATTAGAACAGTCGATAACGTTCCAATTCACACAAAGTCCTATAAATATCCTAGGGTATTTGAAACCGAGGTACAAGATCAAGTAAAAAGAATGCTTCGAGATGGTATAATTCGTGAATCCATATCTCCATACACTTCTCCGGTTTGGATCGTTCCAAAGAAAGAAGATTCAACAGGATTGAAAAAGTATCGTTTAGTAATTGATTACCGGAAACTGAACGAAAAAACCATTTCAGATAAGTACCCCATACCGGACATTACTGAAATCTTGGACAGATTAGGTAGAGCTTCCTATTTTTCTACAATCGATCTTGTAGCAGGCTTTCACCAATACTCGAATCCTATTTCTTTCCAAACATTCAAAAAAAAGTAAGAATGGTAGTCAACAACTGTGCAATTTGTAAACTTTGCAAGTACGATCGAAGCCCACCTCAGTTGGTAAAGAAAACCGTCAGCATAGAGAAGCCACACGAAAAAATCCATATCGATATTTTCTTCATGAAAGGAAAAAAAATGTTGACAATCGTTGATGCATTCTCCAAATTTGCGAACGTCATACCTTTAGAAACGAGAACTATCGTCGACCTTAAGAAAGCGATAACGGAGCATATAAGAATTTTTGATAGACCTAAAGTCATAGTTTGCGATCAGGAACCAGCGTTTATCTCTATTGAATTTATTGGGTTCCTGCAAGATTTAAACATAGAAGTACATTATGCCAGTTGTAGTAATTCTAACGGAATTGTGGAAAGATCCCATTCTACTTTAATAGAACTATACCGAACTATCAACTCTACTTACAATGAATTTGATTTTAATGACAAAATTAATATCATGGTGGATATTTACAACAATACTATTCACTCTGCCACAGGAACAAAACCAAGACAAATTGTATTCAATGTAGAAGGTATTACGAACACAGAAGAAATTTATCAACGATTCAAAGAACTACAATCAAATGTTAAAGTTAACTTAACAAAGAAAAGCAAGAAAATTGAAAGAGAAAATCTAAACTTAACAGAACCTCCAGAGTTAACTGAAGGCCAAGACATTTACGTTAAGGTTAATCAAAGAATTACTAAAGATAAGGAACCATACAAATCGTCTAAAGTATGTAAAAACAACGACTTAACTTTCGTAGATAATTATAACATAAAAATCCATAAGTCTAGGCTTAAGAAATAACTTTGTTATAGCTTACACATTAAATATGAAAATTAACGACGTTTAGCGAGGACGCTTGACTTTAAGGAGGGAGACGTAACGGTATGACTAGTGTAACGGTATAATACATTTGTTGGTATCAGTGTTAGAAATGATAATACTAACTTACACATTACATTATAATAGTATATTAAGCGTATTAGTGTAAGCCTAGCCATAAGTAGTAGTGTTAGTCCAAAAATGTTGAATTATATAAAACTATCGCGGTCGAGCAACGTACTCCGAAGCGACAGCATCACCCGTTGTCATAACTTACATATATATATATATATATATATATATATATATATATATATATATATATATATATATATATATATATATATATATATATATATATATATATAAATTTATTTGTATGTTTTTCGAGGGTGTACCACTGAAATTTTTGATTTCCATTAAGACCAACTAACAGTTTTACAAAATGATTTGCATTCTAAGCATTAATATGTTCTACTCAATACATTGGTAGGGCGTTTGAATCCGTTGATGTTTTTTTTTGTTTTCTTTTCTTTTTGTTTTTTTTAATAATAATAATATCTTAATATGTAATCTATTCTAGCTTACCCTACCCTACATTAGATTTATCATGCCTAGACGAGGCTATTTCTTCTTCTTCTTCTTCTCTGGCTCAACAACCGATGTCGGTCAAGGCCTGCCTGTACCCACTTGTGGGCTTGGCTTTCAGTGACTAATTGATTCCCCCCCATAGCAGGATAGTCAGTCCTGCGTATGGCGGCACGGTCTGTTTGGGGATTGAACCCATGACGGGCATGTTGTTAAGTCGTACGAGTTGACGACTGTACTACGAGACCGGCCAGACGAGGCTATTTATTAAAGGAAAAGTGTTTATAAACTGCCAATTTATTTAATTGCGATAAACGAGACCTACGACTGATCGGTGGATAAAGGCATTTCAAAAGAAGATGCCCTCTTTCTAGGATGGATTCGACATGTCCCCTGAAGATCATCTTGTAGTCCGTCGTAAGCCCCAGATACTTTACCGACGGCGACCATGGTACAGTCATCCCATCAACTAAAAGCCCCGGGCTCAGAGGTGAAGTCAGCGTTTTCTTAAAACGATGGGGAAATACAATTGCCTGGGTTTTGGATGGATTGATTTTGATCTTCCAATCTGCAGCAAATCTCAGGAAGGCATCAAGACATCGTTGCAATCTGCTCTTTAGTTCAATCATGTTTCTACCTTTGACTGCAATGGCAGTGTCATCTGCGAACAGAAACAGCATGCCATCACAGGGGAGGGGAGGGATACCCGTAGTGTACAAGATGTAAAGTAACGGGGCCAGAAGGCTCCCTTGTGGTACTCCTGCTGGCACAGGATTTGGATCAGATAAGGCAGAGTGCAAGGCCACTCTTGTGGTACACCTGCTGGCACAGGATTTGGATCAGATAAGGCAGAGTGCAAGGCCACTCTTAATGTTCTGTGTTTTAAGTAGCTGCTAATAATTTTAACTAAATAAACTGGAAGACCAAAATCAACCAGCTTGTGTAAAAGCCCACCATGCCAAACGCTGTCAAATGCTTTTTCAACATCCAACAGTGCTACAGCTGTGGATTTTGAATTTGCTTTGTTTTGTTCGATGCAACCCTTGACTCGTAAAAGCTGATGAACTGTTGAGTGTTCTTGTTGAAAACCAAATTGTTCCGGTCGAATGAGATTAAGCTCAGATACCCAGTTCTGTAGGCGGTCAAGAATTATCCTCTCAAAAAGCTTACCCAACGAGGGGAGCAAGCTGATTGGACGATAACTTGTCGAAAGCGTGGGATCTTTACCGGGTTTGAGTGTAGGCACAACCTTGGCACACTTCCATGTGCTAGGGAAGTAACCTAGGTCGAAACAAATGTTAAATACCTTTGTGATCAGGCACAGTGCCTTCACCTGTAAATGTTTGATAAGGATGTTAGATATCTGTGAAATCCGGGAGCCTTCATATTTTTCATGCGACCGATAGCAATCCGTACGTCAGTGATGTTCACTTTCTCTTGTAGAGGTACAGTAAAAACTGAAACTTCCAATCGTATTGAGGTGGTAGCCACTTTAGCCTCGTTGCGCCCTATTAATCGCCCCCCTCGCCCTATTAATACCAACCGAGTGAGCATTGGCAAACTGGCTGGCTAAAGCATTACTTTTTTCGCTATGAGTAACTTGGGTTTGCCCAAGAGAGGTCAAAGGGGGGACAGGCTTTGGCCTCTGTTTGAGTATCCTTGCCAGTTTACAGAAAGCTGGAGCTCTGGTATCCATTCTTTGGATGAAACGACCAAAATTTTCATTTCGTATTATTTCAACCCGAGCGAATATTTGTTTAGCCATAGTCGACGTAAGTCGCTTGGCAGTGATATCACCTGTGTATTGAAATATTCGCCGGAGTCGATTTCTTTCTTTAATCAGTGCTAAAGTATGGGAATCCATGTCCGAAAACTCACCCCTGATCATTGATTCTTTGACACATGCCGCTTCTGCGGACCTGACAGCTATTTCAAGATTAGCGATCGCTATGTTTACTTCTGGCACGGAGAGAATTTCCGTCGATTGAATTTGATTGTCTACCAGGCGACCGAAGCGCTGCCAGTTTACATTTTGGTATTCTTTACGACGTCGGATGGAACCCGCGGAGACGGAACAGTCTACCTCTGTCACAACCGGAAAGTGATCAGAAGTAAGATCAACCAGGGTTTCAGGTTTACTGATTTTGACATTAGTCAAAAATAAATCCAGAGTGCTAAATGTGCCCCCCGCTGAGATGTAGGTTGGAGAATCCGGAAAATCGACTGTGAACCGTCCTGACTCTGAATGGCGAAAAAGTAATTCACCATTTGTATTACGTCGGAGGTTGTTCCATGCTTGATGGCGTGCATTAAGATCCCCACCAACGATGAGCCTTTGGTGAGAACGGGTGATGATGGTGAGATCATTTTTAAACGCGGCGGCTTTGCCATCGTTGCGCCTGCACTGCATCGGACAGTATGCTACAATGATTTTTAGTAACCCGATTGATAGTTGCACTTCTATACCCAGAGCTTCAATGACCGTGGTGTTCAGGTGCGATATTTGGTTGAAATTTATACCACTGCGAACGATGATAGCAACCCCTCCGCCTCTGGTAGTAGTGCCTTGGCGGTCCAGTCGTAGGAAGTGGTATCCTTTTAAGGAGAAATTAATGTCTGGTCTAAGGTGTGTTTCACTAACAAGTGCAACGTCCACTTTTTGTCGAAGAAGGAATTCCATCAGGGGTATTTTCTTAGCAGCGATTGATCGCGCATTCCACGTAACAATGCGGAGTTTAGCATCCATAACGAATGACTAATTCCACAATAACGGCGAATTTGTATTATATTGGCGGGCTGTATTATGATTGGCGTTGGGTGCATTGGTAGGTGTAGGCAGACCCAAATGCTTAAGAGGCGGAAATTTGGCATTAGGTAATGCCGGTGGAGGTTGCCCAGGGGGTTTTGGTTGCCTTTGGGTGATGGTCGAAGTTTTTTGACGACTTAGATTGTAGTTTTGTCGACTTGGACAGTCGGGATCAGTACTACGGTGGCTACCGTTGCAGTTTGCACATTTAGTAGCCTCTGGAGCTTTGGTAGGGCACGTTTCAGAGTCGTGTTCCTCAGAGCAATTTTCACATCGTTTCCTCATAGAACAATTTCTTGTTCCATGACCGAAGGCTTGGCAACGATGGCATTGAACAATACGGCCCTTACCACTGCGATGTGCCTCCCATGAGACACGAATGGAGTCAACCGTGCGGATGCACTTGAGAGCCCTATGGTACCCTTTGTGAAATGGACAAGGTAAAGGCATGCCTGCCTGCTATGCCCCTCGTAGTGTTTTTTGGATATTTTGTGAACGACCAAGGGTTGAAGGGATTGCTCGCGTAAAGCGGTGATAATATCCTCTTCGGGAAGATCCGGGAGACCACGGATTACTGCCTTGAAGGGTTTTTCTGAGCGTAGTTCATGGGTAAAGAACTCCTTTCGATTTGCCTTAAGTAACGTTAAAACTCGGTCACGAGTTTCAGCAAGGCTGATTATTAGTTTCAAATTTGCGCCAGCAAATTGAAAGACAATACCGGGTATACCGGCAAGTTCAGCGCGTAGCTGATGGTACGGTGCGTTGACCACGATCGGTGGTATGCGTGCAGAACGGATTACCGTATTGGGGCATGAGGTTGAGGCAGCAATTTGAGGGGTTACCGCTGTATTGGTTGTTTCGACACGAACACTATCGTGCGAGCGATTTTCTACTTCCATAGCTCCCTCAAGGGAGTAGATACTCTCTTTTTGGAGAGCGAGGCATTTGAATGCTTGTTTGCACAAGCAGGTTTAGATTCCTGTGATCCGCTTGGTATGGGTGCTGCAACCGGTGCGAGAGTTGTTTTTTTGGTCGATCCACTACTGCGAGAGCGAACCTCGATGAAATCATCGTCGCCGATGTCGTTCTCTTCGGTTTGAGATGATTCTTCCAGCTGAGAGTGCTTCGTGCGTTTATCCGGGGCATCAGCTGCTGGTAACGACGTACTCACCTGTGAAGGATTAGAGGTATCTTCCCATTTTTTCTGTCTCTTCTTCCCGCGTTTCGCCATTCTGGCGACTCTTCGCACACAGCAGTGTGCTCGGCTCTATAATATTTTTGCACTAGCTAAAAAACACGTCCGTTCGCGTCAAATGCTAGATTAGAACTCACTTGCCAACGGTTGACGTGCCTTCGGTCCTGAACGCGATCAAGCGACTCAGTCCGCTATCCGCTGTTTATCGGTCAAAAAAATTTTAACATTCAACTGCGTGCACCTTCCGATGGGGGTTACCCTTTAGGGATTTACCCACCGGATAAGACCGTCAGAGTGGATTTTACTTTTTTATTATTATTTTTATTATTTTTTGTTATTACGCATTTATACACTATTGTGCCTTCGTCCTTCATGAGAAAATAAAAACCTTGTTACCTAACTTAAGTCCTTCCGTTATTTCCGTGGGAGTCATCCTCTGTGCCTTAAGCAGCTGTCTTAGCGCCCTGATGTTACTTGAGCGGTAACGGCTGCTTTTTCTTCTGGCGACAGGCCAGTACGCCTCTCCTGTCTCTCGCCTGATGGTGACGGCGATGATGGGGTCACCGTAGCTTGCAGTCAGTTGCGCTGTGTGACCCTGCAGCTGACTGTCGGATAAAAGTTGTTGTAGTCCGACCCGTCTCTGCGTTCGCCTCCGGCTGCGTTGCGGTGTCGAGGGTGCTACTGCTGCTGCTACCAGTGTGGCTTCGGCTGGTGTTGCATCGCTGGCTGCTGGCTCTTAACGCCAGTTCCATGTCGCCAAGCTGCTCCGCGCGTAGCCGCGCTCTACGGGCCCTAGTTTGGCGGTATAAAGCCGCTCGTCATACTGCAGCCTGATCGTCCTGCGCCTGCTCTCCGTTGACTGCAGCCTCTGCGGAGGCAGAATTGGATAAGCGCGTTCATCGCTGCTTCATTCTCTTTCCAGCGAAGCTGCAGAACTGTGGTGATATGTTGTACCGCCTCCTTGATTCGGTTCCAAGAGTCTGAACTTTGCAGCAACCTTCGCCTGATAATCTCCTCGGTAATGGGACCGTCCGTTCCCAGCTCCAGTAGGTCGCGCCGGACTTCTACAAACCTCGGACAGTGGAACAGCACGTGTGCCACTGACTCGACCGAGCCTGTGCATTCCGGGAAATCTGGAGATGGAGCGAAGACGTGAAGAAACTCTCGAAATAAATCATGTCCTGAGAGTATCTGGGGAAGATGAAAATCCACCTCACCCCGCTTCTGTACGCGGTCCATGATTGCACATCGGGAATCAGGCGGTGTGCCCAACATGCATAGTGGGTGGCTCCGGGATTTGCAGCGTTCGCGTCTCACTCCCGTTGCCATGCCTCTAGTGTCATAGCACGTTCCTCGCGTCGGATGATGGTTCGGCTCGCCTCTGTGTCGGCGAGGTATCGCTGGTGGCATCGCGCATGGTGAGCATGGTGCGCATAGTGGAATGCGGCATCAAATGGTGATGTGGAATGACCCCCGGCCATGAGTACAGCTACGCAGTAGCTCTTTATTATTATTATTATTATTTATTGTTTAATCTTCAACGGGCCGTATGGCCTTATTAAGATATTAAGATAAGTTACAGTACATTAAAAAAGAATACATAGCAAAAACAACATTTGTATCGCAATTCACTGCGGCCACGGCAAAAGCCGGAGACGTTCCTCACTGATGTTGAAGTCAAAGCAATCCGAGACAGTGTTGAAAACAGCCGACATGCGGAACATAGGGTCAAACCGACCAGCGCTGGAACGGGGTTGAGCGAGCCGTAGAGTCTATCTAGACCTATCGATGCAAGAGAGCCGTAGAGTCTATCGATGCAACAAAAGCGATGAGTCGATAGAGCCATTTAGCAAACCAGCGATGAAAGAGCACTGTGCATTGCGTCTTCTAACCGAAAGAGGCTCAAGGCCTAGAAGACGGCACCGCGCAGCATTCGGAGGAAGATTATTGCGACCCTGCCAGGGAAGTAGGCGTAGGGCATATCGCGTGAGCTTACGTTGAATCAAGTCGAGCAATTGAAGAAGCAGTAGTTGGGCTCCAGAGTACGCACGAATATTCCAGAACCGAACGAACGATACTGTTGTAGATAGTTTTGATGCACATGGGGTTGTGGAATTCATTATTTGTCTGGATAACCACGCCAAGTAATTGATTTCCTCTGGCTACAACGTCATCGATATGCTGTTTATAGTTCAAACTAGAGTCAAGCAGAACGCCCAGGTCTTTGGCATAATTTTGTCGATTAGCTGCAGTGCCGTCCATGAAGTAGGTACCAGTGACTGGGCTACTGCATCGACTAAAAGACACACAGAAGCATTTCTCGATGCAGATAGTCAGTCCATTACGCTTGCACCACGAACAGAAGATTTCGATGCCGTCTTGCAGGAATGTACAATCACCTGTATTGTGAGTAGGCGCAAAAATGTTTGCATCGTCGGCAAACAGACGCACTGGCAAACACTGTCGGGAGGTAAAGCGAGGGTAACATCGTTGATGAACAATATGAAGAGAAGCGGGCCAATATTGCTTCCTTGTGGCACACCCGAGCTGTTGACTATTTCTTTGGACATGTGTTTATCAATTTTCACGATGTGTGTACGATTAATTAGGTAAGAGTTGAGTCACTGTACGAGCGAGCAGGGAAATCCTAGCTTGTCTAGTTTAGCGAGAAGAATTGCGTGCAAGAAGGAATTCCGTCGGGTCCAGGAGCGAAGGAAGGCTTAGTTGCATTAGGGCTGATAAAACGATCTCACTGTCGATGAAAGGAGTATTCATGTTAATTGCGCCAGCCGGAGTGTTGACAAGAGCAGCATCAATGGTATCGGTATCATTCATGTGGAGTTTTTTATTCGGTTTAAGATAATTGTCCGAATAAAAATATCATATCATATCATATCAACCATATCATTTAAATCATTATTTGGACCTGGTGCTCTCCAACTCTGCTGCAGCTGCTTGTTGTTCTGTGTATCCTGCTTCGTCACTGCTCCTGCCCCAGGATGCTCATCATCCTGCTCTAGAAATTGCGTTACCGTCTTCTTTATTTAGGGCTAGTAGGGTTATGAATGTATTACCTTCTGCTCCTAATTCATTGAGTGTTCGTTATAATTTTCGGCTCACAGACTATCGTAAACTTAATTCAATTCTATCTCGTTCCGACTGGTCTTTTTTTTTATCAATGTACATCGGTCGACGAGGCTGTCCAATCGTTTAATGCTTTGTTAACCTCTGCACTCCTTTCATGTACACCTATTTTTCGTTCTCCTCCTAATCCTCCCTGGTCCAATCGTACTCTTCGCAACCTGAAAAAGGATAGAATGAAATATCTTAGGAGGTATCGTCTGAACCGATCTGCTTTCAACTTTCGTTTATTTAAGTACGCTGCCTCTGTGCATCGACTATACAAGAGGGCTCGTTTTGAGGCCTATTCGAGTAGACTGCAATCGCGTTTCCGTTCTGATCCAGCATCCTTCTGGCAATTTGTTAGGATTCGAAGAGGGTGCAATACGTTACCTAATGAAATGGTACTTGATTCTCGAACTGCCTCTACGCCTGTTGAGATCTGTGAGCTATTCTCTGCACATTTTTCCCAAATGTTTGAGCCACCGGTTAGTGACCCTAACCTTATTAAGGGTGGGCTACTCTACACGCCAGAGAACTTAATTAATCTCTCCGATATTTCGGTTAGCTCTGATACAGTTGTACAGGTGTTATTTGGGTTGAAACGTTCTTTTACTCCTGGTCCAGATGGCATTCCTGCCTCTGTTTTAATAAACTGTAAGGACGTGCTTGCTCCACATCTTGCTAAAATTTTCAACCTTTCACTTTCTCTTGGGGTTTTTCCTGCTCTTTGGAAATCCTGTTGGCTTTTTCCGGTACACAAAAAAGGATGCCGTAGCATTGTTTCTAATTATCGTGGGATAACCCAAACTTGCGCCACAGCCAAAACTTTTGAGCTATGTATCCTTCCAACCATACTTCATAGTTGTAGTTCAGCTATTAGCCCTAAACAGCATGGGTTTATGCCTGGTAGGTCTACTTCAACTAATCTCATGTCTTTTATTTCCAATATTTTTAGATCTTTTGAGGCCGGTACCCAACTTGATGCAATATACACCGACTTTCATGCTGCTTTTGATAGTTTACCTCACTCTTTATTATTAGCTAAATTGTCTAAACTTGGTTTTGGTGATGGCATTATTAGCTGGCTGTCCTCATATTTAAGTAATCGATCATGCAGGGTTAAAACCGGGTCGTACTTATCTGAGGAGTTTTTTTGTACGTCAGGTGTCCCTCAGGGTTGTGTGCTAAGTCCACTTCTGTTTTCTTTGTTCATCAATGATGTTTGTAATGTTTTACCGCCTGATGGTCATCTCCTTTATGCGGATGATATCAAAATCTTTTTACCTGTGTCTTCTTCTTCTGATTGTCTGAGACTTCAGCATTACCACAATGCATTTGCTCATTGGTGTTCATCCAATTTACTTCGCCTGTGTCCCGAAAAATGTTCTGTTATTTCTTTCTCTCACTCTCTTTCTCCTATTTTATTTAACTATACTCTCTCTAGCGCTTCCCTCTCTCGTGTTATGTCCATCCGTGACCTTGGTATTATACTTGACTGTCGTCTTAACTTTAAACTGCAGCTTGATGAGGTGCTACTAAAAGCAAATCGAACCCTTGGGTTTATCTTACGTTTTACCTCCATTTTTAGAGATCAAAGCATCCTAAGAATCCTTTATTGTGCTTTGGTAAGGCCTATTCTTGAATATGCTAGTATCATCTGGAATCCTCCCACTATTGATGGCTGTTCGAGAATTGAAAGCATTCAGCGCCTCTTTACCAGGATTGCCTTTCGTCGTTTGTTCGGTGCTGCCTCACTACCTCCCTATGAAACGCGATTGCAGTTATTCAATCTTCACTCCTTAAGCTTCCGCCGCCAAGTGTTTCAGGCTTGTTTTATTGGTGGCTTATTACTTTCTGCTACTGATGCTCCTGATTTACTCTCGTCCATCTCGCTGTATGTTCCCTCTCGTTCTCTTCGTCCACGTGATCCTCTGTCAATTGAAACACGTCATACTCTTTATACTTTCAATGACCCTCTTCTGTCCTGTTTCAGGTTGTTTAACCACTTTTACTATCTCTTTGATTTCGACTCCTCTCTTAACTCTTTCCGTAACCGTATTTTTTCTTCTAATTCCCTTTAATTATTCTCCTTAGTTTTCTACTACCCTCTTTTTTTTTTTTTTTTTTGTTAAGTTTATGATAGTCTCTACGCTCTACTCTTTTTTTTTCTTTTCTTTTTTGCTAGGTCAAGACTAGGTTAGTTAGGCTTAGTTATTCATGAATTATTTTGTTTATTTGTTAGAATTAAATTAGTTTTAAGTCTATTATATTTAGCCTTGATGGCGGATATTGTATTAAATAAATGAAATGAAATGAAATGAAATGAAATAACGCTTTATTGATTACTTTAGTTCACACCGGAACCGCTTCGCGGTCCGAATTCAACTCCTCGCGCTTAACCCGCGCTCCCGATTTTAACGCTGCGCGTTCTCTCTCTCGCAACTCGTTCCTAGTTCGCTCTCGTTCTCCTGATCTCGCTACCGTTATTTCTCTCTCCTTACCACTAGCGCTTTTCCTTTCTTACATTCATGGCCGATGAAAAGCAATCTGCGAAGCGATCCGCGAAGAAATTGCACATTTCATTAGTGTTGGCACTTGTTGTTCCTTTGTAAATAATAAAATAAAAAAAAAATCAAAAGCCTACGCGGATTACAGTAGAACGAGATCATCGCTGCATGGGAGAATTTTTTTCGATGCACTGAACAATTATCGTCGACAAAATCGTGTGCTCTACCGCTCCTTCATTCGGTTCTGGAGCTTCTGGAACAAACGGCGCAATATAAGAAGTATCCCTCCGTCAATGAGCTACAATGGCCAAACTAGTATCGATACATCCGATATTTGCAACACTTTCGCCAATCGTTTCGCTGATGCATTCACCCTTCCTGTTCACAATCCTAACATACTAGCAGAGGCCACTCGCAATACTCCATCGGATGCTATCGACTTTATTATACCCACAATTGACGAAGCACTAGCTGCGCGCACACTCAGCGATATAAAACCATCTACATCATCTGGACCTGACAATATTCCCGCATACATTTTGAAGCACTGCCGTCAATCACCCGCACCCATTCTTGCCAAAATATTTAATGATTCCCTTATGCGTGGCACGTATCCTGCGTCCTGGAAACACGCGCGAATGGTTCCTATCCATAAAAAAGGCAGTCGACTTCATGCTAGTAATTATCGTGGCATTGTTTCCCTATGCGCTTGTGCAAAGGTGTTTGAGCTCATTCTATACAATCCGCTACTCACAGCAGTTCAAAACTATATGAGCCCTAGTCAGCATGGATTTCTCCCAAGGAGATCTTCCACCACAAATCTTGCTGAATTTGTTGGTTTCTGCTTCGACAACATGGATCGTGGTACTCAAGTATATATCGACTTCAGGGCTGCGTTCGATAGTATTTCTCATGATATTCTACTTTCGAAGCTAAAAAAACTCGGTTTCCTCGACTGGCACATCATCTGGCTGCTTTCATATTTAACTGGTCGTTCGTACTATATAAGCATAGGATCTCATCGCTCTCACTCCTTCACCAGCTCCTCCGGTGTGCCTCAAGGGAGTAATTTGGGACCGCTACTCTTCCTCATCTATATAAATGATCTATCTTTTGTTTTACCGCCAGGCCAACACCTAATGTACGCCGACGACGTAAAAATATTCGCTCCAGTTAGAAACTACAGTGACTGTGTACGCCTTCAAATGATCCTTGAGAATCTCGACAGCAGGTGCAGCAGAAACGCCCTCCAAGTGTGTGCTGATAAATGCCAGTGCATATCATTCAGCAGAGCCCGTTACACTATCTCGTTTACATACACTATGCTCAACACGGCTTTGGCTCGCACGACATGTATCCGTGATCTTAGGGTGCTACTCGATCAGAAGATGTCATTTCGCCCTCACATTGATAGCGTTGTAGCGAAGAGAAATCATCTACTTGGTCTAATTACGCGGACCTGTAGCGAGTTTACCGATCCCATGTGCGTCAAGTCGATCTTCTGTGCCATCGTAAGGTCGTGCCTGGAGTACTGCTGCCCGATCTGGTGCCCACTTGGCGTTGGTGACATCAATCGCCTCGAAGCCATTCAACGGAGACTCACCAGGTACGCGGTTCGACTCCTTCCATGGCAATCCCACCACGCTCGGCCCCGGCCGTCAGCGGTGTCTGCTTCTCGGACTTGAACCACTCTGCTCTCGACGCAAAAACGCCCAATGCCTTTTTATGTTCCAGCTCCTTAACGAAGAGATCGATTCCCCGGCATTACTAGCCAGAATCAATTTGTTCGCTCCCTGTCGGATTCTTAGATCCAATTTCCATCTCCGTGTACCGCGTACCCGTAACAACCATAGCCAGGGACACCCCATTATACGTATGTCCCTCAAGTTCAATGAAGTGTTAAATTTGTTTGATTTTAGTATGTCTACATCTACGTTCAAGGAGAAATTGCGTCTACGTCACATTTAATGTTAGCTTAAAACTAGAGGTCTATTCATATGCTCCTTAATTTTATAATAAGGTTGCCGATAAGACACGATGGTCCGTCGGTTGTGTATGAAATAAATAAATAAAGAAATAAATAAATAAATAAATAAATAGATAAATAAATAAATAAATAAATAAATAAATAAATAAATAAATAAATAAATAAATAAATAAATAAATAAATAAATAACTAAATAAATAAATAAATAAATAAATAAATAAATAAATAAATAAATAAATAAATAAATAAATAAAAAATAAATAAATAAATAAATAAATAAATAAATAAATAAATAAATAAATAAATAAATAAATAAATAAATAAATAAATAAATAAATAAATAAATAAATAAATAAATAAATAAATAAATAAATAAAAAATAAATAAATAAATAAATAAATAAATAAATAAATAAATAAATAAATAAATAAATAAATAAATAAATAAATAAATAAATAAACAAATAAATAAATAAATAAATAAATAAATTAATAAATAAATAAATAAATAAATAAATAAATAAATAAATAAATAAATAAATAAATAAAATAAAAAATAAATTTATCGAAACCTGTTATAGCTGTAGTATAAAGAGTGCGTGTCAAAGTAGATCGAGCGAGATCTTTGGCAGCGGCGCGTTTGGTAGTGACGATAAGCAGCTCTTTTTACACGTTTGAGTCGTTTGAGTGCGCAGTCCGCCCACGGGGGTTTAGGTTAAGGACGCTGAACTGGGACGCATACAACAAAGGCTTGCAGCATAAACAAAGTTGGCTATTGTTAAACATTGATAACATGTCGTTCAGTTTCATATAGTCAGCTTTAGCAAAGTTATAACGATAAAATGCGGTTGTCGTCGAGTTACGTCGAGTCGTCGAATTGCGTCAGGCCGCCGAGTTAATACGTATATTGAAGTCAAACGCCGGAAAGTAGGAGTCAAGAGGTACAAGCGGAACAACACTTGGAAAGACAGGCGAACACGATTTAGTTGCAGCATTGTTCGCGTAGAGCAGGTCAAGCATGCGTCCGTGCGAGTTATTGATGTGATTTAGTTGCACTAATCCATTAAATTTAAATCAATCCACAAAGCTGTTGTTGGCCAGTGAGCGCGCAGTTGGTTCATAGTGCGTGATTGATGAGTATGCTGGCGAGGACGAAGGATCAGCTGTGGGCCAGCTTATGCTGGGCTGATTGAAATCGCCAATAACAAACAGCAGATACGAAGGCTTCAATGTGAGAGTGAAGCCGCTGATACAATCATGTAAAGAGCAAAGAGTCGATATCTCGAAGCTAAGCTGCGGTGGAATGTACAGTGGCCGGCAATATAAAGTGGCCACTACTTACAATTTTACATTTTTTCCATTTTTTCAGTGAAAAATGAAGTTATTGTACTGCTTTATTTTTTGAAACATTGTTCGTGATATGCTTAAGAATGCGCAGTACCATAACATGGCAAAAATGAGAAGTTAGCTTCAAGAAAAAATATGTTTTCCAAAATTGATCAAAATCACTGTGCCAAAATAAAGTGCCCACTTTATTCATTCTACAGAAAATATTTTTCTGAACAAATATAACACCAAACTTATAATTTATATGCGTTTTTCTTGCATTCTTTACATGTTCGAGGATCTTTGGCGTATTTTTTTCTATTTTTTAAAGGTTTATCTAGTTCTGCATCTAGTTTTTGCATATGGTTCTTCTCAAGCGTTATCAAGAGCTTTAAATTTAAATTTATTTGTTTGTGACACCAGTTTTATCCACCTTCGCACATAGAATCTGCCTCAAATTCTCGATGGAACCACGATTTAGACTTCATGGAGGACATGCAAGGTGTTTCATACGATACTAATAGAGAAATGTTTTTGTATTGATTGTGTGTGTTGAGATGCTAGCCTGTAGGAACATGTTTTTAGTTTTCAAACCCCATTTTTTTTAAAAAGAAATATCCCAAAGTATTGATGAAGAATGTTAAAAAAGGTATCAGCCATAGTTGTACTTTCGATTCACACCAGTTTTTACGCTACTTCTAAAGATAAACACCCCCTAGCTATCACATTGCAATTTTCGTAATTTACTGCCCGTTAGATGTGGCGTCCTTCAACTTCCTCGCTCGAGCTACAGCAATCTAACAAAGCCAATTGGCTTCAATATGATCAAGAACATGCAGATATATCGTTAGATTGATGAAAAACTGGAATTTGGACAGATGAGTCCAAATTAGAACTGATGTTCAAAAATAAGTAGACGCGATCCAACAAACCTATGTGTATGAAGAGTGCAATGTGATGACCAAGGAGGGGATTTCTATACGAGAAGTGGGGAGCATGGTTTGAATCGACGGCATATTGAAAACTTATACCTATATAAGTATCCTGTGTGAATTTATCTGTTTTCTGTGAAAAATACGGAGTTAGTAAATAAATTTATGTTACAACAGGAAGACGACTCAAGTTATACACGAAGAATTTTTTAATTTTTTTTCAATCAAATCGAATGAAACTTTTTTAATGGCTCCCACTTAGTCTTAACTTTAATCCTATCGAGATTTCGTGTGCAAATTTTGATGCAAATGTGGTGAGAATGACGTGATTAGGAATAACAAAATATGTTAAAGCTCTGAAATACTCCTAAGAAGAACAAATGCCAAATATGTGCAAATAAAAAAAAAATAAAGTCAAAGATCCTCGAACATGTAAAGAATGCGAGAGGAACGCATATAAACTATATGTTTGATGTTATATTTGTTTAGAAAAATATTTTCTGTAGAATGAATAAAGTGGGCACTTTATTTTGGCACAGTGATTTTGATCAATTTTGGAAAACATATTTTTTCTTGAAGCAAACTTCTCATTTTTGTCATGCTATGGTACTGCGCATTCTTAAACATATCGTGAACAATGTTTCAAAAAATAAAGCAGTACAATAACTTCATTTTTCACGGAATACATGGAAAAAATGTAAAATTGTAAGTAGTGGCCACTTTATATTGCCGGCCACTGTATACTACCATGACGTACAGATGTGCGTTATTGCAGGCGTCGTGCACACAAATATACTCGAGAGACCGATCACGGGAAGGTAATTCTATCGACTCGTATGTGTTAGAAACGGTTAGGTGTTGTAAAGCGGTTTCGGGTGGCTATAGGAGATGAGGTTTGGTGGTTATGTTGACGGGATGGAAAAAACTCACGTACACCGATACCGACGAGCCAGGTGGATGGTGTGAGTGCTGCATCTCGAAGGATAGCCGGGACTCTCACTTTGAATGAAAGCCAATTCATGCTGTCCAAACCAACTCCTCTTCTCAGCAGGCAATATGCTATAACGTCCTCGGTGACTAAGCGACGCTTTACAGAAGCGACCACTTTTTCCACAGTGACGACCGTTGATAAGCGGAATAGGCGGATCCAGATCCTATCTGTGAATGGCACACGAGGTGTAGCTTGAAGCGGTGATGATAACGGATCGGTTCCCACCAGTTCATGCAGTAGTGTAGGTGCCGGCTGGACGGCAATCGTGGTATTGGTATATGCGTTTGGCAATGACGCGGCACAAAGGATATTACCGCGATTGTTTACAATTCTGTTTACACCAGGAGATGCCGAATCCTCGATTACGCACCTCCGCTTTCTACTAGTAGCCGGTCAAGGATCTTCTTCTTCTTCTTTGGCTCAACAACCGATGTCGGTCAAGGCCTGCCTGTACCCACTTGTGGGCTTTGGCTTTCAGTGACTAATTGATTCCCCCTCATAGCAGGATAGTCAGTCCTACGTATGGCGGCGCGGTCTATTTGGGGATTGAACCCATGACGGGTATGTTGTTAAGTCGTACGAGTTGACGACTGTACTACGAGACCAGCCGGTCGAGGATCAGGATTCCGAATGTGAGGCGTGGATGCAGTTTGAAGGAGGGTAAAACCACTGCGAACTTCGGCGACAATAGGCTCAACGAGCTTGCCAATAGCTGCTACAGCTGAGGTGAGGGCGGCTTGGAAACCGACCTGGGCGCCTATTTCTTTTACTGAACGACAGCGCGGATTTTTAAGAATGTTAGTGCAGCCAATGCAGCTCCAGTGCAGGTCGACATTGGATAATACCGCGTCAATCAGCTCGGGGGGCAATTTGCAACAGCCGCGGTGGAACGTAGCGTCACAATATGCACAACTGATGATGCAGCCGGTGGCTTCTAGCGGTTCAGCACACGAGAAGCAAATAGCCGCCATCACGAAATCACGCGTAATCACAGCACAACACTGCTAAGCCAAGCAGGAAGAAACAGCAGGAAACCCCAGTTGCGGTGCAACTAAACAATACGCCAAGACGAAACGATGATATAAAACAGTTTAATAGTCAGTAAAACAGGCAGCAATGCGATGCGACGTAGAAAACACAAGAAAATTACTGAAAAATCACGGAGCGCGACGGGAGGGCGGCCGAACAATTAAACGTCAAACTGAATATGACCAAGTCAGAAGGTGATACAAAGGAAAATAAAAAATTGTTAGAATTGGTAAAAAAGTACAGAAAGTGTTTCGCACTGAATATGAATGAAGTTGGATGTGCCCGAAATAATACGATGAGAATACAACTCATGGATAATGTAGCTGTATACGTGAACCCACGTAAGATCGAGTTAGCGCGCGAACAAGTTTTGAGTGAGTTGGTTGATGAGTTGTTAGATACTGGAATCATAAAGGAATCAGAAGCACCATACAACAGCCCGACATTATTGGGGCCGAAGAAAAATGGACAGTTTAGAATGGCAGTCGATTATCGAATGCTGAATAGGAAAACATTAAAGTATAAATATCTGTTGGAAAACGTTTGTTTCACGTGTAAAAAAGTGAGAGAATTAAATTCTATAGACTACTAACGCAGTGCCAAAACATTAGTGTTTTTTATTCTCTCTTATAATCGTTTGTACGCTTCTTCGCTTTTTGTCGTTAAGGGCCGATTCCGCGGTTTTTCTCCCTTTTTATATGTTTTGAACCGGATCAAAACATCGCCTGGTCTGACAGATGTTTAACCTAACAAATGTTCCAACAATATCCTATGCCGGATATAGAGCAATGCTTACAAAAATTAAATGGTGCTCAGATGTTTCTAACTCTCGATTTTTTTAGTGGTTATTACCAAATTCCGATCCATGAGGATAGTCAAGATTTAACGGTTTTTTCTATGCCTAGTGGTCACTACAAGTTCACAAGAATGCCATTCGGGTTAGCAAATGGGTGTGCCATTTTTCAAAGGGCGATGAACAAAATGGTGATGGAATGCAGAAAGCGGGAAGTAATATTGATGGCCTATCTAGATGATTAGATACTGCCGGGAAAAAATTAAGACAATTTTTTGGAAAAATTAGAAACGCTATTTCAAGTAATAAGAGAGGAAGGTTTTACGATAAACCTGGAGAAAAGCCATTTTTTTCAAAGAAAATGTAGAATTTCTCGGTTTTGAAGTGGGTAGAAATGGAGTGAGGCCAGGAAAAACGAAAACAAAAGCGGTGACAGATTTTCCAAATCCAATGACGTTACATGCGGTTCAACAATTTTTGGGACTTACAGGTTTTTCAGAAGATTTGTGAAAGATTTTAGTATTATAGCGACACCTATGTTAAAACTGCTGAAAAAAGATTTCGAGTTAGAATGGAAGCAAGAGCAACAAGATGCGTTCGTTGAAATTAAAAAAACGATTAGAACAATGGCCAATTTTGATGTTATACGATTTAAATGCATCGACTGAATTACATACAGATGCATCAAGTGTAGGGATAGCTGGCATATTACTACAAAAGTCATCAGACAAATGGCATGCAGTCAGTTATTTCAGCAGAAAGACAAATCCGACAGAAATGAAATATCATAGCTATGAACTGGAAATGCTGGCGGTTGTAGCTAGCGTCGAACGATTCTATCTGATAGTTAAAAGCCATTGAATGCATGGCGATAGTTAAAAGTTCACTATCTGGTAGTTAAAAGTTTTGTGTTGAAAACAGACTGTGCAGCGGTACGAGATGCATATAAGAAGAAAGAGATGAATTCACGAATAGCGAGATATTTTCTAAGATTGGGACGCTTCACGATTCTAGTCAGTTTTTTGTATGGAGTTTGACAGGATGGAGTTTGGGGGCTGAAATGATGTAAACACTCCATACAAAACCACATACAAAACTAACCTGCAATTTTCAGTATAGATTATTCTAGTCCCAAAGCTAGAATTAGATTCGAGTACCTGTCCGAAAGCCGGTCCTCGTAGCCGGTTAGCCGGTCTCGTAGTACAGTCGTCAACTCGTACGACTTAACAACATGCCCGTCATGGGTTCAATCCCCAAATAGACCGCGCCGCCATACGTAGGACTGACTATCCTGCTTTGGGGGGAAATCAATTAGTCACTGAAAGCCAAGCCCACAAGTGGGTACAGGCAGGCCTTGACCGACATCGGTTGTTGAGCCAAAGAAGAAAAAGACCTGTCCGAAAAATAGTAATGTATCCCAAGGTGCATTAAAGATATCTGGTGATGGAATCTATAATCAAAGTGTATGTTGTAGTGATGGAAATATTTCCGAAAATTGAGGAACGGAACGAACCTATCAGTCTGGAGAAAAAGAACGGAATGCGGAACGCAGGTTCTGATGACCTGCCAAGGTTACGCTTTTTTCAGTTGCTCACTTTGTATATGGATAACTTGAAAGTATTCATTCAATATTATGTTACATATTATTTGTACAGTAATCACACAGATTCAATTAAAATAATGCTGAATACTTGTATATTGAATGTGTAAAACTATTCTTCTACTAAAATATAAACGCTTAACTTAAGTAACCCACTTGTTGCAAACGCGACACCTTTATTTTCTGAATTTCATTTAATACAATTTCTCTTTACGAGCGATCGCCACGACGATCACAATTTCAAACTTAACCGATCGTATTTTCAAATTTAAAATGAGCAAACCGCTCAAAACGCTTATTACCTTTTTAAGTGCCCTGGCGACGTGCATCGGCGCGATAAACAGCATAAGTCTAGGAATATGTCACGCATCCAGTAAGGCATTCTGGTTCTTCTTGACTTGCACGATCATAAAAAAATCAAACCTAAAATACAGGCTCGTCACCAATATCAAACGGGTAATAAATTAAAAAAGCAGAAACCTTAGCCACTTGACAATGCAGGGATACATTCTAAACATACACCAGAAGATTCAAGTGTTAGGTACAGTTCTGCCCAAAGGAAAATCACTACGCCCGCAATCAATGCAACCAATTTGTCCTCACCACGAGAAAAGCAACAAAAAAAGGATCGCATTTCTATCCATAGCACTTGACATTAACAATATGGAAGAAAATGCGTGAAAAGGAAGGAAAATATTCTTCCCACGTTAGAACGTAAAGCCTATAGTATAAAAACTCTGATTGTAGAAATGAATAAACACTTGCTATTTGGTACTCAAACTGAAAGGTTGTGTGTGCTCACTTATTTCTTCCTCATCGTTACCAGTGGAAAGCCTGCGCGTGGGCATCGGCCTTGTTCTACTTCTTGATCAGGCCAAGAGGTATTGTAAAACGCCTTTAAGTTTTTTACACCGCTATACAGTTCCTTTTTCACTAAAAGGTTAAGGAATTTTTTTTATTTTTGTTTTTACTAAAATTGACCATTTTTCCCTTTTTATACTTCTATATAAAGAAGTAAATCAAAAATTGTTGCAACGCATATGAAATTTTGATGCAAAATCAAAAAGCTTACAAGTTTAATCGGCTTTTTAAATTTCGTATGGTCTAAATTACACTTAACTGATTCAATTAATATTCCTTAATAGAAGCAGATAGATTATATAAAAAAGAGACTGTTAAGTTGTTTTCGTAGGGTTGACATTATACTGTACGGTAGACTACCGGTCCGTGTATGTCCGGTAGTGCACTTTAATTGTCAATAAGAATAGCGCTGTTTTACGGGACGATAAACGGCGTTTAAGAAATTATTGCGGAAGGCTAAACGTGTCGTGCACCCTAAATATTTATTTGCACAAAGAAGATCTTAGGAAAAAAATTAAACGAGTTCATTGAAGATGCATGCGCAACGAAGCAGCTTAGCACCCAACACACAGCAATTCATTGGCTACCACTATGCAGTCCAAATATCGCACCTATATTGATAACATCCATATGGCAGAAAAGAAACATTTCATTCATTGCATTTACCGCTAGTGCAGGATTGTCTCTTTAAATTTTGGCGATTAGCTTCCCACCAATCACAAATCTCTATCCTTCTCTTGCTTCACGGCTCAGGTGTAGTACAGTATCGGACATAAAGATAGAACCCAGGTGTTTTCAACGCACCATGCACCCGTTGGGCCAGGTTTATGTGTGATTTGTATGTGTTTGTGTGTGTGTGTGTGTGTGTGTGTGTGTGTGTGTGTGTGTGTGTGTGTGTGTGTGTGTGTGTGTGTGTGTGTGTGTGTGTGTGTGTGTGTGTGTGTGTGTGTGTGTGTGTGTGTGTGTGTGTGTGTGTGTGTGTGTGTGTGTGTGTGTGTGTGTGTGTGTGTGTGTGTGTGTGTGTGTGTGTGTGTGTGTGTGTTTTTTTTTTTTTTTTTTTTGTTTTACAAGGAGGGGGAATCTTCGAAAGACTCCCGTTGTCGCACGGGTGTTGACATGGGATTCTTATGGGCCATATACCCTTCCCCATGGGTTCACCTTTCGGTATGCTTCTTGGGGAAGGGCTTATGCATTAGCATTGCATCCTCGCTATTGCACAATGAACCAGAGTTCGCGAGACAGATCAAAAGTACTATCAAACATCACACAGCAATAGAGCTCACAATCAATACACCAAGCACTTCACACTTCGCATACTGCTCCATGGGGCACACATACAAAACACTCCAAACCGTACCACGTTCACACGCGTCCCAGGTCCTGATCTCCTCTCCACAGCTGGTCCAGCCTTGTCAGGATCAGTCTCATACATGTTGTTGCAGCTTCCCACAACTCTTCGCTATGTAGCATCAGCTGCACTAGGTTGGTCTGTCTTACGGCGGTTCTGCACTTCGTGTCAAGCAGCTGGCGCTCCTCTAGGAAACGTGGACAGTAGAACATTACATGTTCCGCAGTCTCATGTTTGAACAGTCCCGGAAGTATGCTTAGAATCGTTGTCTTGCATAAAAATCCACGACCGAGGAAGGTTTTTCCTATCGTGTGATAGCAAATGAGTATCAAGAATATCTCGATACCCAAACCGATTCAAATTACCGTGGATTCGAACCAACGGACCCATCCCATAGTAGGAGAAGCATCCCCACACCATGAAACTACCACTGCCATGCTTAAAAGTCTTGAAGCAGTATTTTGGGTCAAGAGCACAGGGCGCCGAACCAACCTGCGTCCGTCCGACCCCTGTCGATTAAATTTCGACTCGTCTGACCACAAAACCCTGCGCCAATCCTCTTCATCGAAGAACATGTGCTCAATTGCAAATAACACCCGTGCGTTTTTATGCGCAGGTGTTAAATTGGGCACTTTGCGTGGCACTCGCGCGAGTAGCCCGGCACTGACCAATCTGCGCTGAACTGTTCTCGGCGTCACCGCCAATTTCAGTCTGCCTCGGATCTCTGGTGCCGAGCTAAACGGATGTTTCTTCGATATGTTAACAATCTTACGGTCTTCCTCCGCCGTGGTCTTCCGAGGACGTCCGGGTGACTTGCGCGTTTCGGTTGTCCGAAGCGCGTTTGCCACAAACGTGCGCGATCGTTCCATCACGAACTCGATCGTTCTGCGCTTAATGCCAGCAGCCGCCATTCGCTTTATCATATGGCGCTGATAATCGGTACAATGTTTACCTCGACCCATTGTAATAAAAATTGCTTGCTAAGACCGTCAAGTACACACTAGTTAAAAACTTGGACACGACTGATGCCGTGCTCTGCCTGTATTCTGCTTTTATACGCGATGAATCACATCGTTGTCGAGCAGCAAAAAAAGCGTATGGATAAAAACAATCAATGAGTAAGCGAGCGAGCATCTACCCATTCAAAACCAGAACAGGTTACTGCCGCGCTCATGAAACAAAACACCCATTGAAAAGAACACCTGCGCGCTTGCTCAATGCACACACAAAGTTTCCCATGCGCACACAACGTTCAACGCAGAGATGCACGCAGGCCTTTCAATGGCGTGCACTGGCGAAACACCTGTGAGGGAATGCCGAGTTCATTGCTATTGTGCGCGTTTCCATTTCGCACCGGTGTCGCATTCACATTCATGAAACAGCACACCTGCGTTCTCGTCCGAGCTTTTATCCAAGTGTGAACGCACGCTGTTTCACATGATAACACACATTATCAGAATACTTTCAACGCAATATGACATCATGGCAAGCTATGTTTTTCAGACACAAACCCGCGCACTTGCAAATACACATTAAAAAGCACACTCTCTTTCTACTACTACTACACACATGCACACACACACACACACAAACACACACACACACACACACACACACACACACACACACACACACACACACACACACACACACACACACACACACACACACACACACACACACACACACACACACACACACACACACACACACACACACACACACACACACACATACACATACACACACACATACACACACAAACACAAGTAACGTGGCAAAACAAGTGCACGGTGCGTTGAAAAAAAAGGGTCCTATCTTTCTGTCCGATACTGTACCGTTATCTCTTTGACTGAGAGAGTGTGGCTTGCGCTGTTATCGCTCACATAGACAGAATGTGTGTGTGTCCATACTAAAAAGAAGCAAAAGAGAAGAGAACGCCGTTCCTTACCGGAACGAAAAGAACGCTGAGAGAAACAGGTTCAGAATTTACCTGCTTTTTCTTTGTACGTACCAAATCGGCCCCTCGTATGAAAGAGAGCGGATGATCGTGCGTTCCAGACAGGATCGAAAAGAACGCTGAGAGAAACAGATTTAAATTGAACCGGCAAACCGGCTCATCAATACAAAGAGAGTAGAATGTCATGCGTTCTAGGCCGCATCGCAATAAGCACTGAGAGCAACCGGCCCAGCACGGATCACAAAGAACGCTGAGAGCAGCCGGTTAAGATCGGTTCGATAAGATCGTTGATAACTGCCGGTTCAGGTCGGATCGCAAAGACCGGTGGGAGCAACAGATTCAGTTTGAACCTGCTTGAGTTAAAAGTAAGGATCGCGGTCCGGATTTTTGCAGGCTGGAACGGATCGCACCTGGCTGGTTCGGAACGCAACGCGCATCACTAGTATGTAGTCCAGGTGGCCTCATAGCATGTTTTTTATAACCAAATTTGAATATCACTTTTTGACAGAACGGATGAAAACTTTTGCTTAAACAAGCATTCTGGAGGCTTGACGAATACACAAAACACTCTTAAAATCTTCATTCAGAAACAGAAGCGATAAAAAGAAAAGAATAACGCAACAAAAACGGGCGGCTATCGTGGGAGGACTCACAGGTCCTACACCGTGGCTTTCCCATTTCATCCGACGTACCACACATAATTTCCGTAATTCCAGTTCTACGATAGATATATTTTTAACAAATAAATCCAACCGCATTGATGTCCCAACTATCACGGGACTTTCATCTGATCACCTGCCGGTGACGATGTGCATCGGTGCTTCGGGCTCACAAATCAGACGACAACAGCGAAATTACCGTGAATCGGACTGGCTTTGTTTTGAACACCACATGGGGGAGTACATCCATGCCTCCCCCTCTCTCGTTACGGTTGAGGATATCGATGTAGCAATCTCCAGCATCGTTGATTGTATGAGGGAGGCCGAGATACGCTCAGTCCCCTTGGTACACATCCGAGATAAAGTTCTAGAACTGGATGCGGTGACAAAGCGTTTTATAAACGTTAAAAACTCTTTCAGGTGAAAGTTTCAAAGGAGATAGGGCCTTCTACTCTGCATTCCGACAAGCAGCTATACTGGTTGAGGCCAGACTCATTGAAGTTAGGAACAACCAGTTTGCGAACAGGGTACGTACCTTCCCAAAATGCTCGAGGCCCTTTTGGCGTATGACAAGGGTTTTGAAGGATAAAAGGAAGCCCATCCCCATTCTTAAAACATCTCTTCTTCCGCTTTCACTCCTAGCGAAAAAGCTAAAACTTTGGCTTCCCATTTCGCGCTAGCCCACAGGCTTAGTGATCCACTCACAAGCTCGTTTGAGGATGCTGTTCATTCTAGCATCGGGGAGTAAAGTTTTGTACCTGTGGATACCACAGAGATTGACTGTGTCATCTGCGGGGAAGTTCTTAATATCATTCAATACAGTGTTAGCTACAAGGCTCCTGGACCGGATGCCATATTCAATGTTATGCTCAAACACGTCAGTTACAGCACTGCCATCTTGCTAACTAGGGTGTTAAACAGGTGCCTTGAATTGGGATATTTTCCAAAAGTGTGGAAGCTTGCTACAGTAGTGCCAGTGCTGAAACCTGGAATGGACCCATGCTCGGGATCGAGTTATCGGCCTATTTCTTTGATGAGTGCCATTAGCAAAATATTCGAAAGGATAATTCACACGAGGTTGGAGACCCACGTGTCTGCTAACAACATCCTACATGACGTACAGTTTGGGTTCAGGAGGCAGCGGTCGGCAGTCATGCAGTTCCAGCGAGTGTTGCAGATTGTTAGCAATGCCAAAACAAGTGGGAAGTCCACAGGCATAGCCCTTCTAGACGTGGAGAAGGCGTTCGATAGCGTCTGGCATAATGGTCTTATTTACAAACTCAGACTGCAGGGTTTTCCTTCCTACTTGGTTCATTTGATCCAAAACTACCTTAGTGGACGAACATTGGCTGTTTACGTAAATTCAGAAAAATCTGATTCATATTCAAATTGTGCGGGTGTACCACAAGGGAGTGTTATCGGTCCTCTGTTTTACAATTGCTACACAGCCGATGTTCCTTCACTGAGGTCAGGCACGGATCTGGCCTTGTACGCGGATGACTCTGCCATCTTGTGCTCAAGCAGGACCTTACGACACGTTGGTACCGGACTTTAGACCTTAACACGTTTGTCAAGTATCTGAACGACTGGAAAATTGAAATAAACTCCAACAAAACTCAAACCCTAGTAGTTCCATACAGAACTGGCACCAGAACTTCCACAATAGAGCGTAAGGCTGGAAATATTAAAATGGGTGCCACTAACATTCCATTAAAGTCAAGGCAACCTGGATGTTAAAGAGTCTAAACCCTCTCATCAAGTACAAATCAAATTTTTCACTGGAAAAAATGATTATTTACAGTCAGATTGTTTTGCCGTAATCTATGGATGTAACGTTTGGCATAAATGTTCAAATTCAAATTTAATATCGTTACAATCAATTCAAAACAGGTTTTTGAAATTAATAATGAACTTGCCAAATCAGTACCCTACCACAGATCTGCATGCACAAACTGGTTTGACTAGATCGACTTCGACAGACCTGTATGAATTCGGATTCGGAAAGTATAAGGAACTTATTTTAGTACCCTAGTTCACAATTAAGGTGAAAGCTGTACCTACACGATGACGCTTGCACGTGCTGTGTATCCTTCGTTTTGTGGAGGATTAGACAAAATGCGCATGGTGTGTTTTGTCGGGTCCCCTGCAGCATGGAATGTGTATGCATGCGTACGCGCTTCTATGTCGATACAACTTAAAATTAGGCATAAGTTAGGTTAAGTTAGGGTAGTTAGTATAGTAAGCTTTTGTGAATATTCTTCTCCTTACAATTTCATTCAATTTGGAAAAGCTTCACATAAATAGCCACTCTGAGCTGTCATTAAAGAAAACAATTATTTTCTTCCCTTTCAAACAAAAGAAAAGCTTGAGCTGTGAGTTCAAACCGCTAGAGTAAACACCAACAGGCAGGCAACCTAGTTAAGATTTCGTTAAATAAACTGAATCAATCGATGTACTTTAGTGTATGAATAAACACAATCATTTTTTGCTCTTAAAAAAAACAGCCACGCACTTTTCGATACACGCTGTGTGGTGCGGTGTGGTGGACGTTCAGAATTCAGTGGTGCAAATACACACATGCACACACTTGGCGACAAACCCTCTGCTGTGCGGTGAGATTTGTGCTCTGTGTCCAGTGGTGCAAATATACACACACACGCACTTGGCTACACACGCAGTACGGCGCGGTTGGCTTGGTAGAAGCGTATACACACATTAACGCAGTAGGCTTCACTTTCAGTCCAGAGAGGTTGGTCCTTGTGTGGTGTTTCATTTGAGGTAAGTAAAAGTGATTAAAATTATCAACCAACATCCCTCCTTCTAATTAATATCATTTTTCTTCCATTTCCATTGTATTTCACTGCGAACGGAGACAACAAGACCTGTGGCTGTGTCGTAGTGTTGGAGATAGTGGCCCGTAGAGTGCAGCGAGAGGAATCAGGAGCAGGAAGTGACAGTGAGGAAAAGCAGTGAATGTTGTGGCAATTTTGTGATTTTATTTACTGTGCGAATATATAAACTTTGTTTTTTTTTTTTAATGTGGGATGATTTAAGTTCAATTAAGTTCAATTTAATTAAGTTTAGAGTTTGTAATGGCTGTAATTTGATGTTTGTCCGTATAATATTAATATTTTCAATAAATCGAATTGTGTTGATGTAATTGTGTGCACAATGTAATTTCAGAAAGAAAATCTGCTAAAAAGGGGAGGGGCTATTAAAACGAAGGTTTTGCTTCGTAAAGTTGGCAAAAATCCGGAGTCGTCTCCAATCCGAATCCGATGAATTCGGAATCGACTCCGGAAGATAGGTCGGCGCTACAATATCCGGAGTCGTTCGGAATCGTCCGAAATGGCCTGGAGTCGTCCGGAGTTGTTCGGTATCGTCCGGAGTCGTTCGAAGTCGCCCCGAGTCGTTCGGAGTCGCCCGGAGTCGGAGTTATCTGGAGTCGCCTGGAGTCGTTCGGAGTCGTTCGGAATCACCTTAAGCTGGAGCCGTCTGGAGTCGTCTGGAGTCGTCCGGAGTCATTCTGAGTCGTTCTGAGTCGTTTGGAATCGTCCAGAGTCGTTTGAAGTCATCCAGAATCGGCTGCAGACGGAGTCATCCAGAGTCATCTTGTGGACTCTGTGGACTTGTATAGGAAGTGCATGCGCAAAGAGAAAGAGAAAAAACACAACGACAGGAAATGTCTGATCACAAGTAATTAAACCACACGGTTCCTGTTGACTCCGAACGACTCCAACTTTGGACGATACTGACGACACTGAACAACTTCGAATGACACCGGAAGACTCCGACTCTGGACGACTCCGAACGACACCGAACGACTTCGGACGATTTCGAACGACTCCGGGTACTCCAGATGACTCCGGGCGACTCCGGACGACTCTGGGCTTTTTACATGCAATATATAATATTTACATCCAGGGCCAAGGATCGTGCAGCGTGTCTGTATTGAAACACATAATCTTAATTTTTATTTTAGGGCTCTAGTCAGTTTTTGTTGTCAACTGATGAGTGTGGCGAATTGGTAAGGGGGGTATTCATATATCCGAAAAGCGTCTGGGCGATTTTAGTTTTAAAATTAATTTTTGTTACTATTGTAACGGTACTTTATTCGCTTGAAAACGTCCGTCACTCACTGTCGCTCATCTAATGCCTATCTCTCTCTCTCTTTTGATAATTATCGCTCTCATCCTTATCTGCCTGCATCTTGTCGTTTGCGCTCATCGTTTCGCACTTAAGGCGAGTTTACACTACTTACAACTTTTTGCATGAAGACAAGTCCGAATAAACGTTACAGTCATACTGAAGGTAAATTTCAAAGAGGGTTTGGAGGGCTCGCCCCCCTCGCTTATGTGGACTCGTCGATGAAGGAGCCGCGTCGATAAGGCGCCCACCGGTACGAGGCCCCGTCGGTAAAAAGGGACCCAATCCATTTGGTGTTTTGGTTTGGATGTTCCGTGAACAAGCTCAGCGAAATCACACGGAGGCACTTTAAGTTAAAATCGAATGCAAATCCATTTGGTGTTTTGGTTTGGATGTTCCGTGAACAAGCTCAGCGAAATCACACGGAGGCACTTTAAGTTAAAATCGAATGCAAAAAAAAAACTACGCTTAGGCCCGTGTCTGTGCTCCATCGGATGCGATTTTATCGGAAGGCCTGTCAAAATTTTATATGTAATTTGACAGATAACGTCGGACGTGCGATTTCATTGTACGACGGAATAAAAAAAAAAGATTTCGTCGGACCCCGCTTCCGATTTTATCTGTCAAACTAAATGTGTGGTATTTTGTAGGAACAATCTCAACTAGATTTTTAATGATCGATATGTTATTAAAATCATCCAAATAATCGCAATATTATACGAAAAAGCGTTTGACAGCACGTGCGATAAAATCGCATGCGATGAAGCACAGACACGGCCCTTAACCACCGAAACCCCGTTAAAACAGCCACATGCATATTACATTCACACAAAAATTTTAAAGATAAAATTAAAGGCCTGGAATCCAATTCCATTCCACCGGTTCGTAAGCCAGTAAAATTAGCAGGAAATTTTAGAAATTGACAGACACCAAGCAAGTAACGATGCTCCAAGAGGTAGATTTTTTTTTCTTTATTTTTATAGACACTTTGAGCTGATTGGCCTAGTTCCCCTTGTGGAAAAAGCGACTTAAACGATTTTTAATATGAAAAAAAACGACTTGAAAGGCTTCCCCAAGTGCCACAAAACCACTAAACGACCACTAAACGGCTTCTAAACGACTCAAGTTCTCTACCTAAACGGAATATAGAAAGACTTCGTTTAGCAGACGGCAAACGACTCATGCATTCTAAAAATAGCAAAAAAGCTGGTGGCGCTCTCTGTTGATGGGATACTCCAACCAGTTGAGCTTCATCGTTTGGAGGAGAGCTTTCTCATTTCCTCTGTACTGTTGTATGGTTTCGCATTGAAGTTATGCATCGCTAGAACTAGAACGGCGATACGATTGTTTAAATACTAAACTCCAACGAAAACCACCCAAGTGAGATTTGAGTTTCGTGTCGACTCGAACTCGTTGCACCCACGGGTCGGATCGGTGCCTGCCGAACTACCTAGCGCACTCGCTGTCGATTGCAGCACGTGGACGATAAGACCCCACAGCTCCCTGCTAACTCCCTGCTCTCTTTGTTGTACAGGTGATTTTGCCATCCCCCACGTGCCCGAGGCCGCGTGCGGCATTGCAAGCTCATAACCTCCCGTACAAAATTTCTTCTTCTTCTTTGACTTAACGAATAATGCTGTAGACAGGGCTGAAACGACTTCTCTTAACCTTACTAAAATCACGCTATCGGATAGTGGGTTCTTGCTATCTGGGGAATGGTCCGGATAAGAATCGATCTCGTTCGGTCTCGTAGGAACCGGTCTCATCACAGCATGCGTTCAATGAGTCGGGGCGCTGGTCGAAGAGCACCAGAGTGACGATTAAAAGATTGCAGCAGATTGCGTTTGGTTTAAAGGGTATACAATATGCGTATACAATATTGTTGCTCAACCGCATAAAAAGTTTATCAAAATATGTCCCAAATCTACAAACATCATAATACTATGTTTGTAGTTGTGCTAGTCGCAAAACGCTTTATGTGCAGTGTGGCACATAAACGTTCACGAATTGGTACATCATTTGGTGTACCAGAGCAATTGCATCTAACAATTTACCCTTTAACTAACTTAACTTCTTTTAACGCATCAAGAGGATTCGCAGCCAATGTCACACACGGGAAAAACAAGGACAAAGAAAACTCTCTCACGTGCGAGAAAGAGCAGCAACAACCACAGATTTGCGCCAATAACTTGGTGGGAAAGCGGCGGGACATCATCGCCTGTGAGCGAGAGTGAAACAGAAGTCATAACCATAATTTTCCCACCCATAATCAACAACCATAATTCGTGTGTGTGTGTGTGTGTGTGTGTTCGCCCCACACAAATGGCATAATTTTCCCGCTGCGCAAAGCGACGGAAGGCGTTATGGCGTTCTGAGAATTTTATCATGCCTTCCTTTTCTCTCCAACGGCAAATTTGTCAAGCAGCTCGTCGAGCTGCCCGTCCCTGGCTCCGCCTCATACCCCTCGCCTGAGCGCGCTGTCGAAGGTTTGGATGTGTTGGTGCGTCAGACGGCCAATCGCTGTCAGCCATCGTCCGTGCTTTTTCCCTCCATAGCGCTATCTCTTTCTCGCGTGTGGTCAATGCTCGCGAACTGCTGTCGCGAACTTTAAAAACCCGTTAACAAACATTGCGGCGATGAAGTTGCATTTTCACAAATCAAAACACAAAATCGCAATGAGTTCAAACACTGCAATGTAAAAATGACTAAGGAATCGCTAGTTAACGCTGGAGGGTTTGCTGTGCAACGCGCTGAACCCTAATTCGCATTGACACGTTCATCCCGGCGCTGATTTTCATCAACTTTCCGTTCCACCAGCATCAAGAACGCAAGCTGATTGTGAAACCGGCATACTGGAAAGTCCACTGGCAGTCCCTGGGGCCTGCCATCGAACTGAACATTTTAAGCATTAAGCATAACTTTGTTACTCTAAGCTTTTGCTTTCAAATGGTTTAGATTACACAGATCTGCTGAGCCGTATGCGCATCGGTGTGAGCCTGCGTGTGTGTGCACAACTGTCGCCAAATGTGTTTTCTTCCGGAATGTTATGATCCATCGGTCAAAGAAAGGAAGGTGCTGATGAAAGGCGGAAAGACGAATTGAGGCACTTGTCAACGGTAACTGATGACCGGGAGGAGGGAGTACTGACACACAGCTGTAGGAAGATTGAACAGTATACTTAAATTTCCAGCGGATGAGGGGGGGGGGTGGCCATGGGACTCCTACGATCATCGGTCACAGGCCCTAAAATTGTTGTCGCCATGGGGGGAGGGGAGGTGCAAATGGTTCTCCAGCCACGGAGCCCTAACGACCATCTTTCCGGGGGCCCTTGTCGTTAATACTCTGTCCACTTGTACACATACGGCATACTACAGCATAGAGATCATCGGCGACCGCCTAGTCCACCTACTGTTAGGTCCGCCGCTACCTGCAGCGTATGCATCGGGCAGGAGACAGTGTGGCAGTATGCAAGTTGCACGCTGGATAGGAGCGGTCCCGCGGCACCGCCATCATTCCGCACATCTGCATGCCCGTCGTGGGTTCTAACCGCGTATGAACCGTCCGCCGTAGCAAGGGGTGACTATCCGGCTACGTGGTACTCAAGTCATGAAAAGACCGGCATGATCGCATAGGCCGTAATGAGAATAATAATAATAATAATAATAATAACAATAAAAATAATAATAATAATAATAATAATAATAATAATAAGAAGAACTTAGCATATCAGTCCACACCCGGGGAAGAGTTGGTCTTGACTTTGTTGCTGCCGGGTGTCCCGCGGTGGCGCGACAAATGCACGGAATGCACTCGACCAAAACATGAACCTACCGATCCGAACCCATTCCAAGGCATTGCCGGTCAATCGGCGTCATGATACCGACTCAAAACCAACAAGCCACCGGATTGTCGACGGACAGGTGCAGCACCATACGCGCACCATAATAAACAAATCCAGAAAATCGAAAATGTACGCATCAGAATAAAATAATTGTGGGGTTTCCAAACGCACACACACACACACACACACACACACACACACACACACACACACACACACACACACACACACACACACACACACACACACACACACACACACACACACACACACACACACACACACACACACACACACACACACACACACACACACACACACACACACACACACACACACACACACACACGCCTACGAACGCGCGCACGCGAGAACGCACCTACGAAAGCGCGCACGCAAGAACGCACCCCCACCAAACCCCCCTCCGCTTCCGCTATCATCAGCTATCATATAGCGCATCATCATCCAAAGCGCCGGGCGGGGTGGGGGATCGCGGCATGATAGAGTGAATGGTCGCGCTGTGTGTGTGTGTGCGTGTCGTGACCCGAAAACTCGAGACAGATTTCGACACATTAAAAAAATAATTCTTGCCACTTTACACTGTGCAAATTCGCAAATTCGAGCAGTTTCCAGCGCAGGAAATGTACCAAAATCTACGCTGGCCAGCGCAGATTTTGGCTGGTCTCCCGCGCTGGACTTCAGCGATTCCTGCGCTGGGTCGAGCAAGTTTAGCGCCATCTGTTGGCGAAATGGACGAACTATTTATGGCGGCGGAGCAAAAAAAACGGTGAAAAAATTTAAAAATATTGGCGCCCATTTTCTCGTCCTCTTCTTCTCCCTCCCTCACCCTGCCTTGCCTTACTTGTAATTGCGGCGCTTCTGCCCCGTGCTTTCCGCCGCCAGCTGATTGGTTGTTGTAGTGTATGCGTTGGTTCATATATGTGCATTGCGGTTGTGTATTGTTATTGGTGGGTGTTAGCATTTCTTTTTGTGTGTGACCTTGACGATGCGGGAGAAGCTGGTTCATTTTGGGGTTTTAAGTGTTATCGGCGTATTGATGGTTTATTTTATTTCGTGCCGCTGCCGATGAGGCCATTTAATGCCCGTGCCAATCGAGGGTGAAGAAGCCTATTTCAAACAAGCGTAGGAGAACGTCTAACACTAATCTAATATTTTTTTTAATTTGAACATTTTTGATGCTTCAACGACCTTCTAAGCATTATGTAGCACAGTGTAAAGTGGCAAGAATTATTTTTTTAATGTGTCGAAATCTGTCTCGAGTTTTCGGGTCACGACACACACACGCACACACATACACAGCGCGGGGAAAGTGACCATTCACTCTATCATGCCGCGATCCCCCACCCCGCCCGGCGCTTTGGATGATGATGCGCTATATGATAGCTGATGATAGCGGAAGCGGAGGGGGGTTTGGTGGGGGTGCGTTCTTGCGTGCGCGCTTTCGTAGGTGCGTTCTCGCGTGCGCGCGTTCGTAGGTGCCTTAGCGCGCGCGCGTGTGAGTGCGCGCGCGCGTGTTTGTGTGTGTATGTGTGTGTGTATGTGTGTGTGTGTGTGTGTGTGTGTGTGTGTGTGTGTGTGTGTGTGTGTGTGTGTGTGTGTGTGTGTGTGTGTGTGTGTGTGTGTGTGTGTGTGTGTGTGTGTGTGTGTGTGTGTGTGTGTGTGTGTGTGTGTGTGTGTGTGTGTGTGTGTGAGAGTGTGTGAGTGTGTGTGTGTGTGTGTGTGTGTGTGTGTGTGTGTGTGTGTGTGTGTGTGTGTGTGTGTGTGTGTGTGTGAGTTTGCGCGCGCGTGTTTGTGTGTTTGTATGTGTGCGTGCGTTTGGAAACCCCACAACTATTTTATTCTGATGCGTACATTTTCCATTTTCTGGATTTGTTTATTATGGTGCGCGTATGGTGCTGCACCTGTCCGTCGACAATCTGGTGGCTTGTTGGTTTGGAGTCGGTATCATGACGCCGATTGACCGGCAATGCCTTGGAATGGGTTCGGATCGGTAGGTTCATGTTTTGGTCGAGTGCATTCCGTGCATTTGTCGCGCCACCGCGGGACACCCGGCAGCAACAAAGTCAAGACCAACTCTTCCCCGGGTGTGGACTGATATGCTAAGTTCTTCTTCTTATTATTATTATTATTATTATTATTATTATTATTATTATTATTATTATTGTTATTATTATTATTATTATTATTATTATTCTCATTACGGCCTATGCGATCATGCCGGTCTTTTCATGACTTGAGTACCACGTAGCCGGATAGTCACCCCTTGCTACGGCGGACGGTTCATACGCGGTTAGAACCCACGACGGGCATGCAGATGTGCGGAATGATGGCGGTGCCGCGGGACCGCTCCTATCCAGCGTGCAACTTGCATACTGCCACACTGTCTCCTGCCCGATGCATACGCTGCAGGTAGCGGCGGACCTAACAGTAGGTGGACTAGGCGGTCGCCGATGATCTCTATGCTGTAGTATGCCGTATGTGTACAAGTGGACAGAGTATTAACGACAAGGGCCCCCGGAAAGATGGTCGTTAGGGCTCCGTGGCTGGAGAACCATTTGCACCTCCCCTCCCACCATGGCGACAACAATTTTAGGGCCTGTGACCGATGATCGTAGGAGTCCCATGGCCACCCCCCCCCCTCATCCGCTGGAAATTTAAGTATACTGTTCAATCTTCCTACAGCTGTGTGTCAGTACTCCCTCCTCCCGGTCATCAGTTACCATTGACAAGTGCCTCAATTCGTCTTTCCGCCTTTCATCAGCACCTTCCTTTCTTTGACCGATGGATCATAACATTCCGGAAGAAAACACATTTGGCGACAGTTGTGCACACACACACGCAGGCTCACACCGATGCGCATACGGCTCAGCAGATCTGTGTAATCTAAACCATTTGAAAGCAAAAGCTTAGTGTAACAAAGTTATGCTTAATGCTTAAAATGTTCAGTTCGATGGCAGGCCCTAGGGACTGCCAGTGGACTTTCCAGTATGCCGGTTTCACAATCAGCTTGCGTTCTTGATGCTGGTGGAACGGAAAGTTGATGAAAATCAGCGCCGGGATGAACGTGTCAATGCGAATTAGGGTTCAGCGCGTTGCACAGCAAACCCTCCAGCGTTAACTAGCGATTCCTTAGTCATTTTTACATTGCAGTGTTTGAACTCATTGCGATTTTGTGGTTTGATTTGTGAAAATGCAACTTCATCGCCGCAATGTTTGTTAACGGGTTTTTAAAGCGCCACAGCAGCTCGCGAGCATTGACCACACGCGAGAAAGAGATAGCGCTATGGAGGGAAAAAGCACGGACGATGGCTGACAGCGATTGGCCGTCTGACGCACCAACACATCCAAACCTTCGACAGCGCGCTCAGGCGAGGGGTATGAGGCGGAGCCAGGGACGGGCAGCTCGACGAGCTGCTTGACAAATTTGCCGTTGGAGAGAAAAGGAAGGCATGATAAAATTCTCAGAACGCCATAACGCCTTCCGTCGCTTTGCGCAGCGGGATGTTACACATTTCTTTCCAATTCCGCTAGCGGACGCAAGTGGAAACACAACTTGAATTGAATTCATACAAAAGAGAATTATGGTTTGGTTTATTACGGTGCGCGTATGATACTGCACCTGTCCGTCCAGAATCTGGCGGCTTGTTGGCTTGGAGTCGATATCATGACGCCGAGCGACCGGCACTGCCTTGGAAATGGGTTCGGCTCGGTAGGTTCCCAACGGTCAAAAGCCGAAGATTTTATATTGACCTTTCACTTTTTCTATCTGTCTCTCGCTCTAATTTGAGCGATTTTCCACTGATGAGTGTCCCCGAGCATCCTCGTGTGGTTGTTGTTGTTGGAAGTTGAAACCGAACCCCCTTCGTGCGCTGCCAAAATCAGCGAAGAACGAAATCGAGTGGCTCAAGCGAAAAAACGAAAAAAATGATGAGCGAGTGTGCTGTGACAATAACACACACGCACGCACAAGGCGACACCCGAAATTTGGTGCGATACCGGCTTTCAGTGGAGCAAGTACACACATGCACACATTTGACCATACCAGCGCTCTGTTCTAGTGCAGGTAGTTTTCTGCAGTCCACGGTGATACTACACACAGCCACGCACTTGGCGATACACGCTGTGTGGTGCGGTGCGGTGGACGTTCAGAATTCAGTGGTGCAAATACACACATGCACACACTTGGCGACACACGCTCTGCTGTGCGGTGAGGTTTGTGTTCTGTGTCCAGTGGTGCAAATATACACACACACGTACTTGGCTACACACGCAGTACGGCGCGGTTGGCTTGGCAGAAGCGCATACACACATTCACGCAGTAGGCTTTACTTTCAGTCCAGTGAGGTTGGTGCTGTTGCGCGTTTCCGACAGCTTGAGCTGTCGGCAGAAAATTTCTCGAATGCACCTTCCTGTTCGAGCAATACGGTACCGATTTTTACTTCGTCGACTCGAATCTGCCGATGAGTTATTCGAAACAGAACGTCGCTAGCAAAACGAAAATACGAAAATGAACATAATGAACGTGCGAGTGAATCTTCTCGAATGCCGTACGCAATATAATAGGCCTGATAGAGTTGTATTCTACCCCGTCGCTGCACTCGCCATTGGCGCAACATGCGTAAGTGACGTTTATGCTGCACGCATTGTCGATAGCGCTGCGGCTGAGCTCGGGGATTGGTTGTGGCGACCGGCTCTCTGGGAGCTATCCCGGCAAACTAATCAGTAACATTTAACGTCAACTTGCACGACTTAACAACATGCTCGTCTTCGGTTGAATCCCCGTACGGACCGTCTCTCGTAGCAAGGGCTGACTATCCGGCTGCCGGCGTAAGAAGGTATAACCGCGCAGAGTGTTACGCAAAGAAGAAGAAAAACAGGAGATTAACGCCCAAGAGTGGTTGAGGCAGGTAGAAAAGGAATGGTGGTTGTGTCAAATAAGAAAAAGATCAATAAATTTTCTACGATCCTTCGCTCATAAGATTGATGTGGACCATACTTTCAATTTCATTCTTGACAGAAATTTCTTTCCAAAGTGTGGCTGGAAGGAAGAACATCGACCTACAAAAAATGCATGTTGCTCCCTTCCGGTATGTCCTTCCCATTCCTGTATGCTACCTTCAGCTCGATTTGCTAACGTTCCCTATTGTTTAGAACCCATCGTCGCTCCGGAACAGTGCGTGCTGCTGCACACAACCCACGTCTTCATCTTTTCATCCTACTCCTTCGGCTATCTCCTTTCCCGCTCCGCCTTCCGCTCTGTAAACTAAATGTAAACTATATGTAAAATGTAAACTGTATTTACCGTGCTTAAGGTGCGGGCAGGGGCGGTTCAAGCAGTATGGAAACTAAGCGGCCGCGTGGAGCCCCGAGGAAGGGAACCCATCCCCCACTCGGAAGTAAAAGTGCTTCGCAATCCTTCTCTGGTTTAGAATTCCTCATACACCTTTTCGCACGACGCATCCGAACGGTCAACTTTTGTGTGTCCGCTTAGGGTTTCCACTCGTGCTAATACGCCACTGAATGCGGGTCGACCTACCGGGTCGGAACCATCCGGATCATTTGGGAGGGGCGATTCCTTTCCAAATCGCTGCTCCCACGAATCGGAATGGTACCTGCCGAACTACCTGACGCCCCGCTGACCACATATCAGCGCTCCTTGGAACCACGTAATCGATTACAGTCCGTGGCCGATAAAACCCCACAGCTCCCTGCCATCTGCATACCAAGCCAATTTCCTCCCGTAAAAATTTTCTTTTTCTTTTATATTCCGAGCAATGCAGTGGCTCCTTAACCGTAAGGCTCCTTAACCGTACTAAAATCACGCTATAGAATAGTCGGTTCATGCTATCCGGGAAATGGTCCAGATGGGAGTCGATCTCGTATGGCCTCGTAGGAACCGGTCTCATTGTGATGATCGACTGCGTCAAATAAGTCGATACGCATGTTGAATAGAGCAGCAACGAGACGATTAAAAGCATTCTGCCATTTGGTTAAAAGGGTATACAATATGCGGCATTTAATTGTTGCTCAACCGCATAAAAACTTTATCACCATGTTTCCCAAATCTACACGCATCATGATACTGTGTTTGTGGTTGTGCTGGTCGCAAAACGCTTTATGTGCAGTGTGGCACATAAACGTTCACGAATTGGTGCAGAATTTAGTGTGCCAGAGCCATTGCTTCTAACAATTTATCTTTAACTAACCAACGGATCATGAGGATAATGACCGTTCGCAGCCAATGCCACACACGGGAAAAACAAGGAGAAACAAAACTCCCTCACGTGCGAGAAAGAGCAGCAACAACCAAACCGTAGAGCCGATGGGATTGTGAGAATGCGACGGGAGATCATCGACTGTGAGCGAGAGTGAAATAGAAGTCAGAACCATAAACTTCCCATCCATAATTTACGACCATAATTTGGGTGTGTGTCTTCACTCCATACAAATCGTCAAAACCGCCTTTTGCGGATAGGGTAAACAGTTCTCGGAAGGATCGTGGCGAATTAACGTCCGTGAAGCTGGATAGTAGTAACAAGATTTGTTTATAGAGATTTTGAGTCTTGCGACTACATTCATCTATTTGCAGGTAGGTTATTGGTGTGGAGTTGGGTTGATTTGATAATATTTTGTTGTATAGGTCTGTGTCTTTCAGAAATTTGAGGAGGTTCTTTTGATGGAGTTTGTTATAAGATAGAGCATCATCAATGTTGTTTGAGATGTTGTATTCTATGCGTTTATGTTCGTAACCACGTCATTCAACCAAGAGGTGTTTGACGGTAATGGAGTGTGTGACCTATCCGCAGTCTAGACAAAACTTTTTGGTCTTTTCTAGAGTCTGTATCTGGCCAACCGTTTGTGGATGTTTTGATTTGGCGTAGAGTCCGATTTGATGTTGTGTGCCATATTCTTTGCCATGACGAATGTTGTTTTTGCTGAGTCTGATTAGGTCTTTTTTAGATAATCCATCATCTTGATTAGTCGATTCGACTCTTCTCTTGTAAGCAAGATGGTCTGCTTTTTCGTTTCCAGGTAAGCCCATATGGCTAGGTACCCAACAGAAAGCTACTTTAGATGTTTCTTCTATGCGCTGTATGTGTGGGTCGTGTGATGCTCCTGCTTCTAATGATCGAAGTACGCTGGCGCTATCTGTGAAAATCACATTGGGTTTTTCAGTGCTGAGATCTTCTATGGCTATGAGTATTGCTATGGCTTCTGCAGAGAAAATGCTGGTATGGTTAGGTAATTTTATGGCACAATTACTGGTGGTTGATGTTATACCACAACCGGCATCGTCATTTTTCACTGATCCGTCTGTATAGATATGGTGATAAATTGAATATTTTGTGTTGACCAACGCATTGAAATGTTGTTTAACTATTGTTCTGTTGGGTTCTTGCTTGTGTAGATTTTCCATATTCCAATCAATTATTGGTTGTGGTTGGTACCATGGTCGAGACCCGTGACGAGGTTGTTTAATGACATTTGGAAGATGATAGATTGTAAGATTTAAAAATTCTTCATGTGCTCTGTTAATGAAACTGAACATTGGCATATTTTTCTCCTGTAGTCTTGCAGCGATAGCTGTTATGTTTAGTGTTGCTAGGTGATCGAATGGAAGCTGTCCGCTTTCGCATATGATCGATTCAATCGGGCTTGATTTAAAAGCTCCGGTGGCATATCTCAGAGCTGTATGGTATATTGGACCTAAAGCTTTGATAAAACGTGATTTTTGTAAGGATGCTAGTTCAATGCCATAGAATATTTTTGGAAGAAGCCAGGATTTGATGATTTTAAGCATGGTGGAGCGGGAGGGGTGGGAAGAGCTACAGGAAATCATGCGGAGTAAGTTAAGTTTATTTTTACATTCTTTTATGACGTTTGAGCAGTGTTTTGTAAAAGTTAGACGGTTATCAATTGTTATACCCAAAATTCTGGCTGATTTAACGAATGGAATCTTTGTTTTGTTTATCTTTATCGGGGTTTTTTGGAATTTTTGTCCAATTGCTGTTTGATGGACGTGAAATGTGTAGTACGTGGCACTTGTTTAGATTTAGATCATGTCCGGAACGTTTTGTTCACTGATTGATCCTTCTGATGCTCTCTGTAATATATTTTTTTTTTGCTGTTCTGCAGCAGCTTGAGGAAGTGGCAAGGATTATGTCGTCAGCGTATATGAATATTTGGGTGTGTTTGGGGATACAGTGGAGTAAGGATTCTATGCTAACCAGAAAAAGCGTTGGTGAGAGGATGGCACCTTGCGGTACACCATTTTCCATCGACTTGAAATTTGAGACTGTACTACCAACCCTAGTTTGGAAGAACCTATCATTGAGGAAGTCCTGGATGAACGCTGTGAGGCGCCCTCCAAACCCCCATTTTTTGAGCTGTTGAAGAATAGACCTTTCAGTACCTAAAGCGTGCTGGTCTACACTCAAGAGTTTTCTTGATTCCAATTCATGTATTAAACGCCTGTTTATCATTCGCTCAAGGACTTTACTGATGCAGTTAAATAATGAGATAGGTCGATAGCTGTTTTGGTCGGTTGGATCCTTTCCTGGTTTCAGTATAGGAATGGTGATGCTCAATTTCCAGTCTTCGGGTATTGTACCTTCATCCCATTTTCTGTTGTACAAGTGGAGAAGTGTTTTTTTATATGTGTATGGGAGGTTTTGCAAAAAAGGGTATGGTATATTGTCCGGGCCAGCAGATTTTCCTGTGCATCTCTTTAGACTCTATTCCAGTTCAGGCATTGAGAAGTCTTGATTGTATTGGAGATGATTAAGGTTTGGGAAAGCTATCGGTTTGGCTTTGGAGAGCTTGCTTTGGAGAGAGCTTTGGAGAGAAAAGTTGGGGAATTAGAATTAGATGATGCAGAGCTTTCATAACAGTGATTTGCTAAAGATTGCGCAACATCCTTAGGATTAGTAACGAAAGAGGAATTTTGTTGCAGTATAATGGAGCAGGTTGAAATCTTTAGCTTGCCACATAGAGCCTAGATGTTACTCCACATTTTCCGGCTGTCTGTATGAAAGTTAATTTCGTCCAAAAAGGTATCCCAGCTGTCCTTTTTGGCCTTCCGTATCCCTTCTTTAGCTAATCTGTTTGCTTCGCAGTATTCTTCCGCTAGAATTGGAGTACTTAAGTTGTCTTTGATTTTGCTGCTTTTATGTAGAGCATGAAGTAGTTTCCTCCTTTTCTTTATTAAAGAAGCTACAGTTTTGTTCCACCATGGAGCATTTCGTTTGCTTGGCTTTCCTTTTGTTTGAGGGATACTATGGTGGGCAGCTGTTAGGATAAACTGCTGTAGTTGTTCTGTATTTGGTGTGTAACCTTCAGGGATTAGTTGGGTAAGCTTTATCTGGGATAGATCCCAGTCAGCTTCCCCTAATTTCCATCTAGTTTTTGTTGGTGGATTATGCACATGCATATCAGAATAAATTAGGAGTGGAAAATGATCGCTTCCGTGGCCATCCGGAACTATTTCCATGTTAAAATTAGAGAGCATAGACCAGGGCATAACACAGTGGTCCAAAGTGTTTCCAGTTCCTCTGTTAGGGCATATTCTTGTTATTTTTGAGTTTGGTATAGGAGTGATATTGTGATGGTAGAAAACTTCCTGTAAAATATTGCCTCTGTTTGAGTTGGATTTATTGCCCCATGAATGGTGGCTTGCGTTGAGATCTCCTAGTAGTATTACTGGAGAAGAGAGTTGTGAGAGTAGTCCTGTTATATCTTCTAAAATGTTTGCGTCATTTATGTTTTTGAATGGAATGTACAGGGAAACTATAGAGCATTCTATGGGAGCATTCATTTTAATGCCTACTGCTGGAAATTGTGAGCTGATTTGTAAATATTCTGATGGATTTTTTTTTTTTTTGATGCCAATGAGTGAGCTATTTAGATTGTCATTAGTAGTTGTAATAGGGTATCATGTGTAGTTTTTAAACGGACAAGTGTAGGGAGGAATTTTTTTTTTGTTTCTTGGAGAGCAATAATTAACGGGTTGTTTTTGTTTATTAATATAGCAAGCTCGTTTAGATTTGTGATAAGATCTCTTATATTCCATGAGAGAGCGAAACATGTTTGGTGATTGTTAGAATTTCTATGATATGCGAAGAGGAAGAGAGGGGAGAATTTTTTTTGTTGGCTTTTATAAAAAGGTCGTAGAGATATAAAAACGGCGGTAATGTTCTTTTTCATGGCAAAGCTTGAGATGAATCCATATTGCATTCCGGCAGCAAGTGTGATGGCGGTTTAGGTGGGACGGCATGCGTGGGAGTGGTAGTGTGGAGATTTGGTGGTGGAGTTGTAGATTGGAGATGTATTTTGGGGGGAAGTGCTTTTTCTTCTTCTGAGTTCTTGTTTTTGTTGTTGCGTTGTCGTTTGCGTTTAGATGATGAAGCTGATTCAGTTTCTTTTTCTGTTGTAGTGGTGTCAGTGTCATTGGTTTCTTCTTGATTTTGAGTTTGTGGCTGTTTATTGTCGGCTTTGTTTAATTTTTTTGAAATTTCCTTCATTTGTGATCTCATACTGTTTAGTTCGTTGGTAAGTTCAGCGATGGTGCGAGACAGGTTTTTGAGGATTATGTCTTTTTGGTCGCTATTGTTGTTCGCGCAAGCTTGTGCAAAATTTAGTCTATTTTGGACTGAGCTTGTTGTTTGACAAGCCATACGTGCCTCTTTGTGGGTGAGATTGTTGTCTACTCGATACTTGATTATTTCTTCTTCTTTCATGTAGACTGGGCAGCTCTTATCGTATGCATTGTGTGTTCCGCTGCAGTTTGGGCATTTCACTTGTTTATTACATTCACCGTGTTCAGGTTCGCCACAATTTTTGCATAATTGGTTTGTGTTGCACCGGGTTTTTGTGTGCCCGTAGCGATAGCACTTGTGGCTCATCATTGGGCGTGGGTAATAAACTCTTGTTCTTACCTGAAAGGCACCCAGACGAATAAATTCCGGGATTTTTGGAGCTTCGATTGTCAGAAGAAAAGAGTTTGTTGGTGTTATCATTTGGTTTGTTTTTCGTATAAAGCGCCGAACCTCCACAACATTCTGTTCTTTTAGTTCTTCCATGATATCGCTATCTGGCATTCCGGATAATTCCGGAGCATAGATTACGCATCGAACTGAATTCATCGTTGCGTGCGGTACAATTGAGACTTTGGTGCCATCAATAAGCTGTATCATTTTTTGTATTTTTTCAAACTGTTTAGCGGAGCGGGTCTTTATCAGTACTTTAGAGCCGTTTTCTATTTTGATTGCCGGTAGGAAATTTCCAATCATGTTTTCGATACTTTTCCCAATTAGAAAAGGGTTGTTTAGGAAGGTTTTAGCTTCTACTAGACTCATGACCAAATATTTCAGTATGCCCAAATTACCGGTACGGTCCATCCATATCGGCATTAAATGGTTTCTATTTTCCATGGGAAAAAAAACCCATGGAGGGGCGGGGGGCCCCATCATTCTGCACTACGAAACCTGCTGTTCGTTTTTTCCAGAAATGGGACGAAGACATAAAAAAACGCACCACCTGCAAACTACAGTCAACCTAGCAAAACACGTTCACACACGTTTGTATCAGTCGCCGTGCTGTAACTGATTCTTGGAAAGTCTCTGCACACACTTTCTCACACACACACGGTATTACGGCTGTTGGCGTTTTTTTTTTGTTTTTTTTTTTTTAAGTGGCGAGCGTAGCACGGACAAGTCTGAACTGGACCACGATCAACACACGACTGTGAAACTGGATAATCCGTGGTGATCGTGGTACCGTCGTTCGAAAGCCGTTGACCCCATTCGTATGCTAAAGCCGCTAGAGAACAGTGCATTTTTTAACGCTTGTGAATTAAAAAATAAACAGTGAAACAGTGAATTAAAAAATAAACAGTGTTAAAAAAAAACTAGTTAACGCGTGTTTTATGCGAATCATTTCGATAGAGTCGACTGCTACTTGAAGTAACATTAAAAAAACAATTTCTCGCTAATTGGATTATTCGCTTATTTCGTTACCGAATAAACCAGCATGCTAAATGACGAAATGGTGTGTTGACACGTTTTGGCACGCGGAATTATGTAAACAAACACCTGTCAGCGAGTTGAAGCGAACGGATAAACCGAAGCAATTCCACCACCAAACGCAGATTGGCGCTAGCGTACGATCAGGAGATTAGGCTCTGATAAAAGCTAGATGACTAGCGCTTCATGCTAAGGTCGCAAACCTTAGCGAAAGGGTCAATGAAGGTCGAGTTTGGCACAATTAGCAGCAAGTGAGTTAGAAAGCAAACACGAGAGAGACCGGACAAATTTTTAAGCGTGCGCATTAAGTTCGAATCGCCGTTGTTGAAAATTAACGGAAATAAATTTATTTGTTACTAAAGTAACAGGTGGGTGAGATGAAAAGTACCTGCGCGTGCGGTACATGCGGTAAAAAGGCGATGGCAGACTTGGTAAAGTGTAGTGACTGCGGCCAAGCGTTTCACTTTGATTGTGTCGAGGAAGACGAAACGGTTCTAGACCGGGAGTGGTACTGTGAACCTTGCTGCAACAAGGATTTTCCGCCGGCTGAGGAACCGCGAGATGTTGAACTAGAGCAACGCGAGGTAGATCCTCCGCACGCCAACCCTTCCACCAGCCGTATTCGGCAACCTACTGTGGAAAGACGAGAGGTGTATCCTCCGTTAGTTGAACAACAACGTACCACAGAGAAAAAAGACCGTGCAGCTTGCCTTCAATTTACTACTCCATCGACTATTTTTGTGCTCTCTCCTCTTCTATAACTTCTAGTTTTTCTGTTTCCTTTCATAACGATACCCATGGCAGTAATCACCACCCGCTTTTTGTCCATAGCCATCAACTAACCCACAGCGCTCAAAACGTCCCAGGTGATAATATGAGTAGGCTGACTGGGAAAAGTACAAAATAGAAATGACATACACACTACCCTTAGATGATCCTCCCTCCCTTACACGCTTTACAGAGACAATAACAAATGCAGCCTTAACTAGTATCCCTCTTACAAAGGTTACAGTTGGATGAAAGTTCGTCCCCTGGTGGAATAAAACAGTTGCCCTTGCCAATAAGACTCAACGAAAAGCACTCAAGAGTCTACAATGCTCAAAAAAAGAAACACTATTTTTACACCGCTCATGGCCGACCAACACCAAGAAGCCAACCGGGAATCAAGAGAAGCCGTCAAATTTGCAAAAAATTTATCTTGGGGCACATTTGTTTTTAAATTTAAGCCTAAGACAACCACCAATGTAATATTCCAGCAAATTGCAATTTTATTCGGTAAAACCCACAAATCAACTCCAATCTTTCTAAAACAGAAAACACCATTATTACACTAACAGAAATACTTGAGGCTTTAGCTAGATACTTTTATGATACATCTGCAACACATAATTTTCCATCTCATTTTCTAACCCATTAATTCATTTCTGAGTCCAGACCCCTTCCAATCATTGACACCTCCGACCAAAATTACAATAGTTTTTTTTCTCTTAATGAGCTTGATTCGGCTCTTAATAAATGCCGTGGCAAGTCTTAAGGCCCAGATAACAATGGTTATCCAATGCTTCAAAATCTTCTTCACCGGTCCAAAGCAGCCCTCCTTCAGATTTACAATAATATTTGGTCTTCCGGGAACATACCGGATGACTGGAAAACCTGTTTAACAATTCTCATTCTAAACCCCAATAAATCACCACATGCAATAGATAGCTACCGCCCCATTTCTCTCCTGAATTGCATTGGCAAAATCATGGAGAGAATGGTAAATAGAAGACTGATGCAAGAATTAGAAGACCGGAACCTACTTAGTACCAATCAACACGCCTTTAGAGGTGCGAAAGGTACTGAGACATATTTTGCCGAATTTAAAGAACTTTTAGAAACTCACTACCCCAAAGGCTACCACATTGACTGTGCAATATTATATTTATGAAAAGCTTTTGACAGAACTTGGTGACATACAATTCTTGAACAGCTCAATATGTGGGGTTTTGGAGGACGCATTACATTTTATTGCTGCTGATGAAGGTCTACACAGAGTCAAAACCCACGTAATGTTTACCGACAGTGCAAGTGTTCTTCAAGCACTTGAATCTGGAACCACCCGCAACTCGAACATCCAACAACTCTGCAATATACCAAATTCACTCCAAGTCACATTCTTCTGGATTCCTAGTCACACTGGTATTCAGGGAAACGAAATAGAAGTATGACTAGCCAACTCAAATTCTCTATAAAAAAAGATAAAAAAAGATGACAAGTTGATTTTTTTATCCAACAAGGAGTCATCCACAAACACCAAGTCCAATGTAGAGCCGAATGAGTTTGTCTTAGTGTTAACCTGTGTAAGGCATGAAAAGGTAATTTCGTCTAGTAGTGGTGCGAACGTGGAAAAAATACGTGATCGTTGATCATCCAGCACAGGGGCAGTGTTTTCTTGTATGGACCAGTTCAAGGTTGACTGATTAAAATCCCCCATTAGTATGACGCTATCGTCTTCGAATTTATGTTTTTAGCGAGTCTTTGACGCATACCCATAACAACTCGATTGTTGGTGTATTAGTGAAATACATTGAAGATTGGATATCACACATTTCATAGGCTTCTAGATTAAAAATTAGAAAACCGTCTGGGTTTTGTACTGCCCAACCTAGTGGTACAACCCTGTCCACTCATGAGCGACTAATGATTCTCGACGAACGAGTTCGCCGGTAGGGCTGATTATTGTGGTAGTGTATGAATCGAGATCATGGTATCGTTTAGATGAGCCGGGGAGCAATCGCGCGATTGGGCTGTCTGTACGTACAGTGTTATTGTTAGTGCAGTGGATATTGGTGTTGGGCTGTTTATAGATAATATCAGATGAAAACTTTGTTGTGTTGCAGAGTTTTTTCTCTCAATGAATTTATTCTATGGTTGATTCGCGTGCCAGTACGGTTGAATCGCGTTCCACTACGGTCAAATCGTGTGCTGGTATCATTTCCTGAAACGTAGAGCATATTAAACTGTTTGTTCACGTTTGAAAGCTAATTCCGTCGTCGCTGATGGCAATTCGTTTGTAAAATACTAATGAAAGGTAATTATTCACAATTGGTATGCACTATTTCACAATTATTGGTAAAAACCACGAATATACATCTGTTCTCACTTTCCTCTGAATCTTTTTCTGGTTGCTATGGATCACGGTCCATGAGAATGGATCGCAATCAACTACGTCTGAATCGTTTTCCGGTTCAGGTTCATTTCCGGTCGTTCCGGTTGCTATGGATCACGGTCCATGAGAATGGATCGCAATCAACTACGTCTGAATCGTTTTCAGCTACGTCTGAATCGCTCTCAGCGATACCTTTGGTTTTTACGGTAGCTCGCGCAAATTTCATTGCGTATTCGTTTATTCCGTTTATTCCGTTTATTTACGGATTTTACGTGTCATCAGCGAATAATTACATTTTACTTGAATTTTACAAACGAATTGCCATCGGCAAAGAAGGAAGCAGCTTTCAAACGTAAACGAACAGTATACTATGCTTTACCTTTCAGAAAACCGATGGTAGCGGCACACGATTCGATCGTAGTGGCATGCGATTCGAAGCAAGCGGTTTGTGAATCGAACGTAGTTGGAAACAGGTGTAATCTCAACTAAAGAAAGCTTGAAGAAGGTTTAAAATATCAGCCGTACCCGCGAACTCGTTCGTTGCTGGGAACGTTCGTCGCGACGCTCATTTCACTCATTATTAAATGAGGCTGGCTATGAAGCCCTCTAGATAAAAAATTTGAAATCGTATTTAAAATCGTATAGATTTAGTACTAACCAACTTAGTGGTACAACCCTGTTCACTCATGAGCGTCGAACGATCTCTATGTGTATATATATATATCTATGTGTATATATATATATCTATGTGTGTATATATATATATATATATATATATATATATATATATATATATATATATATATATATATATATATATATATATATATATATATATATATATATATATATATATATATATATATATATATATATATATATATATATATATATATATATATATATATATATATATATATATATATATATATATATATATATATATATATATATATATCTATATATATATATGCTGCGTTATATAGTTATGTGGCATTGGACACCATCACGTGGCACGATACAATGCTTTACCATGTAGCAGCGCGGCACATTCCATCTCTTCTAGTTCCCACGGGCGCGCATCATCGGACACCAGCCGGGCCGACAACGCAGACAGCACGGTCGCGCGACATCGGACACCAGCCGGACGCAGACAAACATACACCGCCAACCGAGGTAGAATTAATGTGAGAGTTTAGTTTTAGTTTAGAACTCATTGGAGTAACATTTAATCTTTTTGAATAAAAAGCCGAATAATAAATGTACACCGCATAATTGGCGCAGCCGGGTAGGCACTAAAGAAAAGTGACGTCATAGTGAGAAACAGTGGAAAGTACTGAACTAATAACACAGTACATCAGTGATCCCGCAAAGTGCATCGTGATCTACGAGCATCGAGCATCCACAAGCACCAAGGACGGCAACGTCGCTGAGGAGTTGAGGATCCCCCCGCTAAGACGCACACGGAGCACCGTCATTGTTTTCTTGGCCTTCGCCCAAACACGACTTCAACATAAACCGTGTGAGTATTTAGTGTTGAGTTTCTGTGCGTGAAATCGTGTTCAGTAAAACTACCTAAATAATAACACAAGAAATCGTGGGTGAAAGAATTTAAAATTAATGTGAGTGCGCACTATCAGATAGACGCATCACACTAGTTTTATAAAATTCTTTTCATTCACGTACCTAGAGCCACTACCAGATAGAGCTTTAGGATTGGCTTTCTTTATGCCAAAAATCAAGAACAACGCTTTCAAAAAGGCCCAACAGCTGATTCAGGAAAGGATTTTTACATCTGAAACAAGTTCCGAATCAGAAGAAAGTACGGTATCTGAGGAATATTCGCACATACCAATTGCAAATTTGCAGTTATCACTTGAGCACCTAAACATGGAACCTCAAGCTCAAACTATTCAAGAGAGAGGTAATGATCAGATGGCTCGTATGATACAAGCCATCGAAAACATAAGTGCAAGATTAACGCAGCAGGAGTTGCAATGGCAAAGTACAAATGGAAACCAGGGAATAGCACACCAACGAAGTGATCCTATTCCTCGTGAAGTGACAATATCAGGTGATCCGTTCCGTATCCCTGATCCCATAAAAATGTTGCCCACATTTAATGGCAATAAAAAGCAACTCGCAAGTTGGATAGAAACAGCAGAAAAAACTCTTCGTTTATTCGAAAACCTCGTGTCACCACAAATATTTGAAATTTATGTGACAGCTGTTATAAACAAAATAGAGGGGCATGCTAAAGATGTAATTTGTACAAACGGCAACCCAAAAACGTTCAGTGAAGTGAAAGAAATTTTGATAACATCTCTAGGAGATAAACAAGATCTTTCCACGTATAACTGCCAACTCTGGCATAACAAAATGGATGGTAACGCAAACACGCATTATCAGAAAACTAAGGAACTGGTTCACAATATAAAATCGTTGGCAAAACAAAATCCTAAGTACAATCTTCATTGGGATGCCATAAACGACTTTATAGACGAATATAGTCTAGCTGCATACGTCAGTGGGCTGCAGAAACCCTATTTTGGGTATGTACAAGCTGCTGAACCCAAATCAATCGAAAATGCGTATGCATTTATTTGTAAATTTACATCAAATGAATCTAACAGAAACCTTACCCATATTCAATTAACACAATCAAAACAATACTTAGGCAACTCACATACCGCAGGGCAAGGAAATAATAAAAAACAAACAGAAAGGAAATTTAACAATACAAAAATCACATAGCCTCAGCAACAGGATTACAAACCTCGTAAACCAGTTGACACGAATCTGCCACCCGAACCGATGGAAATAGGTTCTACCAAAAGTCGACTTACTTTAAATAAGAAACAGCTGTTTAATGCTGAAATAACAAAACCCTCCGATAACGAAGAATCTGAGTCTGAGGATGAATTAGACATAAATTTTTGCTTAATTCATCCAGAAAACAAAAACACGTAAATTACTTGCCTTACATTATATCAAATACTCAAACTTATCCCACAAACATTTTGATCGATACTGGAGCAAATAAAAATATAATACGACCGGGCATTCTCCCACAAACAAGAAAGGTAAAGGAAACCAAAATAAAAAACACCGCTGGATGTAAGCACGTTACGGAGAAAGGACGTATTAATTTACTCGGTGATAATTTTCCAAATCGAACCTATTATGAGTTAAAATTTCATAATTTTTTCGACGCACTCATTGGTTCAGAACTAATGGCTAAAAACCAAGCAATAATAAATTTTAAAGAAGAAACATTTGAAATCGGAAACATGAAACTCAAATATGAAAAATATTTTCCCGATAAACAATTATATTCGCACAACTTAGAAATGGAAACATCCGTTAATGGCGATTGGTTCGTACCAACGTTTCAAAAACTTTGTAAAGGAGTTGTTATTGAGCCAGGTTTATATAGAGCTAATAACAATAAAACGACAACAAAAATTTTAAGCACAGAAAAAACAATACCTGATGTCAAAGGAAAATTAAACATAATAGTAAATAATTTTGAAACAATTTCCCCAATCCCATTACATCCAGAGCGTAGCGTTACAAATGAAGTGCTTAGTGATATAATCCGCACAGATCATTTGTCAATACTAGAGAGGGATGAACTATTCAAAACAATACTTGCAAATAAAACAGTTTTACTTAGGGCTGGAGAGAAACTTACATCTACATCTTTAATAAAACATAAAACCTTAACAACAGACGAAAACCCTGTTTACACAAAATCATATAGGTATCCACACGTTTTTAAAAAAGATGTGGAAGAGCAAATCAAGGAACTGTGCGACAACGGAATCATACAACATTCAATTAGCCCTTACTCATCGCCAGTTTGGGTTGTTCCAAAAAAGATAGACGCATCAGGAAAACGCGCGTTGTTATTAACTATCGTAAGATCAATGACAAAACCATTAACGATAAATTTCCCATCCCACAAATAGAAGAAATATTAGATTATCTTGGCAAATCAGCATATTTTACCACCTTAGATTTAAAATCAGGTTTTCATCAAATCGAAATGGACCCCGACGATCAAAAAAAGACAGCGTTTTCAACAGCTTTAGGGCATTTTGAATTTACGAGAATGCCGTTTGGCCTGAAAAATGCCCCAGCGACATTCCAGCGTGCGATGAATAATGTTTTATCAAACTATATTGGATCAATCTGCTATGTGTATCTTGATGATATAATCATAATTGGTAAAAATCTTCAAGATCACCTCAACAATGTTTCAAAAATCCTTAAGAGGTTAAGTGATTTCAATCTTAAAATACAATTAGACAAATGTGAATTTCTTCGCAGAGAAATGGAATTTCTTGGACACATTATTGCCCCTGACGGAATCAAACCTGACCCAGAAAAAATAAGAAAAATTCAAGAATGGAAACTTCCATCCAATCAAAAAGAAATAAAACAATTCTTAGGACTCGTAGGGTATTATAGACGTTTTATTAAGATTACTCAAAATTAACAAAACCCCTCACCAAATTGTTACAGAAGGATGAAAAAGTAAACCTTAATGATCAAGAATATCAGGAAGCCTTTAAACATTTAAAAAATATAATAGTTTCAGATCAAATCTTATCTTATCCTGACTTTGAACTTCCTTTTATATTAACAACTGACGCCAGCAATTATGCCCTAGGCGCCGTTTTATCACAAGTAATCGATAAAACAGAAAAACCCATAGCTTTCGCAAGCCGTACTCTAAACAAAACAGAGTCAAATTACTCCACAACAGAAAAAGAGGCACTAGCCATCATATGGGCAGTAACCAAGTTTAAGCCGTACCTGTATGGTAACAAATTCACTTTGGTTACCGATCATAAACCCCTTATTTACATTAAAAACTCAAATAAGAACGCTAAATTGATACGTTGGCGATTAGACTTAGAAAATTACGACTACGACGTAATCTATAAGACAGGAAAGACAAATGTTGTGGCAGACGCACTTAGTAGAAAAGTCGAAGTTAACAACAATCAACTAGAAAATGTTGTTTCTGTTGATCAAGTATCTGTGGAAAATAATATCAGTTCATCTTCTTCCGAAACAGCACATTCAGCAAACACATCCGATGACTATTATATGCATTTTACAGAAAGAGCTATTAATAGTTACAGAAATCAAATCATTTTTAAAGTAACGGACTCCGACTCCGTTATCACGAAACAAATTTTTCCAAACTATAAGCGAACAACTATTTGCTCCACTTCGTTTGATAATAGAAAAATTACAACATTTTTGAAAGATCATTCGAATGGAAAGCAAAATGCTGTGTTAGCTCCAGAATGCTTACTTAATTTAATTCAAGAAGTTTACAGAGAATGCTTCTGCAACACAAACTGCCATTTCATTATTACACAAAATATGGTTGAAGACGTAACTTCCGAAACAATGCAAGACATTATCATAAGAAAAGAACATGATAGAGCCCATAGAGGCATAACCGAAGTCGAAAGTCAGATTAAACGATCTTACTTTTTCCCAAACATGATCAAACGAATCAGGCAATTAATTAATTCATGTACAATTTGTACTCAACACAAATACGAACGAAAACCATATAATATAAAAAATTTCACCAAGGCCAATAGAAAATGGTCCCTTTTACAGAGTCCATATGGATATTTTCGGCATGGATAGACACTACTACCTTTCTTTAATTTGTGCATTTTCGAAGCACCTTCAACTTATAGAAATTAAATCTAGAAACATGACAGATATACGGAATGCCCTTTCACAGTTTTCAAGAAAAATCATTTGCGACCATGAAGCAGCTTTTACTAGCATTCAGTTCCAAGACTTTTTAGCTAATTTCGGAACCGTAACAGAATTCGCTTCCTCATCAGAGTCAAATGGCCAAATAGAAAAAACTCATAGTACTATCATTGAAATTTATAATACTAACAAACACAAATTCATCAATAACTCATCTCCTGAAATAGTGCAAATAGCGAACTCAATGTACAACGATACTGTTCATTCAGTCACCACTTATACCCCTAATGAAATTATTTTTAATCCAGGGTATACGATAAACCCACCAGAAATAGCCGATAACGCCGACAAAATTTTCAAAAATGTAAAAAGAACCTTCAGCTAGCTGCAAATAGAATGAAGAAAAATAACGACAAAAAGAAATTGCACCTGCTGTAAATGAAGGACATGATGTTTATATAAAGAAAAACACTAGAAAAAAGCTAGATCCACGCTTTTCAAAATCAAAATGTTTGGTTAATAATGAAAAAACCATTCAAATTGGACCAAGAAATGTCAAACGCAATAAAAATAAAATAAAACGCATAAGAACATAATTGTACATGAAACTAATATTTTTTATATATTTACAGGATTTGACGTCTCAAAAAAAGAAAAAAAAGAAAAAAAAAGAACAGACGACTGGCTGAGCACAATTTTTTATTTTTTTCATTCTCTTTTTAGCAAAAAAAAAACTAAAGAAGAAAAAAAAGGATCGCAGTGGTACGACTCATTGTCACTCATTTAAATTTAAAGCATTTAAATTAGGAAAAGAAACTTGATAAAAAAAAGGTTAGGAAATCGAAGGAATCACAGGAAATAGCAAATTAAATCATTAATTGAAAAATGAATAATTTTGAATTTAAATTTTTTTCTGCTGCACGACAAGACGTCGTCAGAATAGTTATGTTGAGGGTCATTCTAATGATAGCTCATATTAAAGCCCAAGAATTAAAAATAACTAGTTTGATTGATCAACCAATTTTAATTCTAGAGAAACATAATTGCAAAATTCAAATCGGTAATATCAATATAATACATGAGGTAAACATAACAGAAATTGAAAATACAATGCACCAATTAACTCAAGTAGCTTTTCGCCCAACCAATAGTCCTCTATCAATAATTGCGAAGCCTAAGGTTAGAAACTTATACTCTAATTTTAATCTCATAAGACCAAGGAAACGTTTGATAAGAAGCGTAGAAGCTATAGGCTCGGTTTGGAAATGGATTGGAGGAAGCCCGGATGCACATGACCTGCAAATCATCAACAGTACAATGAACGATTTGATAGAGAGTAATAATCAGCAATTCCTAGTAAATGAAAATCTTGGAATGAAAATTAAAAACCTCACCAACGAAATGAAGCAGATGATTGAAAATAGAAACGACATTCTTCTTAATGAATTAGACATGCTGACGGCAATTATCAATATAGATACAATTAACAAGATATTAGAAGATATACAAGAAGCGATATCGTTATCCAAAATGTCTATTACAAGCAGCAAACTTCTATCACCACGCGAAATTGCTATTATACAACAGCTATTAGAAGACCAAGGAGTTAAAAGCGATATTCCTGACGAGATCATTTCTTATGTCACACCTAAAATAGCAGTCAACAACAACAAACTGCTCTACATACTTAAAGTGCCAGAGTTGCAAAAGGAGGAGTCAAAAGTAATAGAACTACTAGCACTGAATCACAATAACTCGTTAATCAAAAGACTATCCAAGGCAACTCGTGAAACAGAAAAAGAAACTATATACAACAAAGAATCCAGAGAAATACGTACAAAAGTATTCTGATATCATGGATTTTTTGATAACTGCATCGCTCCATTAGTAATGGGGAAAGAGAGCCATTGTGTAGTAGTTCCGGAAAACGAAACAACAGCTAAAATGATAGGTGATAATCAACTTCTTATTGAAAACGCAAAAGATCATTTGGTAACATCCGATTGTGGACCGAACGATCGACATTTGAATGGAAACTTCTTATTAACTTTTTCTAATTGCACCATACAATTCAGAAACAAAAGCTTCACATCAGAAGAAATCCATGTCAAGAGTCCAGCTGTATATGGGACAGTATTCAACATCGCAATTCATCGAAAAGTTGTCGAAACTCCTTTAGCCTCCCTGGATGATAGAACATTGACGAATCGCAAACACATCGAACACATCTATTTGCAACAATATAAAAATATTACTTGGAATTGGAGCTTATTAACTGGACTGGGAGTGTCCACTACAGTATCTATTGCCATTATCATATTTGTCTATTTTTACTTTAGTCGTTTCATCTCAGCCATATCAAATCAGATAGAAAAGAGGAAATCTCGCTCACAGAAGTCGTCACGAAACCATCGTAGAGAAAATAATCTCGAAGACAGTTTAAACGCATGAGGACACGCTTTTTTTCACCCCCTGGAGGAGTTATGTGGCATTGGACACCATCACGTGGCACGACACAATGCTTTACCATGTTGCAGCGCGGCACATTCCATCTCTTCTAGTTCCCACGGGCGCGCATCATCGGACACCAGCCGGGCCGACAACGCAGACAGCACGGTCGCGCGACATCGGGCACCAGCCGGACGCAGACAGCTCCCACAAACATACACCGCCAACCGAGGTAGAATTAATGTGAGAGTTTAGTTTTAGTTTAGAACTCATTGGAGTAACATTTAATCTTTTGGAGTAACCGAATAATAAATGTACACCGCACAATTATATATATATATATATATATATATATATATATATATATATATATATATATATATATATATATATATATATATATATATATATATATATATATATATATATATATATGCTGCCTACACAAAATATGGTTGAAGACGTAACTTCCGAAACAATGCAAGACATTATCATAAGAAAAGAACATGATAGAGCCCATAGAGGCATAACCGAAGTCGAAAGTCAGATTAAACGATCTTACTTTTTCCCAAACATGATCAAACGAATCAGGCAATTAATTAATTCATGTACAATTTGTACTCAACACAAATACGAACGAAAACCATATAATATAAAAAATTTCACCAAGGCCAATAGAAAATGGTACCTTTTACAGAGTCCATATGGATATTTTCGGCATGGATAGACACTACTACCTTTCTTTAATTTGTGCATTTTCGAAGCACCTTCAACGTATAGAAATTAAATCTAGAAACATGACAGATATACGGAATGCCCTTTCACAGTATTTCAGAATCGGGCGCGCATCATCGGACACCAGCCGGGCCGACAACGCAGACAGCACGGTCGCGCGACATCGGACACCAGCCGGACGCAGACAGCTCCCACAAACATACACCGCCAACTGAGGTAGAATTAATGTGAGAGTTTAGTTTTAGTTTAGAACTCATTGGAGTAACATTTAATCTTTTGAATAAAAAGACGAATAATAAATGTACATATATATATATATATATATATATATATATATATATATATATATATATATATATATATATATATATATATATATATAAATATATATATATATATATATATATATATATATATATATATATATATATATATATATATATATATATATATATATATATATATATATATATATATATATATATATATATATATATATATATATATATATATATATATATATATATATATATATATATATATATATATATATATATATATATATATATATATATATATATATATATATATATATATATAGCGACCAAAGCGCCATCTGGTGCGCACACCTAGAACTACCGACAGAAAATGTTTAACGGGCTAGTTAGGCAGGGACTGCACATAAAGCTAGAGCAGGACAAACAGTGGTAGCATGCTGCACCGCAGCTATAAAAACGGTGGCTTGTTCCATACACGTTCTCTCTCGTCCTAAACGTTTCAACACCGACACGAGCCTATCCGTCCGGCTTAACCAATACATCTTCTTCTCCGGCAACTCTCGAACGAACAACACTAATTTTCGCGTCTCTCCCGAACTCACCGTTCCGCGGCTTAAAAGAAAAAATAAATCGAATTCTACCAAAAACGTAAAAAAAATAAAAAATTAGGGACCACTTTTGTGGCGCCCCTAAAACTGGTGACCCCGACGTGATCCGCAACCGACGCCGCGAATTCGTACGTGAGTGTGTGTGTGTACTACGCATCGCAAACTTGTACCGCGTTGAACGTGTTAAAACGTGCCACCGGCAGCAGAGATCGACGCAGAGAAGACAACGCGTGTGTGTGTGCCTACGACCGGGAGTGCTACCAGCGTTAGAGGTACCGGCAACGCAGCTGGCCTCCTCCCCCCTTTCCCTGTAAAGTGTGCAACGAGCGCCCTTTCATCATTCACAGGACGTTGAGTGAGGGCCGACGAAAAAACGCAGCAACGCCGTGTTAGTGCGCCCGTAGCTACACGGAGCGTTCCTGCATTCAGCGAAACAAAAGAACCACCCGCACACGCGCGCCGCCTCGAAGCGCGACAAGCGCACACACACCATCATCGGCGCAGCAGAAAAATTCCATCCTTCTTTCGACGGCTGACGCAATCGACGCAATTCCTGGAAGCGGATCGACGACAATCTCCGCTGGTGGTCTCCACGACGCCGATAACCGTCTCGCAAGCTGTTGCTACACCTAGTGCTACTGGGAACTTTCCGTTTGTGTGCGCTTCCATCTACGGGTGCGATCAAGAAGGAGGACACCTACGTCGAGTTGCGCACGCAAATTACCCAGCCGTAGCAGTAGTGACACATCGCCGCCAGCACAATTATTTCGCTCGAAGGCGAACCCGCTTGGATCCAGCCGACAAGAAAAACGACGCCGCCATTTTGTCTACACAATTCCGCCGTAAGGGAGAAGACACCATTTGCTGCTCGCGAAAAGGACGACGCACACCATCATGCGAACCGACGCACTTCATCGTTCTCACCTCTACCTGTGCATGAACGTGGAGACAACCAGGAGTATTTGCGTCATCATCACGGCTTAACACCATAGACGAGAGAGCCGCTGCCGCCATCATCGTGTTCGCGTGGATCTACCCGACCGGGAGGGCCGCTGACAGCAGGCCCCGCGAAGACACCACTACGCACGCCGTCACCACGACAACGATCATACGTCATCATCATCGTGCTATTAAGGTAAGATCCACCCTTTTACGACTAACTGCGAACATTCTGCAGCGATAAAAAATGACCCCAACGTCAATGGGAAACCGCCGCCGACCGCCGACCATGCGGTACCTCGCAACCGACCGATAACCGACCTCGCATCCGGACCGCCGAAGACGACTACCTTCCAGTCCGCGCCAGGCACCCAAGCTTTCTATTAGCTTTCGAACAACCTACCGACCACTACCTATTCGGTCAGGAGGCGTTAACTGCCAGTCTCTTTGCTCGTGCCACCATGGACCGCAACGAGGCAGTACGCAATCGACTTCTTCACCACGAACCATCGAAAACTCTCGACGATTAGTATCAACGGAAAATGATCGCCTTGCCACGTTTCTTCGTCGCTACCGATGCCGACACCTAAGCGATTAATCGAATCGATACCGAATCTGCCGCACAGCGGCCCGACCGAAAACGCTACACGCTACGTATGCCGACCTCGAAGCAGAATCCCCACATCGACCGCTACTCAAACCCTAAAGCGAGATCCTTCGCCCAACCGATGACACTACGATTCGTTTGGCAGGACCGTAAGGGGGAACAGGATTCGTCTGCTTTCCTGCCGATCCACTTGCCCAGACATCATCGAGCACTTTTTCGCTCAGCCAGGGTAACCGCTACCGACCAGCACCAATCTGCTTACCTGCTGACCCGAACGATATCAAACCGAAACGTATCGACACTTGTTTCAACGTTCCTACAGGACACCGTCTGGCACTTTGACCGATTGGAACAGTTGCTCGCCCATAGCAACATATCATTCGACCGTTGCCGCAACAAACGTATCACGCTTCATACTAAGCACTTACACAAATGTTCGAAGTAGTTTCAGATCTTTGTAACGGACAGCTACACTAATCTCCGTCAACCGCCTGAAACCAACCCAAGCAACGAACGACCACGACAATATCGGCCTCGTGACACCGTCACTCGATCGCCCGCCGATGACCGGACGCGCACATAACTCCGATGTCCCAACTGCCAGCGCCCGAACAACCGTTGACGAGCCGGCAAAACAAGACTTCGATGTCTCCGCCGTCGACACCGACCTGGACGCCGAAAGCCCGAAAGTGCACTTAATTGATTTCGCATGCACCGTCGCTACCTGCAGCTACGTCGACCGCCAGCTGCACCCCACCTCCACCTATCCCACGACATATGGAATCGATCGTATCGACCGGTGTTACCAGGGCTCAACGGAAACTCGCCTTCCTCTACGATACCAGTAACACCGCTCTAGGAGGGGAATCCTGTAGCGATCAGAGCGCCATCTGGTGCGCACACCTAGAACTACCGACAGAAAATGTTTAACGGGCTAGTTAGGCAGGGACTGCACATAAAGCTAGAGCAGGACAAACAGTGGTAGCATGCTGCACCGCAGCTATAAAAACGGTGGCTTGCTCCATACACGTTCTCTCTCGTCCTAAACGTTTCAACACCGACACGAGCATATCCGTCCGGCTTACCCAACACACACTTCTTCTCCGGCAACTCTCGAACGAACAACACTAATTTTCGCGTCTCTCCCGAACTCACCGTTCCGCGGCTTAAAAGAAAAAAATAAATCGAATTCTACCAAAAACGTAAAAAAAAAAAATTAGGGACCACTTTTGTAGCGCCCCTTAATCTATATATATATATATATATATATATATATATATATATACTAACTATAGACAGACAAACTAATATGATATTTATACACATATATATATACATAGCAAAAACTATCAAATCTGAGTTTTAAAAGAAGATTACATGTAATGGACAGCTTTTTCCGGGTAAGTAAGGTAATGAAAGTGTTAAACAGCATTTCCCAAGCCAGCTTAAAAGTGTGAAAACTATAATTTTGATAAATATTCCGAAGATTCTACAACAACCAAATTTCAGTGACGTAACGCTGAAATCAGGGCCGTAACTATTATCTTATTAAATGAAATATATGTATAGAAATCATGTAAACTTTGTTACTTACGTTTGGCAGCTTCCAGATGTCGTGCTCGGTAATATAGGATCGAAACTCCCCTTCGGCAAAGAATCGATATCATGTATTTCTTGATTACAAAGCATAGTGAATCCATCAACAATATAGCAGCATTCTTTTCCAAAAAGCAGCAATCCCTCAAAAGTATCCAAACCTTGTATACGAGCTGTTCGAAAAATGTGAGATACCTATTAAAAAAATGAAAAAATAAATTGTTTAATTCATTACTTTTGCTTTGTTTTACTTATTATTCTTTTCCCAGGTTTTTCAAGGTTTTTTGGTTGTTTACCGAACATTTTTGATTGATCCAATATTTCCGTGTGTTTCGATATTGGATTAAAATTACGATATTAAAAATCTATCGAGAAATCGTGAGACGAGCCCAAAAAATTAAGAGAACCAACCAATAAATCATGGGACACTCTGTGTAGCGTGGTTTTACCTTTTCTTTATCTTCTAAAAGTCTCAACAATATCTGACTATCCGGAAATGATACAGGCAAGTCTTCTTCATTTTCCAAATAATATTCCATTCCATAATTTAGCACGCTGCAAGGATGACAATTAATGAAAATACATGATTATCATTCTCTTATTATTTTTCAAGTCATTACTACTTATCTAGCTAGCTTATCAATAAGAAAATACTTATACTTGAAAATCTACCTAAAATCCGAAAGAGATAGATAAAAAAGCGAATAGGATGAACGCGTTTCAGACACGCAGCGTGAGAGAGGGAGGAAATACTAGAAACAACCCCTTCTAGCAAAGATAATGAAACAATTGCGATTTCCAGGCGAGGGTGAAGTACAAGCAGGAAGAAACGGTGGAAAATAGGCGAAGGCGAGATCGTGTATTGGTGGCTGCACAAATTCCGCAATAAACATAATTAAAACTTTAAAACTTAAAACTTTTAAATGGACAAACTATTTCAGGAGGCGGAGCAAAAAATTCAAAATATTGGAGCCCACATTTAACCTCGTCTTCCTCTCCCTCCTTCACCATGCCTTGCCTTACTTGTGCTTCAACCCGTGCCTTCCACCATCAGCTGATTGTGTGTTGTGTATACGTTGGTATATATATATATATATATTAGTGGTGTATTGCGCGGTTGTGTGTTTTGATTGGTAGAGGAGTTAGCATTTTTTATTTGTGTTGTTTGAAACTGGCTTCTAAACCCGTGCCAATCGAGGGTTAATAAGCCAATTTCAAACAAGCGTAGGAGATTGTCTAACACTAATCTATTTTTCATATTTTAACATTTTTGATCCTTCTACGACCTTCTAAGTATAATATAGCACGGTGTAGTAAACTAATGAAATACACTACAAATAAACTAAGATAAAAGAAAATTTTTGAATGTGCAGAAATCTGTCTCGAGTTTTCGGGTCTCGACACACACACAGCGCGGAGAAAGTGACTCTGAAAGTCCACTCTATCATGTCGCGATCCCCCACCCCGCTCTGTGTCTTGGATGAGGATGCGCTACATAATAGCTGAACCAGCAATTCGTCCGATAAGGTAGCCGTCATGGATCATGCTGAGGGAGGGGAGGGTGTTTGGGGGGGGGGGGGTGCGTGCTCGCGTCTGCCCGTACAAGCATGTGTGCGTGCGTGCGGAAACCCCATAACTGTTTGATCGTAATGCGTACATCTACTACATATCACCTGTACTACACCTGTACTACATATCTCATACACGTTTGCTTCAATCGTGTGCCTTTTTAAAATATCCAACAGCAGAGCTAAATATATCCAACAGGTCGCAAAGATGGTGGTGCCAATACAATGGTTGTGTTATCCCTCAGGTAGCGAGATCGAAAATGCATCAACTTTGTAGTCATACCCTCGTACTCTTGAGAGGGTCGTACTCTTGAGTTACGACGATTCGCAGATACGACGATTTTGATTTTGACAGTTAAAAGTTGTTATTGAGACGAAATTGATTTATTTTTTTAAATTTCTGCGCAGATAACCGTTACAAACATATTTCCTCAGATTCCATAACTCCACCATTTTATCATAAATAAAATATACGATTTCATAGATTCCGACTCTTCAATTTCAGTTATAAACTTTATATTCACAGATATTCGACGTACGACTATTTCGACTTACGCCTTGCTTTGAAACATTTTGTCGGTCCCAAATACAGTCGCATCTCGGGGGACACCTGTACATATCTTTCCAATTCAGCTAGGGGCCGCAGAGGAAACTACATTTGGAATTGAATCCATTCAAAAGAGGATTCTGGTTTTGTTTATTACAGGGCGCGTATGGTGCTGCATCTGTCCGTCCAGAATCTGGCGGCTTGTTGGCATGGAGTCGTTATCATGACGCCGAGCGAATGGGCGTTTCGGAGCGCACCAACAGCTCCGGAGCCGGCTCCGGACTAACGGCTCCGGAGCCGGCTCCAACTTTTTCCCGGAGCCGGCTCCGCTTCGACGGCT